>NC_139540.1:45014529-45392978 GCF_965153285.1 Podarcis tiliguerta
GGCTTAGGTCACTTTGTGATGACCATTGGTGGCGGGGAGATCCAGCCTAGACTATAAGTATCCAAGGGAGATGCTGCAGCTCTTGAGGTCAGCTACACTTTGCAAAAAGGGGGTGATGGGAATAAAAAGAGGGCATTCATCCTTAAGGATGTCTTCCTGCTGGATTTGCATATGCATCCCCAAGTCAAAGCAAACTGGTAGTTTCTTGTTATCCAATACATGGAAAGAAGCAGAAAATAAGAGTTTTAAAATACCACAAACCCAAGGCATATTCACAGTTAACCAGCCAACACTTTGGCAAAGATGGCTTTTCTGCCTATGTTTCTTCAACCCTCTGTTGCACCTTTGGAAGAAAAATATACTGTTTGCGTAGCAAATTACATTTCAGATTGGAAATGAACAAAAAATCCTAACAAGTCCTTTAGCCTTTACAGAGTAAGTTAGTATTCTGCTGGAAATTTTACATGATGGGCCCAAAATCACTTGATTTATTAAATGGAATGTGCTGCCAATCTCAGGATTTTAAAGGATCATCTGTGTTGAAGAAACAGCTTATTAAGTGCAGGGCTGTGGCTGCTGGCTGAAGTGGATGGCACAGCACCCAAAGCTAAATAATATAAGGATTCAAGAACATGTTTGTCGAGCTCATGGAGTCTGAGTGACATTTTAGGAAGGCACCAAGTTTTCTAGAAAAAAACCAATTACATTTAGCTGAAGTGACTGTTGGTCTTTAGATCACAAAGGAACATGCAAAACACAACATAAGATAAACACCGGAAAAAGTTCAGAGGTGCTGCATAAAAAGTCACATGTGTCTATGCCTTCTGTGTTTGAAAGAGAGAGAAATAAAATGGCAATTTGGATTCAGATAAAATCAGACCCTCCCAGATTTCAGATGATAAACAGCAAGTGTACTTCCATAAATTGCACTCTATACTAAAAATGAAGACAGTTTCAATCTCAAAAGAAAGTAGGAACAGCTCTGCGTGCCTGGCTTTCTGCCTGTTAAACTGCAAGTTAGGTACGGCTTCAAACTTCTCATATTTAAACTTCTTTCATATTTTGTTTTTATGTGACTTGGGCTGTATTATCATGTCCACTTCTTTACCTCCCATGCAATATGCAAACAAACTCCCACTATACAGCCCTATATATTTTATCCCCACATACTATGGCAGCTTCTCAAAAATGTGAGCCCTTTGTATTAGAATCAAGCACAGCATATTTATAATTTATAAACTAAAATATACTTTCCTCTGCCCTTCTACCCAGATATGGCACACTTCAAGAATAGCTCACTGATTTATAGATGTTAATATTCTATTGAAGGATAATTTAACTGCTTCTAAAGGCACTCATGGTGGATAAATGTCTAATGCTTCAATACTGGAAGCAGCAGTCTGTTCCACCTGCCCCCCTCCCCATCATACTGTGGACAGAGGACATGACTCAACTGGCAGCAGATGAGAAGGTGACTTTCCATAAACACAATAAAGATAGGAAGTTCCCTAATATATAGGCTCTTCATACAAATCTATTTGCTTGGATGTCTAACCACTGATTTGGTCTGGACTTGATTTATTCTAATTTAGTTTGTATTATTTGACTGTTTTTGTTTCTTTTATGAAAATTCAATAAAAAGCCTGCTAACCTGACGGGGTTAAAGAGAAGTGGAAGGATACTATGTTCTAATATTTATATACACATAGGATTCATAGAAAGATACGAAGGGATCAGGATGTGTTGAGAGAGACAGAATGTGAATTTAGAGGTATCACCTTTGTTGACTTCACTTGGTCATTTGCTCTCAAAGATTGAACACTAAATCTTCAAAGATCTAGAACACTGAGAATTCAAAGATTTAACTTCATGTTGAGTTATGCTTGTTTTAGGAAGGTGATTTCAGTTAAGTAACTGGGGATTTCATCAAGATAAGACAGCACTAGCCAAGTTTGTGTTACATCCTTAACAAAGTGCCAAATGTTAGACAGATTGTGTCTGAAGGAGACAGGCATTATTTCACTTGGTGGGAATAACAGATTTCAGTTTCTGTGATCCAACTTTGGCCCTAAATGAAACATTGAACACCCTGATTACAGTTTAAAAGGAGCTTGCTCAGTTTGATCTTCTAGTAAGTTTCAATGAAAATAATAGAGAATATTTTCCTGTAACATTATGGCCTCTCTTTATGGGCAGTTGTAATACAAATTATTAAAAAATGAAGAATGAGTCCAAGATAAAAAATATCTGTGATTACTCTATCCCCAGTTCACAATAAAATTCCTTAACAAACTTGACTTATTATGGCTCCGTGATTCTTTTACTCAATGATCCATCTTCTTTTTTGGCAAGAAAATAAAACCTTGTGAATACAAGAGAGAGAAAGCCTGAATATAGAAGAGCAAAAGATAACAACATTTTATGGCAAAGCATTTCTTCAGAGAGTTGCAGCAATCTTTCCCATCTGCAGCATCCCGTCTGCATGGTGACAAATAAAAAATCCAACAGCAAGAACAGTAGCAGAAACAAAGAACAATTCATATCCTTCCTACACGTACATATATTCTGGTAAGGTTCCATCCAGCCATCGCCATTCATCTTCTTTCACTGAGTCCGTGAGGCCAATCCAGAAGCTGCCTTTTGCAACAACCTGTTTTTTTAGCCATTGCTGTGTACAGAAGAAAGTACTGGTTGCGTTATTCCATATCTCAAAACATGTAAAGTCTTTGGGCATAAAAGTCCCTCGAGTCCCTTTTATTCTAAGTTGACTACTCGTGGTTTTGAGTTCCATTGCTTATAACCTATTATCAAATTATAGTTAACGTAAATGTTAATTAAGCAGTGACCACTTTTGCTTCAGACAATTGCCTATTAGCAAGCACCCTTATAGAGTCGAGCTACATGCCTTGCGAGATCCATGGGTGAGTCCCACCTCTCCTCCATTTCTTTTTAGTGAAATATAGCCATGAGGAAGAGGTCTGCCAATTGGTAAAAAGCAGTAGGAGGGAAAGGGTAGGGAATGTTCAACACATTTTCTGTGTGCTGTTTTTCCAATCAACATCAACCTCCACACCCTCAGTCAAGCTAGTAGAGGGGTCACCAACTTTTTTGTGCCCATGGGCACATTTGCAAACTGGATGACCTATTGTGAGCACCATGCACACACTGGAACCATACTCGCATGCAGGCACACACCACAGCCACACACGTGAATACCCACTCTCCCCTTCACCAGCAGTTAGGCTGGATAAAAAGCCTTCAATTAGCTACAAAAGAATTACCGTATTTTTCGCTCTATAAGATGCACCAGACCATAAGATGCACCTAGTTTTTGGAGGAGGAAAACAAGAAAAAAAAAGTATTCTGAATCTCAGAAGCCAGAACAGCAAGAGGGATCACTGTGCAGTGAAAGCAGCAATCCCTCTTGCTGTTCTGGCTTCTGGGATAGCTGCGCAGCCTGCATTCGCTCCATAAGACGCACACACATTTCCCCTTACTTTTTAGGAGGGAAGAAGTGAGTCTTATAGAGCAAAAAATACGGTATCTTTTCAAGTCTAATTTGAAAGGTGGTAGGTTTGGGGGGGAGCAGCACTGTGTGGGCACCAGAGAGGATCTTTGGGCGCATATCACACAACTGTCACACTGACAATCAACTGTCTAGAAAGCAAAAGGTATTATTTTCCCCTGTGGGGCCAATAATGCCATGGATAGGGCAGAATTTTGACTGGGAAAAATAGTATGACGGGAAAGAGTGATACTTCCTCACTCACTGATGCTGCTTTGAACAATTGGCAAGGTCTAATCAATTCAGTAAAAGAAAAATTCAGGAGATGAAGCACAGCTCCATGTAGCTTGGCCCTAAAAATAAACATTGTCAACACTTTTTAAGGAAGTTACTAGTACTCTTTATCAGCAACAGCCACAAAATTCCCTGTGTCGCTCTTTTGTGCAAATAGGCCCTTACTGAGTTTGGAGTTGGAACTGTTGGAAAACTGAAACTATGTAATAACCCCTGCTGTCCCCCGCCAATATTTTGATATCCATGTTGCTGAGGTTCCACCTCTAGTCAGAGTATCAGATGTGGGTTATACCTGCTCCTCTTTACTGTTTATAAAAACCAAATGTGATGATTTTTCTTCACAGAAAGCCTTTGCGTCTTCAAAAATGGCTCTTTCCGATGAAAAGTAGTAACAATTGCCCGAAAAATTCTTCCAGTAAACAGGACAACCTGAAACATGGAACACTTTTGTTCAGCCAGTGAGCGATAGAAAATTGGGCCCCCATAAATACCTGAATTGATGTGATCAGTTTCTAAATGTCTGGACACCACTGTATTGTAGTACAGTGACATTCCACAATTTAGAATCCAATCAATTTGACAAACAATAACGACTCCAGAATATAATTTGAATGGCATTTCCATTCATAGAGCTGCAGTCATATCTTTCTAACAATCCGGCCTTTAAATCTATTTTCTGACAAGTATAAAGGGCAAATCAGGTACAATTTGACTAGAAGTCACTTTGAGACACAGACAGACTGGTAGAGATGTATGTGAGCAAAGAGCTTACCATTAGCCTCGCTTTGTAGTGCCACCGGTATTCCTGGACCTGGTGGGCCAGGAGGTCCAGGTTGGCCCTGTAGTCCACGCATTCCAGGTGCACCAGGCAGACCAGGCAACCCACGTGGACCAGGTATTCCTGGCTCCCCAACAATTCCTTGTAGACCTTGAGGTCCAGGGGGGCCCTGTGGGCCAGGGGGGCCATCTTTGCCAGGTGGTCCAGGTAGTCCTGGTTCTCCACTAGGTCCTGGCAGACCAGTCTTCCCCGTTGAACCTCTCTGGCCTTTGGATCCAGGTGAACCTCTGGAACCTTTCCCGCCTTTTTCACCAGGTGGTCCAGCTGGTCCAATCGGTCCCTTTTCACCTTGAGGTCCTGGTGGTCCTGGTTCACCTTTTTCTCCTTTTTGTCCTTTGGGCCCAGTAAGGCCGGTAGGACCTTGGGGCCCTCTGTCCCCCTTGGGACCTCTCGGGCCTGGAGGTCCTGAAATAATTTGAACATGAGGGGAAAGTTAATATGGCAGTTCTATATATTACAATTAAATTACAGTAAAAACACTGGATTGCTGCATCACAGTACCAAGGACTGTGTATATGTATGTGGGCAAAGAGACTGGAACAGGTTTAGGAGCATAAGAAAAGCCCTGCTGGTAAGACCGAAGGCCTATCTAGTCTAGGGTCCTGTTCTCACAGTGGCCTGGGACATGATTCCCAGGAACTGGTATTTAGAGACAGATTGCCTCTGATACTGGAGGTAGCATATAGCCATCATGACTATGAGCCATTAAATAGTCTCATCCTCAATGGATTTGTCTAATCCCCCTTTGAAGCCATCTAAGTTGGTTTCCTTCAAGTACATCATGTAGCAATGAATTCTCTAATTCTATGCCGTGTGAAGATGTACTTCCTTTTGTCAGTCCTGAATCTCCCACCTTTCCGCTGCATTGGATAATCCCCAGTTCCATTACTAAAGAAGGAGTATAAAACCTACCTCTGTTAGCTTGGGGCATATTTTTTTGTGTTTAATGTCTTTCTATGGTATAATAGCACACATACTGCATGTCGGGAAGTATGCCTGAGTTAACAAAAGGATACATAGTCGATACCTATCAAATTCTTGATAATCAGAACAAATTTTTGATCATCAGAACAAAGGAAAACCAGCAAAAAAATTATTTTAGTGGCTATTTCAGAATGTTCCGAACACAGCATTAACTATCTGTTACTGTTTTTGCTAAAACCGAATTGTTTGGGGACAGTGCAACTAATATTTTTCATTCATTTTCACCTAAGCAGGAATTGGTATTTCAGGGCTAAAACACTCCTTTACCTACTAGATTATGTATTAAAAATTAATTCCTATAGAGAAAAGCCACTGATTTGATTGAGACGGTACAAAATTTCAATTCCAGGCAAATGCAAGACGATAGGTAATAGTTGGGAATATTAAGCTGCAAATTAAGTTAGGAAGGTCAAGATCAACTGGTCAACATTAATTGATGAAAATACTTATTTCTATCTACAGTTACTTCTGTGAGTGGAAATTAATCCACAATTTATATTAAATTTTGAAATACTTGAAACAGTGGGTTTCCACATAATTGTGCTTCAAAATCCACCACAATAGCATATATATGCTATATCTCATCTAGTGCCACATACCAATAGGTGCTTTTAATTCCTGCATTTAACCTGAAGCATAGTTCTACATTATCAAAGTATTAACTTTTTCCCCAATGTCCTTTATGCATGTTTTGGCAAACAGTCAATAATGCCCGACTTTCCTTTCTGCTGCTTTTCATCTACTTTTTATTTGACTTTGTTCAGAAAATGTGCATTTAGCATTAATCACCCCCTGCCCCCAAGTACAGACATCCCATTTCATTTGGGATTTTGTGTGTGTTTCTTGGTATTTCTTGGCATTGCACATCTTCCAACTTTTTGAAATCCTACAGTAGAACTTGAAGAGTGTTTAATTGATTAATTATCTTTAACTCACCACTTGGAGGAGGGGGCATAACATTTACTATTTCATTCCCTATCACAGAAATATACTGAGTTAAAAATCACCTCAAAAATAAAAATGCTTTGAATCCCCAATGATTAAAGCTTTAAGGCCCATCTCACAGATTTGACCTCTCTTTGACACTTTATGTCAAATTTAACAGATTGGGCATAAAATATACAGCCATTTCCATGCATATGTAGCACTATTTCCTTTTCGGCTACTTAGACCAACAGCAAACTTACAGAGAACACAGGCAATCATGCAGAAAGCAGAAACTGTCCTTTATAAGAAGGCATTTATGCACTCTATGAAACAGACACCATGTATTCATTCTGTAGCCAAGTTAATCAAGGTGGTGATTCATAGTCAAAAGGCAAGTACAATTTAGAACATCATAGGCTATCAAACAAGCATATGCAGCCATACTACAGAATATTTAGGTGCAGAACCATTGGCCAAGTTAGTGTTAAGGAAAAGTAAGGACACTTCAGTAGTTTAGTCCCAGAAATTCAGATAGCATCAAATTGGAAAGTTCAAGATGTAGTACCACAAAGAACAAGTGCTTCCTAAGCAATGCACAGAGGGGGACAGAAATATTGTGGTTTCTGGCACAACAGTAATTGTACAGCTTGGGCTGAGTGAGCCGTGCTACCCACTTGCACTACCACCCATGGCCATGATTTATGATGATATTAACATTGCTGGGAGAAACAAACATTACTAGCCAGTATCTTGGCACTATGTACAGTGGATTATCTGAGACATTTCTCACCTTGTAGTATTGTGAAATTCTTAATGAGCTGGCCATGTTTAGAATCTACCAACTTCATTTCTTCCATTACTACAGATAAATTGGATACTTCAATATCTAATCTTGTCCTCATCACATCCTGTTGCATCCTGAGAGCAGTTGCATCCAGGCGAATATTTGCTAATGTGTTGTTCATAAAAGTCAGCTCGTCTGTATGTTTACTAAGAGTATCTGTGCATGTTGTCCGGACATCGTTGAGGTTGCTAGTTAGTGTCCGCAAGTGATGAGCCGTGTAGCTAATATTACTAATGATGTTGACAATATCTTTCTCAAAGTTTTGAAATCGGTCTTCTTGCTGGCTAAACTTGGCAGATGTTCCATTTTCATATTCTTTATGGCGTTCTTGGAGCTCCTTCAAACTTTGTTCATTGGCTTGTGCAATAGTGGTGATGTTCTCCATCTGTCCACTGAATGAGCTAAGCTGACTGCTCATATCCTCAAGTGTATCATTATTAGCTTTGGCCAAAGCTGAGTTATTGGCTGCTAATGTCTGCAAATTCTGCACTTTCTCTTTGAGCCAGTCTGTGTCCTTCCGTGCTTGGAGGGCAACCTGCTGAAGGTTTTGAAAGTCGCTTTTGATCCTTTGGATAGCTTGACTTGTATCATCCACAGATCTCTGCAAAGCACTAATAAGATCTCTTTGCTGAACTTGGGTCTGATTGAGATTGTTCAGATTCATGATGACTATGTTATGTGAGTGCATTTGACTTTGCAAACTTGTCTGAATGTTGCTCGTGTCTTTCTGAAGGTCGTTGATGTAGCCATTGTAAGCTTGGAGAGTTTTGTTGACACTTAAAATCATGAAAGAGTTGCTATCCAAAACACCTTTCATTTGGCTCTGCCGCTCATCTAACATGTTCCCAGACTCCTGCAACTTCTCCAGTGTATCTTTGTTCTTTGCTGTTTTCTCTGAAATCTCATGAAGCTGTTGGCGGAGGGCCAGAATGTCAGCCTTGAAGCTTGAAAGCTCTGTGTTGGTGCTCACAGCTTTCTCTGCAGCTTGGTAATCTAAAAAAAAAAAAAGAGAGAGAGAGAGAGCACAAAAATAATAATTCAGGGATGATTTTGTAGCTTATTATTTAGCAGAGGAACTTTGCTTTAATAGAGTTTGCTTCTTTGTTAATTCAACGGATGCATCAAACCAAAAATATTTTGACATATGGCTGATTTTTAACTCTAGAAGAACAGAATAATGGCTCCTTTTCCTTTAAGACAACATAACCTGATAGTTCCTTTTTCTTTAACATAAAACACAATGGTGCACTTAAGCGCCACTGGTACCATAAGAGGTCCTAATTTTCACTAGAGTACATATGAATGAATCTCATGGAGAACGGCATTGCCTGCAGAACTGCATTGCAAAATTCTTAGAAGTGCAAACTTTGAAGGATGGCTACGTTTCAGTTTGTGAATTCTTTTGGAAAGTGCAAACTGGGTATGGTTCATCTTTAAATGTGAACTGAATTGGATTTCTCCTCCATCCCTATGCATGGGACAAGCTGGGTTTCTGCAAGAGATTAGGCACAAAATATTTCCTCCCTTCTGGGAATAGTTCCAACAGTATAGGTTTCTCCATTGAAAAACCAACACCACTGCTCTTGAATAGGGTTTAAGTACTAATTAACTGACAAGGAAATCTGATCAGTTCTTGAAGCTACCAGCATGAGTTTGACCAAACTGCAGGAGGCAGTGGAAGACAGGAGTGCCTGGCGTGCTCTGGTCCATGGGGTCGTGGAGAGTCGGACACGACTAAATGACTAAACAACAACAAACTGACAAGGGAATCTGATCAGTCAATAAACTAAACAATAATTAACATACTGCTTTTGTTTGCATATGAATTACCCAATTTTTTCAGGTCACCCTCCACTGTTGTGAGTTTCTCAGCATATCTTTTATGTGAATTTTCCATTCCTCCAGTAACATTGTCCATTTTTTCTACAACTGGAACAATAAAAACACTATTTTAGCAATAATTCAAAAGGACTACACAATTAAACAGAGTTGGCATAAACTAATTAGAGAGCTTGACCTCCCCCATTTCAATTCTAGAGTCATGGCACCACCATAGGAAGCCTTCTCTCTGTTGCCAAATCTCCTGAAATGGCACCAAGAACAAAACAAGTGTTTAAAAGTTTTTATCCACCCCAAACATTTGATATTGTGTGGGGTTAAAAAAACCCCACACTTAAATATTGGTGACAATTTCATTCTCTCAGTAGCCTAGCCAATTGCTACCAGAAGTTTCACAATCACAAAATTCCTTAGGACAAAATATCTCCAGGAATTACATTACAATATATTTGTTTGGGAATGAAGGCTCCATCCTCATGAAGGTTGATAAAGATGAATTTACCTGGATGGTGTTCCCAATGGAACCTCTTCCATACAAAGAATTTTGTTCTCTCCCAAAGTTTACATTCCTTTTCCAAAGCACACTTACATGAAAGTCAGTCCCCTGGTAATCAACATAGTCTAAGGCTGGAAATTCTGTATTTGGTAGGATTTCAAGGACTGTTTGTGTGCAGTTCACCACACATATGAAATAACATGTGGCCTGGGACATATACATATATCCCTAATTTCTGTGACCCTTATCCATAAAAAATAAGGGCCTGGGTAGGTTAAGGATTGCAGAAATTAAGTTCAAGAGTGCGCAGATGGTACACATTCCCTAATAGCCTGCCGTATGTACAGAATTTCTGGAAGTTGCAATTGCATAAACAGGCTCTTATTTACAAGTAAATATGTATAGACCGGGATGAATATATATTAATAAGTCTTTGAAAATAACAGTTCTAATACTGAAATATGTATCAGAATAGCCTTTTCTGAAATCATATCATACTGAATCTGAAAAATCCTTTTATTTATAAATATTTCCTTTCATCCCTTTTTCTTGGATTCCTACTCAAAAGGCAGCTGTTATAGATGTGATACATACCTTTGTATCCAAGAATGGCTACTGTTATTGTTAACAAGGCACATAATATATACAACAGTATGATGGAAAACTTCAGTGCCCAGTTGCTTTTACACTTGGTGCATTGTGTTCCTTCTTGAATGCCTGCAAGAGAAAGTGAAGATTTTAGATCTAACTCTATGTCATTTTTCATGTTTAGGCCTTTTCACCCTGAATGCTTTTCAGGTGTTTTACATTTTTATTCTGTTAAGCTTTTAAATTTTCACATCTGTGTCCTGGACCATGACAGTAAGCATTCCCAGGATACTTTCAATAAGATCTGATGCTCTCTGGAGGTTTCCGTTAGAAAAAACAGCAGAACTGTGGAACCATATTTGCTCCATGAAGGCCCCAGTGCAGTGGCTCCCAAACCTTCTTGCCTAGGGACCACTTGAAGTTGCTGACGGTCTTGGCAGCAGTGGCGTAGCGTGGGTTGTCAGCACCCGGGGCAAGGCAAGTAATTTGCGCCCCCCCCCGCTGCACTGTCCCTCCCCCAGATAGTCCCTCGCTCTCTCTCCACACCGTACCGCACCGCACGCCTGGCACCCTCCCCTCCACAGTGGACGGCGACCCGGCGGCTCGGCTCGGATTCGCACAGCCAGCACTGCAGTGAGAGAGAGTGAGTGAGCCAGGTAGGGGCAGAGAGCTGCGAGTGCGAGCGCGCCCCCCCAGATGTTGTGCCCGGTGCGGCCGGCCCCCCCTGCACCCCCCACGCTACGGCACTGCTTGGCAGACAAAATAATGATTTTCCTGCCTGTTGTAACAATTATAATGCTCTATATTAGATGCTGTATGATATTTCAATACTGTATTTTATTGATTCTTTTATTTCTTCTAGTTTTCTTACCAATTCAAGGAAATAAAAGACAATTAAAAATAAAAATGAATCTTTAATCTGATAGGTGTGTCACCTCCTATCTTCAACTCCTCTTCAGCTACAGAAATGATGTGGAACACTTGAACAAAACTAATGGACTACCAGTTGTGCACAGACCACAGTTTAAGAACCCTCGCACTAGTGGAAAGCCAGTGGGGTTCAGGCATAATGCTACACTATTCTTTAGAATGAGCCAAGCTTTCTTACTGGACTTGTGCACTCGCCTTTTCCCTGTGGTAAGGATGGGTTTGGAAACTTTCACTTTGCTTTTTGTTTTTATTAACCACAGCTTGTCATGTCATCCAAATCCAAACAAACTGAGGTTAATTTTAACTATGATTACTAGAAATGAGGCAACTTCAAATTGAACTTTATGAAGCTAGCTTGTTTTCACTAACCATAGTTAAAGTTACTACACTATAGGGCTCTGATGGCAAATCTAAACTGCATTTAATCTAAAACGTAACTTGGAACCTTCTGATCTCTTCCTTGCAGCAGGGAGCATTGGATAAATCTGGGGCTGGCGAGGGAAGGCTAGGCTCGTTCTTGCAATGCTAAACCTTAGCTTTAAATGTCACCAGAACACAGCTAACAAAACTGCAGCATTTCAAAAAGCAGATATATTCATTTTTATCACATGTGCACACACAAGGGTCTTTTCTTTTAACTGATATTAAAAGAAACTTTTCTGCATGAAAAAAGAAGTGTGCAAGAATCATCTTATTCTTAAGAGCTTTTTGACATCTTGTTAGACTAGTATTGTATACATGGTTTTGCTTAGAGGTCATACATTAAGTCATGCAGAACTGAGCTTAGTCTGCATCAGATTTTCATTTGTTATTACCGTCCCATGGTTTGCACACTCTGTTATGCAATCTGAGCACATGGCTTTAATGTTGAGCTGCTCCCAGACTTTTGTCACTGGTTGAGCATACCAGAGAGTCGGGGTCACTTCCGGATGTTGCACATTTCTCATTGCTGACTTAAACAACGTTTAATAAATATCAGATGGGAGACAATGGGCCTCCTTTCACTTGACACACTTTTCTGTTTCCTGACTTATTAGAATAAGAGCTCTGTTTTTTCGTCACTGTTGGGAAGACATCTGGCTAAACAGACTGAAATTCAGTACAAAGGGATCCAGCTGGTACACATGTTTTGGGGACCCCCTTTCTCCGGGAGCCAAGATGGTCACACAAAAACAAGCTAGAAAGACATCCTCCTGTTACTAGCCTTTGTAGTATTTGTTTTTCTAGTATTACATTCCAGTGACCGGGGACTTTGTTCTCAGGTGGGGGGTCTCCATCTGCAGATTCTTTTGGAGCTGCAGATAAACAGTTTTACTACTCAAGAATGGGGAAAAAAAAACATGTTTTGCCCCTTTTCAGGAAGGAGAGGGATGCTTTTCAAGGAGACAGACTCCATACTATATTTAATTTCATCTCATATGTCATTCTTTTGAATGTTAGTCTCTCTCACTGAGTTATTTCTATGAGCCTTGCTTTACTATCTTAGGTGAACACATAATATCCTATCTTTAACATAAAGCAAAGCAAAGCAACAAAGCTCTAAAGAGTCTGTTGAAATGAATATCTGGATTGTTTATCAAGACAAGGCCCAAATGTAAACTCTGGTTCTGATCTTCAGATTATCATTTTGCAGGGTGTGTGGGGAAAGAGTTTGGGGGCAGTTATGACGTTCTTCATCTGCTTAAAATAGATTTTATTGGCTCTGGAAAGCCCTATTAGGGCCAAAAAGGGTGGGGGGTGTTAACTGATATTTTGTTGAAAGATTTTCATTTATAAAGGAAGAAAATAAAATAAAATAAGATTAAAGCTAAAATAAAAATATGTGCAAAGGGGCAGAAAAACTGTTGTCACTGGGAACCTCATGAAATATGCTAACATTTGGTCTTTCAGACAGGTATAAATGCATCCATGCCTCTGAATTTCAATAGGATTTTTATTTGTCTTTGAAAATCATTGGCTCAGTTTCTTAAAACTCTGTACACATGAAGGGGCAGGAAAGATCTCATTTGCAAAACCACTGATTCAACTGCTGCATCCCTTCATTAATCCTTTCTTCCATAAAAGGTAAAGGTAAAGGAACCCCTGACCATTAGGTCCAGTCACAGACGATTCTGGGGTTGCGGCACTCATCTCACTTTATTGGCTGAGGGAACCGGCATACAGCTTCCGGGTCATGTCGCCAGCATGACTAAGCCGCTTCTGGCGAACCAGAGCAGCACACGGAAATGCCATTTACCTTCCCGCTGGTACGGTACCTATTTATCTACTTGCACTTTGACGTGCTTTCAAACTGCTAGGTTGGCAGGAGCAGGGACCGAGCAACGGGAGCTCACCCCGTCGTGGGGATTTGAACAGCCAACCTTCTGATCAGCAAGTCCTAGGTTCTGTGGTTTAACCCACAGCGCCATCCACATCCCCTTTCTTCCATATCTGACATAATAAAGTGTCCCAAAAGGATGCCATTATTTTCTCTGGAAGAGTTTCATAAAAGGAAATACTTCTGGTTGTATGTACTGTACACAAACCTTTTCACTGAATGGAAGAAACCTCATTATCCAGTTTTACCATAATCTCTCCCTTATTTTTTTTATAACCCAGTCATTTTGCTTATGACTTTGCTCTTGCTCATTGTAGGCCAGAGATACAGAATGAATAGATAAAAAGCCTAATTACACACTTCAGCAGCCTTAGCCATTAATTATAGGGAACCACCAAACAATACCCTACTGTGATTAAATACAACATATCTTAATTGAAAGGACAGAAGAAAAAGACTCAACCACAACATGGGGGAATTTTTAAAAAGACACACACACAAAGTGTCTGAATTCCATGTTAACCAAACATTATGAACTTCAAGACTGCTATAGTTCATTTTGAGGAAAAGCACAGATTTGTTACAGCAGGATGTCAAACCACAAAAATGTGCCAAGACAATTAAACTCCTAGGGCTGACAGCTTTTAAACTGCCAGTTTAAATGGCGAGGATTGCAAAAACGCAATCTTACCAAAGGTTTTTAAACTCCAAAGTGGATTTTTAAGCACAAATATGGATATGGGGCAGAGCAATCCCAAATGGGGTCAGGCCAGACAAGCCCATCAGAAGAACAACTCCACCAACCTATTCCCAACAAGGCTGGTCAGGAGAGATATACACTGTCAATCACCAGTTGCCATCATCATCATAAAGAATTTGTGTGCTGCAACTTCTGAACAAGAATTCCATGAGCACGATTCAGCCAAAGCTAAACACTTTTAAGGTCCAGTGGGAGAATTACTCACATGATTAGCCGTCTCCCACTAAAATCATGTGACTTAAAATGGGCTTAACATTGTTTGGATGTCAACCAGAGCATTTGTTATGAAAACAGCAAGCAATATGAAGGTAATGCCAGTCCTCCAGAGAGGCATGTACATATATTACAGTGGTACCTCGGGTTACATACGCTTCAGGTTACAGACTCAGCTAACCCAGAAATAGTACTTCAGGTTAAGAACTTTGCTTCAGGATGAGAACAGAAATTGTGCTCCGGTGGCACGGCGGCAGCAGGAGGCCCCATTAGCCAAAGTGGTGCTTCAGGTTAAGAACAGTTTCAGGTTAAGAATGGACCTCCGGAACAAATTAAGTACTTAACCCAAGGTACCACTGTATTCACATGTGCAACATTCCTCACTCCCCATCCCCCCTGGTTGGACTATATAGCTCAGTAACCCCAGAATATCCCGCCCTTTTTATAATGATCTTAGAAACAATTCCATCCATTGTAAGGTCGCAGCACGGTTGGACTAGATGACCCTTGGTAAGAGTCTATGATTCCTTGACGTTTCATGTGTCTCTATTCTTTAACAAACTGCCTTGTCATTTGTTTTTTGACAGATCAGCTGGTAAAGCTGTCAACATAATTGCCTTTTATAATCTATAAATTCCTCACAGCTTCTAGCTTTAAGTATCTCACTTTCTAGCCCTGGAGGCAAATGTGCACTAAACATTTAGCTAAAATTCACCCTGGCTTCGAAACAATTAAACCTGTCTTCTGCTGATCTGAAAAATAAATACTTCACGTTTTCTGCTGCATTTCTATTTAATATAATAATCTACCTATTTCTAGAGGGGTAGTCATGTTGGACTGTTGCGGCAAAAATAACAGGGAGTCTTTATAGTCTTTATTTATACATTTTCAGCTATAAATACAGATAAACTGCCTAACTACTGCCTAACTCAAAAGAACTCCTGCTTCCCACTCCTTACCATTCGTCTCTCTCTCTCTCTCTCTCTCTCTCTCTCTCTCTCTCTCTCTCACACACACACACACACACACACACAGTAGGTATTAGGCAATATCATGCTCATTATCTAGCAGATTACTCCAGAGATTGCCAAGAGTTGACAACAATGTCCTTTCCTGTTTTTGCTTTTGGTGTGGTGAATAAAAATGTACCATGTTTCCTCAAAATCATCTTTGTTTGGTGTATTTGTAAAACTTAGTTTTTCAATGAGCGCTATCTTCCAGATTTTCTTGTACCATGTCCCAGTGTCAAATTAGCAGCTGTCTTCCAGTTCTGAGCTAAAACTTTTCTGGTGGCCATCGTAAAAAGGATTAATAATTCTTTTACCACTACGTATCTTACATCTTCATTAAACAAGTTTCATAATGTTAATCTGAGGTCACAGGGAACTGTTTTACCTGTAATAAGACTTACTTCATCTATTACAAATCTCCAAAGATATTGAAAATTCTTGCAGCTCCACCACATGTGATAATAAGATCCCAACTGTTGGAAACCTCTCTAGCATAGTGGGTTTGATTGCAGGTTTGTCATATAACATATGTAATGCCACCTATGTATAATCACACTACCATATCTACTGGCATGTAATGTACACCTTTTTTGACCAAATTACATTGCGAAAATTAGGGTGTGCATTAGATTTGATGGTGCATTAGATTCGTGTAAATATGGTATTTTCCTTTATCTTTTCTGATACAGACTTAAATGGCCATTTCCCCAAAAAATTATCTGGATTTGAGCTTCACACTGGTTTTCTGTTGAAATTCACCTCCCATGTGGTTGCTATTTGCCCCTGAAGGTGCTACTCCGAGGGGGGGGGGAGAGCGAGAGAGAGCGAGAGAGAACAACCCAGAAGGAAGCCATTTTAAGTAGAAAATTAGTGTAGGTCCCCAATCTGGCTTGGGTGTGTATTGGGCCTTACTGATTTCTCTTCTACTGCAGAAAAACACTTAGATCTCACTTTGCCCTTTAGGAGTTCTTGCAACCTGTTTGAAATCACTTTGCCCCAACAATCACACAATTGTTCTGCATTCAAAATATGCTGAAAGAAAATGACATATGATTTGTAGCCAGCCATATTATTCTCTTGCCTGGCAATGTGTTTTCAAAATAAATGTAAAATTAAATTTTAATTCCTTTTTTTGTTTTCTTTCAAGGTCAGATGGAATTACTGATGTATTTCCTGGTTCTTTATGAATATATTTTAAATGTTTAGGTCTAATTTCTATTTTGGTTCTTGGTTCAGTAGCTTTCCCACCTTAAATGTTTCCTAAAATCTGATGTCTCACTCAATTACTTCGAAAATCTGATGTCTTGATTCAATTACATGCCCCTCTTCTCAATCCACTAATGGGGGTTGGGGAGCCCAGCCAGATTAATCTTTCCTCAAAGCTACAACTCAGCTTCGGTTATCAAAGAATTGACCCCCCACTGCTTCTTTACTAAACTCCATTTTGTGTGTACTGAAGCATTGTACAAGGTCTCTTATCCCCATGGTAGTAACCCTCAGAATTATTTGCATTTTTCCTGCAGCATGTGGTTTGGCTTGCTCACACAAGCTACATCAGGGGTGAGGAACCTGTGCTCTTCCAGATATTGTTCCCATCCCCAACTCTCATCAGCATGGCCAAAACCAGGAACGCTGGGAGTTGGAGCCCAACAACATCCGAAGGGGCACAAGTTCCCAACCCTGAGCTATGGGGATCCAGTGTACTCTTGGAAATTTAGAGGGCACCTCCACTTTCCTTGTCCCAGATGTAGGAGATTCATTTGATACATACCGTATTTTTTGCTCCATACGATGCTCCTGACCATAAGATGCACCTAGTTTTCAGAGGGGGAAAGCAAGAAAAAAAAATTCTGCGCAGAGCATGTAAGCGGCTCTCGCTTTTCTTGCTTTAAACCCTTCCGTCCCTCCTCCTGCTTCGCTAAGAAGCCAGCAGAGCAGCTGCGCAGCTCTTGCTGAAGAGCAAGAGCGATAGCTGCGCAGCGCCTCTTGTTCTGCTGGCTTCCCAGCAAAGCGGGATGAGGGACGAAAGGGAGCCCTTACAACGGAGCACTGAGCAAAGCCTGGCAGCGGCTCTTGCTGGCTTTTCTGGGAAGTGGGGGAAAGGACAGAGGGCAGCCCGTTAGTCTCTTCTCCCAGCTCGTGGAAAAGCCCCCAAGAGCCGCACACACGCTCCATGCGGCTCTTTAAAGGGAGCGCTGAGCAGAGCCTCCTGCCTGCATTCACTCCAAAAGACGCACACACATTTTCCCCTACTTTGAGTTTGTTCATTGCTAGAGGAACAAACAGAAAGGCAGACAAAATAAAATGTCTATGCCTGCAACAGTGAATCCAATAAGGATGCAATCACTATACAGTGGTGCCTCGCAAGACGAAAAGAATCCGTTCCGCGAGTCTTTTCGTCTTGCGGTTTTTTCGTCTTGCGAAGCAAGCCCATTGACGGATTAGCGCTATTGGCGATTTAAGGGCTAAAAACGGCTTTTTAAGGCTTAAGGGATTAGCGGTTTTGCTGCTAAAATGCTTTTAGCAGCTTAGCGATTCAGAAAAAGGGGTTTTGGAGCGGAAAACCCCCCGAAAATTTTCGTCAATTTTCGTCTTGCGAAGCAAGCCCATAGGGAAATTCATCTTGCGAAACGCCTCTGCAAACGGAAAACCCTTTCGTCTTGCGGGTTTTCCATCTTGCGAGGCATTCGTCTTGCGGGGCACCACTGTATAATGTAATTGTGCAATTAGGGGAAAAAATACTATCCACTTTGCATGTAGCATCAGTTTTGAGCAGCAGTTGACCTCTGCTTAAAAAAAAAAAGGACTCAGATTTTGGAATGTGGTCAGTTTTTCAATCTGAGTGTTCTTAAGTACAAACGTAACCAGAGCTGGCAGCAGCATTCAACATCAGGCTTCTGACATTTGCCCCAAACTAAGCCATTGCACCTGCTTTGGTCCCTGTCCCCCCACTTTGATTTATCAAACGGCAGTGGCAGAGAGGGACACATGCCTGAAATGGTTTTTAAAGAATCGAGTGTGAGTGAATTAGTCACAGGTTCTCCTCCCTGTATCAGTTTCCTGGACAGTGGCTAGAATTTTTGCCGATGGGCCCATAAGGTTATGATTATCTTATTTTTAATGTGTTCAGGCATACAACATACATGTCCACCAGTGCATTCTTGGAGCTCAGTGCATTCGTAGTGTACTGTCAAGCCACCAAAAAGCAACTCACTCTTTATATAATGTGCCAAGAAGTCTGGTTTTCCATTTCCCATCATGTGAATCAGCATACTGTGGAACTTCATTGTGGTACGGATGAAGTACCCAGAGCCTTTTGCCAGCAAACCAGAGATGTTTGCTTTAGGGGGAGTTAGTACAGGCCATATTTAGAAAGGTTCCTTCTGGTAAAATCACACAAGCCTTTTAAAGTAAACACACACATCCAAGCACAGGGGTGGATTTTCATACCTTTGGTTTTAAAGTGGTAGTGGGTATGGATCATTACTAAAATGCTTCACTATATTATAAAACAGAAAGAAAAGCTTTTATAGGTCACTGGAAAACAGTTTCTCATAATCTTTTGAGATAAGATCATAAATAAAGAACCCATTTAAATGCCTATGCAATTTTTGGTCTCGTATATCTTCAGGAAAGGGACACATTCTTCCCCTTCAAATTTGCTCTCCTTGTCCCTAAAGCTTACACTAATGCCAAAAGCAGTTATAATGGGAATTATATCATGCCTACCAAAATCAGATTCAACTAACGTCTAGTGTAGTTCCCCTTTCTTAGGTCCCCCCACTTTGAAAAGCACGCTTCACATCTGCTTGTTATCAGTAGCTATCTCACAGCATGCTCCTGAATCATTTTGCAAACTCAAAGCACATGCTTATGCCTGCTGAGGAACCAGCCATTACTGGGCTATTTACAGGACCTCTCTGACCTGAAGCACTCTACATGAAGTAGAAAACTGCCAGAAATTTTGTCTCAGGGGTTTCCCCCCACTATCAGATTTAATCACTTCGCAGCT
Organism: Podarcis tiliguerta; assembly: GCF_965153285.1. NCBI lineage: Eukaryota > Metazoa > Chordata > Lepidosauria > Squamata > Lacertidae > Podarcis > Podarcis tiliguerta. The sequence continues at coordinate 45,034,087 of NC_139540.1, forward strand.
TTTTAACTAAGATGGCCCATTCTAGAGTGTCAAACTGTGCAATAAAGCTGTACCTCTGTCTTGAAACAGATTCATGAAGGGATCACTAAATGAAGCTCAGGAAGCCTGTCAGTCAACCCCTCGGCTTTCCATTTAGTCTCACAAGCTTTTAAAAGCCAGTTTGCTTTCACAGTCTTATTATTTTACAGTTCTCTTGAGTACAGGAGTGGCAGGTGTCCCAAAAGTGTGTGTGTGTGTGTGTGTGTGTGTGTGTGTGTGTGTGTGTGTTTTCACATAAACAGCCCCCTTGGTTCCATCCATAATTTCATCAAGAATAGACATCTCATCCAGCAGACAAACAATCTCACTTACTTTCAGTGCAAGCACTATATCAAAACACTTAGGTATGTAGCAGAGAATCCACTTGAAATATACTCAGAGTCGCAAAGTGATTTCATGCTCTTTATTCAGCTCATAGTGGTGAGGAGGAATGAATGTCCCCTCAAAGTATCTGCTTTATATACATTATTTACACAATAGGCTGCACATGATTGGCTAATTCTGGAATTCTACTGTAAGCCAATCAGGTTGTGGATTCACTTATATCTGGAGCATGATTGGTTGGTTCCTGCCAACCAATCATACTGCTGCATTGTCCTAGGACCAATCCGACTGCTGCATTCTGAATCCTATTGTTCTAGGACCAATCAGACTGCTGCAATTTGGATCCTATTGAACTCAGTACATAACACCCCTCCCCTCTAAGTTCCAGTCCTGCCCGGGAGGTCGCATTCATAGTCCTCGAGGTACGCCGGCGGCCTACGTGTGCGTTGCGGCCTGTGGTGTTCCCTGGTCCGGGGTTCAGGTTCTGGCTCGTGTTCCAAGGATGCTGGCTGTGATGGGCCTGTTTGGTCTGGCGCAACCGGCTCGCTCAGTCGTGGTTCTGGTTCCGGTGTCCTTTCGGCCTCGCGGGTTCTCTCTGTATTTACTGATTCTGCCTCTCCTGCTGGCCCCTCCTGCTCTATGGGCCTCCCTGCCCCTCTGTTCCCTTGGGACTCCTCTGACCTTTCCTCCTCCTGGTTTTCTCCCGGGAATCGTCGCCGTATCTGGTCGCAGTGGCGGCGCCAGCATTGCCCCCCATCCGTTAGCACCTCGTATGACACGGGGCCAGTGACCCTGGTGACTGTGGCGGGAACCCATGCTGGGCCTGCCCCAAAATTCTTTGCGTACACTGGGTCCTGGGCCTTGAAGGTCCGGGGGTTCCTGCCTTCCCCCACAACTACCTCATCCTGAGCTCTATCGGGGTGAAGGCGGTCCAATCTGATTGCAAGGCGCCGACCCATTAGTAGTTCAGCGGGGCTCCGGCCAGTCGTTGAGCTGGGGGTGCTGTGCTGTGCTAGGAGGAATGTGGCAAGGCGGTACTCCCAGTCCCCTTGCGTCATGCGGCGAAGGGTGTCCTTGGTGGTCCGCACCATGCGTTCTGCTTGGCCATTGGTGGCAGGGTGGAATGGCGCCGAACGGATGTGGCGGATGGCGTTCTGCGCTGTGAAGGTTTGGAATTCTTCTGATGTAAATGCAGTCCCGTTGTCTGAGACGAGAGTGTCAGGGAGCCCATGGGTTGCAAACAGCTTGCGTAGTACACGGATGGCTGCGGATGTAGAAGTGGACGGTACCAGTGCGACTTCCAGCCATTTGGTGTAGGAGTCCACCACTATGAAGAATGTTTTCCCCTGAAAGGGGCCGGCGAAGTCCACATGCAGGCGTGACCATGGTGCTCGGGCGGACTCCCAGGACTGTACTGGGGCCCTTGGGGGATCTGGGCGGGATTCTTGGCAGGCCTGGCAGTGTTTGACCCAGGCCTCTATCTCTCCGTCGATCCCCGGCCACCAAACATAACTCCTGGCCAGGGCCTTCATTCTTACTACCCCTGGGTGTGTCTCGTGTAGGGCTGTGAGGACCCTTTTGCGGAGGGGCTGGGGAACCACGACCCTGCTTCCCCATAGCAGGCACCCCTTGTGGGCTGACAGTTCATGTTTGCGGGTTGTGTAGCCAGCGAATTCTGGCCCGGGGCTGCTGCTGGGCCATCCCCTCCACACCCAGTCCAGGACCCGGGAGATGACCCTGTCTTTCTTGGAATGGTGTGCAACTTCTTGTGCCTGAATGGGGCGGTCGGGAAGCAGCTCCAGGCTCATAACCTCTTGTGCGGGTGCTGGGTCGGGGCCTGTTTCCGGTAGTGGTAGCCTGCTGAGGGCGTCTGCATGGCCCATTGCCTTCCCAGGTCGGTGAATCAGTGCATACTGGTAGCTGGCAAGGAAAATTGACCACCTGAGGACGCGAGGAGACAGCACTTGGGGGGTCTGCTTTTCGGGGGCAAACAAGCCAAGCAACGGCTTGTGGTCAGTCACCACGGTGAAGGGCCGCCCGTACAAGAAATCATGGAATTTTTTTACTCCCTTCACAATTGCCAGCCCCTCCTTGTCTATTTGTGAGTAGTTCCGCTCGGTTGCGTTGAGTGTCTGGGAAAAGTATGCTACCGGTACCTCTCTTCCATCCGGGAGTTGGTGTCCCAGGACAGCGCCAATGCCATAGGGTGAGGCGTCGCATGCTAGCACCACCGGCAGCCTCTCGTCGAAGTGTGCCAAGACTGAGTTTGAGACAAGCAAGTCCTTGACTGCCTGGAATGCAGCCTCCTGGCGCTGGCCCCACACCCAAGGGGCCCGCTTGTCCAAAAGTCTGTGTAGGGGCTCCGCTACCGCCGCCTTGTGGGGAAGGAAGGAATGGTAAAAGTTCAATAGGCCCAAGAAGGCCTGAAGTTCAGTCTTGCTCTTGGGCGCTGGGGCATCACAAATGGCCCGTACCTTGTCCCCAGTTGGGTGGACCCCTTCTGCGTCCACCATAAATCCCAGAAAGTCCACCTGAGGCACTCCTAGTAGGCATTTTTCCCGCTTCACCTTGAGACCTGCCGTCTGGAAACGGTGCAGAACGGTGCGGAGGCGGTCCTCAAACTCCTCTGGTGTGGGCCCGGCAATCAACACATCATCGAAGAAGGGGGTGACGCCAGGAATCCCTTTAAGGAGCGAGTCCATTAGATTCTGGAATATGCCTGGTGCCACACTGACACCGAATTGCAGCCGCTTTACCCTGAAGGCTCCTCTGTGCGTCACAATCGTCTGTGCCTCTGCTGTGGCCTCATCTACTGGCAGCTGTTGATATGCTTGGGCCAAGTCCAGCTTGCCAAAAATTTTCGACCCAGCCAGGGTGGCAAGGACATGGCTGACCACTGGCACTGGGTATGCATGGGCCGTGAGGGCCTTGTTTATGGTACATTTGTAGTCTGCGCAGATGCGGACCGAACCATTGGGCTTGACGGGTGTGACGATTGGGGTTTCCCAGGGGGCATTAGGCACCGGCTCCAGCACTCCTTGCTCCACGAGCCGGTCCAATTCCTCGTCTATACGGGGTTTCAGGGCAAACGGGACCCGGCGGGCCTTGAGCCTGACCGGTCGTACTGCGGGGTCAAGCTGTAGCGCAATGGGGGGGCCCGTATACTGTCCCAATTTCCCATCGAAAACTCCTGGAAATTCCTTGCATATGGCGTCCACGTCCACTTGTAAGGTAGTGTGGTTCACCCCGGTGATGGCTAGCCCCAGTGGTCCAAACCATGCCAATCCCAGTAAGCTAATGTAGGGGCCCTTGACCACAAGCAAGTCCAGTTGCCGCGTCCGCCCTCGGTATTGCACCCTGAAGGTCCCCACCCCCATTGTGGGGACCTTACGTTTCTGGAAGTCCCGGAGGGTGAATGGGGCCGGCCTGAGTTTGGGACCCCCAGTAGGACACAGTTTCCTTAAGGTCTTTGCCGAGATTATGGATAGAGTTGAACCCGTGTCAAGCTCCATGCGGCATGGGGCGCCCTCTATCTGTACCTCTACATAAATTTTCTCTACGTTGGGGTGGGGCAACTGGTATACCTGGAAGTCCGTGAGCTCCGTCGAGTTGCCTTGGTGTGTTGGGCCCCAGGACCTGGGGCTCTTGGATTGGTCATCTGATGCCTGGTGTCGGGTGGACCGAGCTCGACACACCCGGGCGATGTGTCCCGATTTTCTGCACTGCCTGCACTCTGCGTTGCGGAAACGGCAGGTCCTCCTCTCATGACTTTCCCCGCAGCTTGCGCAGTTCCCCCCTCCTCGTCGAGGCAGCTGTGGTATGTGGGCTGCTTGAGTGCGCTGCTGTACTCGGTGCACCTCCTCCCTGTCAGATCCTGAGTCGTCGGTGAGGTCTTTGTGGTGGACCCTCGGTTGGGGTGGCAGTCTCGGCCGTGCCTCTTGCGTCGACCTCTTGGCAGCTTCCGTTGCCAGGGCCTCCTCCAGAGCGACCTGGAACGTTAGGTCCTTCTTAGCGTAGAGGCGTCGTTGCAGCTTCTCATCCTCCAGGCCACCGACGAGGCGGTCCCGAAGCATGTTCTCCAGCTCTGAGAAGTTGCAGAACCGGGCGGCTTGGCGGAGAGAGGTCACAAACCCAGTTATGGTTTCCCCGGGGGCTTGCCGCTTTGCGTAGAAGGCATTTCGACGAGCCACCACTGAGGGCTGTGGCGAAAAGTGCCCCTTCAGCTGTTCCATTATTGTTTTGTATGGAACAGTAGCGACGTCTTCAGGCGCAAGGAGAGCCCGGGCGATTTCAAACGTCTCCTCTCCGCAGACGCTGAAGAATATCGCCCTCTTCTTGGCGTCTTCTTCATCGGTGACCCCTTTGGCTTCTAGGAGGAAGGTGAAACGGGAGGCGTATGCTTCCCAGTCTCCAGATGCTGGGTTGAACGGCGAGAAGCTGCTGTCGGTTGCCATTCTGAGTTCCTTGTGTCCCGGAGCTGAAGCCTGGATACACGGTGCGAGGCAGCGGTGCGGCAGGTGGCGGTGCTGCGGTGCTGTGTGTGGCAGTCAGCTCAGCGGGATCCCATCCTCGTCGCCAGTGAAATATACTCAGAGTCGCAAAGTGATTTCATGCTCTTTATTCAGCTCATAGTGGTGAGGAGGAATGAATGTCCCCTCAAAGTATCTGCTTTATATACATTATTTACACAATAGGCTGCACATGATTGGCTAATTCTGGAATTCTACTGTAAGCCAATCAGGTTGTGGATTCACTTATATCTGGAGCATGATTGGTTGGTTCCTGCCAACCAATCATACTGCTGCATTGTCCTAGGACCAATCCGACTGCTGCATTCTGAATCCTATTGTTCTAGGACCAATCAGACTGCTGCAATTTGGATCCTATTGAACTCAGTACATAACACCACTCAATGCAAATACAAACCACATTTGTGTGTGTAAACCCACTCTCAACAACAATGCCCATCCTTTTTCTTTCTCTCCTCTCCCTCTCCTCCCTTCCTTAGAAATGCTCACTTATTTAGTTCAAATTCACCATACTGGAAATAACTGACCCACTACTGATTAACTGAAAAAGTTCAAACCTATTTGTAGACTATTACTCACTCTCTTTGTAGAAGATGCTTCTTTAACAAGAGATAAGACTATGTGACCCCAGTAAACTATGATTATAATACACACACACACACCCCAAGTTAAATTAGTCACCCTGTTATTTCAGTCTTCACAAGTAACACAAAGACATTTATTTTCATCACTGGTGTTACTTTACCTACTGATAAACTCTGTCTCGCTCTCCCTTTTTAATCAATCTACTGTATATAGGAAAAATGGGTTGGAGGGATTCAGACTTAATTAGTTGAAATCAAAGGGACAAATGAGTCACGACTTAACTTTATGCAACTTGTTTTCAATGGGAACAAACTCTGGCTGTAACCCAATGACGTTACGTAACCCTGTCCCCACCAAAATTATTTTTCCATTAACATAAATCCCAAGTTCTGGAGATACCGTTTGTCTTTGGTTCTAAAGAAGCTGTTGTGGTAGGTGATATTAATGTGCTTTCCAGCTTGTAAGGAAGGGGGTGGGGAATATTTCAGGCCAAAGGCTAGACGAGTGACCTTCCAAGAGCTGTGCCCCACGATTGGGTGGAGCCAGAGAAGGAAGTAGGTGGAGCAACTGATGTGATTCTTCCCTTTGTACAATAGGTTACATTCCAACCGCACCAACGTCAGAGGTTTCTAAAAGAAGACTTTGGGTTTGATAACCCGCTTTATCACTACCCGAAGGAGTCTCAAAGCGGCTAACATTCTCCTTTCCCTTCCTCCCCCACAACAAACACTCTGTGAGGTGAGTGGGGATGAGAGACTCCAGAGAAGTGTGACTAGCCCAAGGTCGCCCAGCAGCTGCATGTGGAGGAGAGGAGACGCGAACCCAGTTCCCCAGATTACGAGTCTATCGCTCTTAACCACTACACCACACTGGCTCTACACTCACACCCATGTATCTCTAACACTTATTCTATCCTCCGTCCAGACAAACATGTTCATAATTCAAGGACATGTTCCAGTCAGGCAAAAGCACTCAAGAAGGGGACGGAACAGGGCCAGTGCAGGGCATGACCTGGGGAGCACATGAACTGGGGGAAATCCCAGGATCCAAACAGAGATGCCTGGAGAGCCACATTTGGTCACCAAGCCTGTTGTAGTGTTTTGTTTGTTTGACTGGGGTTGCACATCCCAAGCTTGCATATCACCATATATGTTTAGGTGAATCTGTGGTGGTCGATGAGCAAGTTGGGAACAAATGTGCAATGAACTCCATAGCCAAGAACTCCTAGATCAAGAGTTGTCAAACAAGCAGATTGTCATTTATAAAATTAAAGAATCCTAGGCTGCGTCCACACTAGAGTCCTTTGGAACTTCTGCAATATTGCTTTTCCACTGTCAGCCACAACTGGCGTTAAAATGCTGGTTTTACTTAGAACTTGATATAAAATTCCATTCCATGAGGAATCCTACTATGTTTACTCAGAAGTAAAAAGGTAAAGGGTAAAGGGACCCCTGACCATTAGGTCCAGTCGTGGCCGACTCTGGGGTTGCGGCGCTCATCTTGCTTTATTGGCTGAGGGAGCCAGCCTACAGCTTCCGGGTCATGTGGCCAGCATGACTAAGCCGCTTCTGGCAAACCAGAGCAGCGCACGGAAACATCGTTTACCTTCCCGCCGGAGCGGTACCTATTTATCTACTTGCACTTTGACGTGCTTTTGAACTGCTAAGTTGGCAGGAGCAGGGACCAAGGAAGCTCACCCTGTTGTGGGGATGCAAACCACCAACTGTCTGATTGGCAAGTCCTAGGCTCTGTGGTTTAACCCACAGCGCCACCCGCGTCCCTCCTTACTCAGAAGTAAGTCATAGCAAATGCTCTGCTTCTTCCTGCAACTGTTTCTTCAATTAGTAGTTTCCTTCTCCTCCCCCCCCCCCCTTTTAAAGTGACTTCTACCACTGTAATTAGTTTCTTCTTGTTTGCTTGTGTGGTCTAAAATTCTTGAATTGGCAGTCAGAGCAAATGGGAATTTTTAAACTTCATTTTTATTGGTGCAATTGTGCTGTCAAAGGTAAGAAATAATAATTTAAAATTACGAACAATTGTTCTGGCTGCAAAGAGGAGGAAAGGTCTCCCCTTCCACACAGGAACATAGGGAGCCAGACTATCTGGCTAGGTAATGTTGCTGTTGACTGGCAGCAGCACTCCAGGGTTTTACAAAGGGGTCTTTCTCAGCCCTATCTGGAAAGGCCAGAGATTGAACCTGAGACCTTTTGCATGCACCACTGATCTATAAAACAGGAGTTGACTATGGCCTGATTCAGAAATGTGAGAAAACGAAGCACAGAGGGAGAAGGATGTTTAAAGGAAAAGAGTAAGGAGGAGCTATTCATTGAAAAGACAGTAGCTCTGACACCCCAAAACAATGTTTTGTGAGTCCATGCTGGACAGATTGATGCTGTAATTAATTTTTAGGACCAAAGGTTCTCTGTAGAAACAATGTGAATGCATCACGGCAATCCCAGATAAAGAACCTAGTGCAAAAACTGAGTTAAAAGTGGACCAGTCCAGCAGTTTATCAACTCTACTTGCAAGTGACAAAGAGAAACACCAAAAATAAGTTAGTATGGCATTCAGTTGGGTCTGTCAACAAGGGCAGATAGCAGAATTAATTTGATTTGCTGCTGAAAAGTTTTTTTAAAAAAATCACTATCACCAGATGGAAACCATCTGATTATCAGAGAGTTTCTGTGTCTCCCTGTAGAAATATCTGCAGTTGACATGTTTAATCACATGTGCTACACACAGTCTCATTTCATGTCACTAGGGAACATCTGTGAGCACAATATGGAAGACTCCATAAGTGCAGAAAGAAAGCATTCAGTAAAGATGGGTCAAAAGCTTAATACAAATATGCCTGAATTCCTCCTCTTTTGCTACCACTTTATTACCAAAGAGTATGTTTAGTTAATGCAGTGCTTTTGGCCTAGTCCATGCACATCAGGCACATTCCAACTTTAAAACAGCTGGTTCATCACTAGAAAATGCCATTTTGAAAACAAAACACAACCTATTGAATAAACTAGTATTCATTCTGTGATACATCTGTTCATTTATAAATGTTCTGTATCATGTGTATTCCTATACAGACATAGAAGGGACACGGGTGGCGCTGTGGGTTAAACCACAGAGCCTAGGACTTCCGATCAGAAGGTTGGCGGTTCAAATCCCCGTGACGGGGTGAGCTCCCATTGCTCGGTCCATGCTCCTGCCAACCCAGCAGTTCGAAAGCACATCCAAGTGCAAGTAGAGAAATAGGTACCGCTCTGGAGCGAAGGCAAACAGCGTTTCAATGTGCTGCTCTGGTTCGCCAGAAGCAGCTTAGTCATGCTGGCCACATAACCCGGAAGCTGTCTGCGGACAAACGCCAGCTCCCTTGCCCAATAAAGTGAGATGAGTGCCGCAACCTCAGAGTCGGTCACGACTGGACCTAATGGTCAGGGGTCCTTTTTATACAGACATAGACATGTAGAACTTGGGCAGGGCCTGTGGTTTCCAATCAAGTATAGCTACAGAGCTACAAATTAAGCTGCAGCAGGATCAGCATCAGCTGTGGAGAACCTTTGGCCCTCAATATGTTGCTAAACTACAACACCCCTTAGTCCCAGCAAGCGACCTAAACATAAATAGCCAGTGTAGGAGGGTTCTGAATTGGATCCATGGTATTTGTGGGAAGTTAGGTCACCCTAACTCTCCCCCTCCCCATATGATCCCAATACAGATCCCCCTTAAACTGCTATTTTTATTGCCATTAGCACAAATGGGGGAATTTACTTCCAATGCAAATAGAAAGTATGGGGACACCAATCTAGGTCAAGACCACAGCAGGAGTGGAAATAAAGGATTAAAGCTCCCTATACCCCAGGTCCTGATCTGGATCAAGTTTCCCATGGCTACTATTTAATTTAAAAGTGATTCATGCATATGGTATATTGCCATGTTTGGCCCTTAGTATGACAAAGGTCAGGCTGTGCTGGGAAGATACCAGCCTTTTCTTTTTTAGCTTTTAAACAAGTTGCTTCTTGCCATATTTAAAGAACTGGTGAGAACCATTGTATATTTCTAGTTTTTAAGTAGTCCATCCTGGACCATTTGAAATCATTTTGCAGGTGCATTCCAGAATTGTTCTGCAATGGCTTGTTGAGATAAAGCAAGTAGATTGATTAGTGAAGCAGCCACCGGTTCTTTCAACTAGGAAAGTGGTTTGCAAGACTGACTGCAGAAGTCTAGCTTCTCTTGGAACAGGTATTGCTTTCTGTGAATATGCCACAGAGTCTGTAAAGCAAGTACGGCTTATAATGAAAAGGCTGACACAAGTTTTACTTACCCAGAGAATGCAAGCCACCATCCCTCTGAGTTAAGAAGTAACCACATCAGTTTATGCTTCTCCCCAACTGTCTCCATTCCTGTGGCTTTGATTGTTTGCTTGCAATGGCTCTTAAGAGTTTGTGAAAAGGTTGCAAAAGAAACAAAAGGCAAACTACAGTTGTGATTTGTTAGCCTGCTGTTTATAGTATACTATACGCCAGTGCCTTCTATATACAGCACTGAAATGCCTTTTTGTATGAAGTGCTTTCGCATTGTTTTTAAAGCCATTAAGAGTCTGGTAACAATTTATGTGTTGGGGTAAATAGTAGAGGTATAAACATAAGAGTCATGACCTTTTGTTTCGTCTCACATGATGGTATTTAAACAATGCTGTAGTACGAATTCATCCTGGGACTTGGACTCTTTCTGAATAAAACCAAGTTCCTATCAGCTAATACCTGATGACTCCTCTTCCCCACTCAACTAACACCATTCAGAACTTCAGAAATGGGTGGGACTGTGGATGGAAGGCGAATTCGTAAACAGGGAATCCCCGGACAAGGAAATTCTGCCAGTTGTGTTTTTGACTCTAGCATTGTGGCTAAGCAACCCTAAGAGGGCAAAGAAAGCAAGCAAACCAAAACACAGTGAGGAGGGTTAAAATTCAAATACTGATTCAAATTAAGCAAACAATACTGTGATTACCAGTATATGCTTCTACAGAAAAAACTTTGATCATTACAGAATTTTGAAAATGGAGGTAAGTATTCTCTTTCACAATAGCATGGAAGGATACAATGCAATTTATGCTACGAACATCTGCTTCTTCTCTGTGTTTTGTCGTTCCAGGACCCCCACCATTTTTGCTTCTTTGCAGGAAGGTTAAAACCTCACATAAGCACAATACATTCCAAACATTCCAAAAGACTGCTTTAAATACAGTCTGCATGAATATACTTCACTGTATAATTTAACCCTTTTAGAGCTGAATCTGGCTCTAGGAGGTTTGGGGCTCTTCAACTATCCCCTCTCATACCATGACTCTTAGAATCATAGAATCATAGAATCATAGAGTTGGAAGAGACCACAAGGGTCATCGAGTCCAACCCCCTGCCAAGCAGGAAACACCATCAGAGCATCAGACTCTTGCACCTTTTCTGGACCCAAACTCTCCATGGCTTATCATATACCATGTGAGTGGCCAGTCAGTGACTCCTGCAGATTCAGATTGTGGATGTGATCCTTCCATGGCCCCACAGGATAGGCCTTGTCTTCCCCTTCTTCAAAAGGAAGAGGTGTGGGAAGGGTTCATGCCCACCAGTGCCTCCTCAGAAAGTTCCCTGTCATTGATGTCCAAGAGCTTGGGCGTGAGGTTCTCTGAACTTTCTGCAGAAATAACAACCTTCCCATCTTCGACTGGGCTTGGGTACTGTAGCAAACACTGTCTCTATGTCCCTGTCTCCAGACATTCTAAACCACATGATATGTGGTTTCCTGTTTTGCCCCTGACAACTGGGCCACACTCACACTGAAATCATGCAGGAGTCTCTGCTGTTCCTGATGCAGCATTCACAGATGTCTCTCAGTGGATTTCTACTATATATTTCCGTCCTTTGCCATGTGCTAGACGTCTGTTCTATGTTCTCTGTCTCCAGTCATACTTTATTTATTTTGTATATCCAGCCCCTAAGGCTATTCGTTGTGAATATGCTGCATTCTCCCCATTTTTTATTATTTTTTGCATTGTGCATGCATGTATATCTGTGTTTTATACTCATGACATTGTGGCTGGGCTCATCTTCACAGTGTAGTTTTCGCCACTTGGTCACATCTACACCATGCATTAGAAGCAGAAGTCTTCTACTACAGGATTCTTTCGTGAATGCCATGTGCTTCTAATGTACTTTAACTGTGGCTGTGACCATAGTTGCAGTCAGGTGTTAGGCTGATCTGTGTTGTCCAGATAGAAATAGATGGTGTTGCTTAGTAACAAATATGCAACAGCTGAAAAAACGTCTGTACTGGGGGAAACAGCAGCTTCAGGTTGAAGCAAAGTGAAGAGGTGTTCATCAGGACTCTGCTGCAGGACAAAGATGTGTTCTTGTGTTTACAATTTGTGGTTTGCCTGCAGGAGACAAACCATGAACCTGGGTTTGGACAGCACATTAAGTCAATCCGTAGGGTAGCTCACAGCAACACAGTAGCAGGAGGACTAGGCAAGGATTATCGTGGAAACAATATGCTCTCCAAGACCCTTCACACATTCATGCTGAGCCATGGTTTGGCTTATATTACATGCGAACCTGCTCTGTAAAAGCTCCCGTATAAGAGAAACAATTTGAGAATTATATAAATAAGAATAATAATTAAGTATGCTCTAAAACCTGAATATGACACCTTTATTGACAAAAATTAGAGCTTGTGCTTGCTTGCTTGCTTTGGAAGTCCCTGGAAGGTTTCCCACTAGATTCTATGGAAACAAAATATGGCTTAAGGATGGATATTCTGTTTTGGCTACATTACAGCCATATGGCTTTGCTAAGGAATGGGATCTGGTCCCACTTCAAATATTGAGCATACAGATTCTTTTCATCTGTTAAATGCATTTTCTCAGGGAAATACAGCCAAACACTCTCTTGACATGTTGGGAGGGATCCTGATGATGTAGTTTGGGGGTTGACTATTTATAGCTATTACAAAGCATAAATGGCAGGTACTGTGTCTGTTTTAATATCACACACCGTCACCACGCTTTCCCCTTGAGCTTTTATAACAGGGGTGGGGAACCTGTGGCTCTGCAGATGTTGTTGGAGTACAACTTCCACACTCCCATGCTGGCTAGGGTTGATGGGGATAGAAGACCAACAAGAGCTGCTGCCTGCCAAAGCTAGATGGACCAATGGTCTGACTCAGTGTAAGGCAACTTTGCATGTTCCTAACATCAGTAGGGCTGTGGGCTCCCCAATTCTGTTTTAGAACTTCAAACCAGCTACCTATTGTTTTTACCAACTATTAGAAAAAGAAAACCTTACTGAAATCTGGATAGTATGATTAGAAAACTGATAGGAAATTGTTTGACTAACATTTACTCTGTTTTGGGGTCCCCACTTTACTGTACTAGCCTTCCTTTTGTAGCAATATTTCAAATCATGTCACTGGTTGAGAAAAGTAGCCATGTTCATATAAATGCACAGCATTTCCGGTTTACTGTAGAATAAACACTACTCATGCACACATGTGCAATTTTTGAAGAGGCTCTCCACCACCACCACCACATATTACCATCACCAAAATGCCAGCTTATACTTCATTTTTCTTTTTTAATATTCAGGGCACTTTCTGATTCATGGCTCAGAGCTCAACTAGACAAGATGGAATGAAACCTGTGATACAATCTATCACTTTTTAAAGCTTAAAGCAGTAACAGATTCTCTCTCTCTCTCTCTCTCTCTCTCTCTGTGTGTGTGTGTGTGTGTGAGTGAATAGGTTTAAGACTGTGATCCTTGAGAGGGGGATTTCAACCCTTTCCCCCTCAATACTTTTTTGATTGAAATCCACACCCAGAAACAGTGTGAGTGAGGAATAATGTACAGTATTTCTGTGGGACAAATATTAGCTGGGGATAGGGGAAAATTCAGTTGGAAATATTGTGGGCTTATTCATCCTTCTGCTTATTCCTTGCCTAGAAAGCATGGGTCCAAGAGGTTTTACTTGCTTCTTAGTGCAAAATCTGAGCAAATGTCGATCTGGAGAACACCTGATTGACATTTGCTCCAATCAGTAGTAGCCAGTGGGTTTTCCCCAGGGGCAAGAGGCAGGGCAAGTGGAAATGTGGATTAACCCCAAGTGGGAAGGAAGGGTTAATCCCTCTGTACCAGCACAACAGCCTTAATTTGATTCTTCCCTCCCCCGCTTTGTTGCTTTAAATACTGAAAACCTCCAGGAGATTCTAATTATGGATCATCAGCATCGTGTCTGATTCAATCCTTAGCTACAACGAAACTGCAGCATGTATGTGCCTGTATAGATATATTTTGCAGCAATACGCCAAAATATCTTAAACACATGGAACTGTTTCATTCTAAAATGTTAAATACTGCACAAACAGTTTTGATTTAGAAATATCTCCTTTCCACCATTTCCTTATAACAAAAGTTCTTGCACTTCATAAATATATGAACAGTGACATTCCTGAATCTCAAAAAGGGCTGACTATAAGTTTAGGTTTGAATTATTTATGGTTGTTTGAAATTCAGGACCCAATGGGGAGTTCAAATACTACAATTTCACATGTATGTGGCTGTCAAAAGGAGATGGATTTAATTCACAAGCCTAAACCAGAGAGCTGTCTGGATTTTCTGGTTTACATCTTAGAAGAGCTTTTTAAAAAAGGAGGATAAAGGGAGAGTTCATTAATATTCCTTTTACGGTTTAGTCGTGGGGTGCTTCCAGACAGGTGTTTATTGTGAGATTGGTGTTCCTCATGTGTGCACATTGATGACATCAAAATGCCACCCTGTATTGCTTTCTGCCACTTAATCCAAATGTAGCTTTTCCAGGGAAAATCTAAATTTAAAACATCTGTTGCTAACAACCCATTTGCAAATTAAGACCCTATTTGGAAGTACCTTTATGCACAAGCTTATCGCAACAGTAGAAAAGCACATTGCCCAATGAAATAATGAATTATGTGGATTAATGAATTGCTATTAAGGCAACTCTAGGACTTGAAATGAGTTTATGGTGGTTGTTTTGCAGAAGGATCTGACACATATTATTGATTCATCTTGTAGCTCAGGGACCCCCCAACCTTTTTGAGCAGAGCAGCAAATTTGGAAATCTAAGAAACTGGTGGGCATCACAGAATACTGAGTTCGCAGAAGAACAACAGGTGATCTCCAGGACCTTCCTCCGAAACACAACAGGTGAAACAGCTGCATATATTGTTGTAACCTGCCAGGGGACCTTAGGGTGAAGGATGGGTAAATACCACCACCACTGTTAGATTTCTGTTATGCCACTGTGCAGTTTTTTGGAGTCACAAGACTCTGTTGACATTCCAGACTGTTGGAAGTCTCACGGGAGACGGATGTTGAAGTTACTGGTTTCCTGTTTCTTTTGTTTCCTTTTGTTCTCTGTCTCTCAGAGAGCAGACGCATATTCTTTTCTGTCCTGCGTAGTTAGAAATAAACGTAGAAATGTAGCACACATTTCTCGCTCTTCTGCTGCTGTTTGGGTACTCTGCGTAATGGGAGTGTGCCTGAAGCCTCATTAAAGGCTTAGGTTGTTAATCACCGTTGGAGCAACAGGCCAATGGATTCTGAAGATATGACGGAGGAGGAGAGCCATTACAGCTCGGTCGTAAGGAAGCTTTGACAACCACCACCACCACTACTACTAGCCCAATACAAATCAAACACACAGAGATACCCCTCAAACAAACCCAGACAAAACACTCCCCAACCAACCAACCAATAGAAAAGCTAGTAAAGAACCCCCACATGGTGCCCAGAGGCATTCTAGGAAAAGGAAAATAAAGTTGATGGGTGACTGGGTGCCTGCACTTCATTTTCTAGCCTGTTCATTTTCCATGGTAAAAAAAAAAAAGTGTAGAAGTCATCTACACATTTTATGTTCCATTTTATGTTGAAAACCATTCCAGAGACCAGGTGAAATGCAAGTTCACAACTGCATTAGAATCAGAAGGTCTACCTATGCAACTCCAGTAATGTCATAGATCTGAAGTCATAGAAGAAGAGACAGTGATGTAGCTTCTTCTGGCAGTAGTCAGCCCTTTCCGCAACATATATGATATTTGGAATCACACATTTCCCAAGAATTATGAACTAAATCAAACCTGAACTGGAGAAGACCCAATGCAAAAGAAAATTTGACTCTGGGCTGAGGTTTGAAGGTAAAGCGCTTGCCAAATAAATGTCAGTTATCTGGCATGAAAGGGGTGATGGTGCATGGTGAAAAATGCTAAATACTTTGCAATATAGTGCAGGCAAACTAGCCCTGACAAGAGGGAGAAAGTATGAGGTATAAACATGATTGGTCCATTCCTACCAACACTGAAGCAGAAAATGATTATTTCAGAACTGTGCCACTCTCAATGGAAACCACTATCCAATTTTACTGGCTGTATAAAAATAAAGGCTTTGAAGGTATCCAAATGGAATAATCGGAAAAGAGGTGGAAATATCTAATTGGAAAGGGGACAGTGTTCTAAATATGGTAAGATGTTTTCACAGAGAAGTGAAAATAACAATCTGAACTGTTGACCTAATCTCTGCACTGGTCACCATCAAACAATTCTTTACATTTATATCAATTTTCTAGAAACCTCACAAAACATGTGTGAGTCTGTTAGTATGAACGTATGCAAATATATATGAAGGCAGATATATGCAACAGACAATTCACTAAACAAGCTATTAAACATTTTGCCTGTATCTGTCACTAACTACATTTGAGGCAGGTTGTAATCTTGATTACTTATTTTGAATTAAATTATACAAGTGATGAAACGGGGAGATTTGTCAGTTGTTCAAACACATTTCCCCCCCTAGGTTTGTCTTTTTGGTTGTGCTTTTGGTCCACTTTACTGAGAATGTCTGTCTCTTTTATGTTTCCAGGGTCTTCAGCTTGTACAGGGATAAACCAATAAACAGGACAATTTAAGGCTCCAAGAGGGTGTCTTGTCTGCCAGCATCTTCTTCACATTTTGAATGTGCACACATGCTGTTCCTTTCTCTAAAGCCAACACAACATTTACTGCTTTTGTGTTTAACTTAAAAAAACCAAAACTTTTTGTAGAATAAAATCTCACCCATCACTCATTTGATGGCATTTTAATTTTTTTTATTTAAAGATCAAGTTCAGGTATAAAAACTGGTATGCTTAGAAAGTGGTCTCATATGGAAGTTCTTATACTAAGAACTCTTCCCATAGTCATATTTGTTTTTCTTAAGAAGCTATACTCAGAGAGGAAAAGGTTTGGAGCCACAGCTCACCGTTACACTAAATATGGAAAAGCCAAAGTTTTTTTTAGCCTTGGTTATTTAATCCTCATGATAGTAAATATGTGGGATGCCTTTGTCTACTGTTCTGTATCTAGCATTAAAAGAAACAAGAAATAAAGTGAAATCATCCTTACTCTAACAATCTAAGTCTGTGTATCTATGCACCTTGGAATAAAGTTCATTCTACTGAGCCCAGTGACACTTGCTTCTCCAAAAGTGGGCATTAGATTGCCAAATGAAATACTAGGAGGAAAATGCTATGTTTCTTGCTATAAGCATTCACCACCCGCAACGTATAACGATACTTTCAGAGATACCACCCACCAAGTTAGACTACACCAAAAACAGGGTAGACTCCATAATTTGGGAATTCCATAATGTCTATATTATATATCTGCAAGGCTGATTTACTATTCCATTACTCACATAGCAAATCAACGAAGTAACAGACACCAGGTTGGATCCAGACCAATTTAAGTGAGCTTAGTTCCCAGTGAAATCAATAGGACCTGTTTTGACTAACTCCAATAATTTCAGCCAATTTAGTTTGGCTCCAAATAATTAAAAATGATTATGAAAAACGAGCATTCTGTTATGATGCTTCACAACTAAGGTATCTTCATCTCTGTAAAAGTTAAACTACCAAAATAATTGAAATAGAGCATATATATATATATATATATATATATGTAACATATACAAATATTTATATGCCACAATAAATATTTTGGATGCAGAGAGTTGTATCCAATGTTTGTCCTACTCAGAGTAGACCCATTAGTTTCATGCATACCTTAGATCCATTAATTTCAATGGGTCTACTCTGAGTAGGACTTACTTGGCCATAACCCAGAGAAATTGAGGCCTCTTTCTATTTGAAGTAATTTTCATTACTTAAACTTACAGTTTAGGACCATTGCACCTTTATAGCAGCCTACCTGAACCCTGAGTTCATTGTCAAAGACTCCACTCCAAGTGCCCCCACCAAACCAAATGAGGTCTGAGGAATCATGACCAAGGAGACAGTTTTCCTAGTGGTAAGACAATGGCCCCCTCCAGAATGGTTCCCGCCCCCCGCAGCATATTCCGCAACATGTCACTGATGCAATAATAGCGCATTCGTAGTGGATTTATATTGAACCATCCACACATCATTCTACTTTATTAATTCCTCTGCAATACATCCCCAGTGTTATCACATTATTGCCATCTAAAGCAGCACTATTTCAATATATGTAGCACAAAAAAGCAGGACACCTCCTCACTGCCCCAGAAACATTTCTGAAATGAATAGATTGTAGCAGGAAGATATACAGCCAGTGCTTTTTTTCCTAAAAAATATATATTCCTAACTCACTAATTTTAGTGAATCTTAGGTTTGGCTGCACCTTGTGTGCATGCAGAAGGTCCCAGGTTTAATCACCAGGTAGGACTGGGAGAGTCTTTCAGACCACTGAGAAGATTAGAATGAGTTTCAGGATTGTTGGCCATACCATTAGCCTGAAGTTTTAATACTATAACCCATTAGTAATAGTGGATGACCTGGAAAGAGAAGAGACACAATTTGCCTTTTGTGGGAAATAAGCCAATTTATGACTCCAAACTGGAGTTTATGGAAGAGGGAAGAAAATTAGCAGGATATTTCATTCATGTTGGTGAATGTGCTCCTTATCTTTCCCCTGACAAGGTTCCTGCAAAATTATTTATACTTTCAGAATGAATGTACTTATTAAATAAGTGCATTTAAAGTATAATAGCCTGCTTACTTGCCAAATATCTGTCTATAAGGGATAGTGCATTCCAATGTACATTCAAGTACATTCCAGCATCAGAAGACTTGACAGTCCTATTCTTTAAATCATTTTCAATATTTGCAAAGATGAAATAGAATCAAGGCACACATTCTCACACATATGGTATTGATTTGCAAGTAGGTTCATTTAAAAAAATCATTTTAGTCAACATATACACATGCAAGAAAAATTGCATATTTCAAGTTTTAGGGGGGTGGGGTGGAGTATGAACCAGCTAGAAATATGAAAGAATGTCTTGGCTTAAGTAAAGGTGTCTAGGTAAAAGCCTATGTATTGATAGCAAGGGTGCCTCCAATAAAGTGGAAGTAACCCTATGTGAATGACTAGGAGGATATCTAAAAGGAAGGAAATCAAAAGTTTGAAATAAATGTGAGTACATAAGATACCATTGCTATAGCATTACTTCTATCATATAAAGATAGGCCCAAATGACTTCAGTCTGGCTTTGTATGAATTTATAACATTACTTTTTAAAGCAAAGACTTAACGGGTGAAGAATCCATTACTTGTTTGTATAACTGGTAAGCTCAGAGTAAAACATAATGCAATCATAGAACATTCTTTATCTGAGATGAACAGCCAACCCATGATCATATTTCACATGACTTTTTTAAGAGAAAGAAGAAGCAGGGAGTAAAACATCCCAGGATCAGAACCACAGAGCATGGGAAGGCAGAGGTTAATGCTCCCCCCACCTCATTGCAGTCCTAATGAAAATTGTCCCTCTGAGGCTGCTATTTACTCTAAGAAGGAAGCTGCCACTGACACAAGACCCACCCTTTCCATTGAGGAATTAAGTTTCATGTTGTGAGTTCCATTTATAAAACTTTGCATCTGCATAGGAAGCGGCCTTATACCGAATCAGACCAATGGTCCATCTAGCTCAATATTGTCTACACTGACTGGCAGCAGCTCTCTGGGGTTTTAGACAGGCTCCTCTCCCAGTCCTACCTGGTGATTAAACCTGGGACCTTCTGCATGCACAGAAGGTGCAGCCAAACCTAAGATTCACTAAAATTAGTGAGTTAGGAATAGGTAGATGTATAGTATAGAACTGTTATCCTGACTTTCATGTAATTACCCCAAAGCAGAGATTGGAGTGCAAATGTGCATTCAGATTTTGGGGGTTATCTGCCTTTAATGGAAAGGGCATATCTGAGCATACAAAAGAAAGCATTACTGTTGTTGTTGTTTAGTCGTTTAGTCGTGTCCGACTCTTCGTGACCCCATGGACCAGAGCATGCCAAGCACTCCTGTCTTCCACTGCCTCCCGCAGTTTGGTCAAACTTATGTTCATAGCGTCGAGAACACTGTCCAACCATCTCGTCCTCTGTCGTCCCCGTCTCCTTGTGCCCTCCATCTTTCCAAACATCAGAATATTTTCCAGGGAGTCTTCTCTTCTCATGAGGTGGCCAAAGTATTGGAGCCTCAGCTTCATGATCTGTCCTTCCAGTGAGCACTCAGGGCTGATTTCCTTCAGAATGGAGAGGTTTGATCTTCTTGCAGTCCATGGGACTCTCAAGAGTCTCCTCCAGCACTATAATTCAAAAGCATCAATTCTTCGGCGATCAGCCTTCTTTATGGTCCAGCTCTCACTTCCATATATCACTACTGGGAAAACCATAGCTTTAACTATACGGACCTTTGTTGGCAAGGTGATGTCTCTGCATACAGATACAGTGGTGCCCCGCAAGACGAATGCCTCGCAAGACGGAAAACCCGCTAGACGAAAGGGTTTTCCATTTTGGAGGTGCTTCGCAGGACGAATTTGCTATGGGCTTGCTTCGCAAGACGAAAATGTCTTGCGATTCCTGGGGGGTTTTTTTCCGCTCCCTACGCCCTTTTTCTAAGGCACTAAGCTGCTAATAGCCTTTTAGCAGCTAATCCGCTAATCCCTTAAACCTTTAATAGCCGCTAAACTGCTAATTGCGCTAATTGCGCTAATCCGCTAATGGGCTTGCTTCGCAAGACGAAAAAACCGCTAGACGAAGAGACTCACGGAACGGATTCTTTTCGTCTTGCGAGGCACCACTGTACTTATTTTTTTAAGTGAGATAGCTTTATCAGCCATGTGTGCACATTCAAATACCTCTACCCAGAACTGGATCATGATAAATGGGTCTAGGATCTTGAGTGACAGCTATTAATTTTAATAATAATAATAATAATAATAATAATAATAAATTTTATTATTTATACCCCACCCATCTGGCTGGGTTTCCCCAGCCACTCTGGGCAGGGCTTTCAAGTATTAGGTAGACCATCCCTCATTATATACCGTACTTTTGTCCTCTTGCTCTGACCTATTATAAAATAGAGTTAGTAGTAGTTTTTTCTAGTTAATTTTATAGAATTTGATCTCTGGATCAAATCAGCTTTTGATCTTTGGGAATTCAGAATTATCTCACATGGCTTGTTTTTGGACCACAATTGCCAATATCTCTAGTCAGCCCTTCATAAATCACATTATTCTTTCTTTTCTGCCAATATTCATATCAACACTGACCAGATCTTCTTTTTTCCTTTAAAGGATGCAAATATATTAGCCATTTATTGCCCCCACATGGCTATGACATTCCAAGCTTTTATGTGCAGGAAGTATTGTGTTGACTTTGGCTTCCCTATAGGTTAAAAATCTTGTTTAAATGCTGCAGACTTTAAATGCTCTTATTCTGTGTTGTTTTATGGAAAAGCTTCTGCCTGATTGTTTACAGATGCTGTCTCCAAGGAAGCCAAAATAATTCTCCACTAATTTTGAAATTTCAGCCTTCATGTTTACTGTTTTATTGTGTTACCAAATGAAGTTGTTTTGAGTTTCTTAATTTGTA
Source organism: Podarcis tiliguerta (assembly GCF_965153285.1). NCBI lineage: Eukaryota > Metazoa > Chordata > Lepidosauria > Squamata > Lacertidae > Podarcis > Podarcis tiliguerta. The sequence goes on from NC_139540.1 coordinate 45,055,533, forward strand.
TTCTACAAATGAAACATGTCAGATCTGGTGGCATCATATATAATGCATGCATTAGAAGCGTTTTTTGCTTGCCTACCCTTGCAATTTCCTTGCCTAGGTGGCAATAAAGACGGTCTTTCGCCTTGATAGTAGCATTTCCTGATCTGAAGTAGGTATGTAATGTGGGTTTATTTTATTTTTACCCAGTCTGAAATTTACACATGGTTTTACAAGTTGTTTTTGTTAAAAAAAACCTTCTAAATCAGATTCAGATGCTCCTACCTTTGCATTTTTTCTATTTCTTGCAATTCTTCAGGACTTTTCCTATTACATCTTATGAACTCTCACTGCTGTGGTGAGATTTTGCTATACAATGTACTTCAGTTTCATAACCTTAATGGGTCTTATCTTCAGTATATTCACTCTCCCATCTAAGAGCACACAGACTGTCATGATCTCTGTATTCAGTAGTGATACAGATAGAGTTGGAGGCTGTAGGAGCAGCAGATTGGGAGCTGGGTAGAGTGGCAAAGCTGCATGCTCCGCTACTGGGGGTGGAGAGCAGGCGTGGGTGTGGCTGGCGCCCCCCGGGGGGCATGATGCACACCCGGGGGCGTGATGCACATCCTGGGAGGGTGGCACGCCGCCTGTGGGAGTGTGGTGCACATCCCAGGAGCATGGCACGCCGTCTGCAGGGGCATGGTGCACATTCTGGTGGTGTGTCATGCTGCCTGTGGGGGCATGGCACCTGGCATGCAGGGGGGGGTGCACAGTGTGTGTCCAGGGGGCCCACTGGGTTGGCACACTACTGGAATAGTGGTGCCAGGGGCGGTCTGCTCCCTCTGGTCCCCCATTCCTCTGCCAGTGGCTGGGTCTGAATTGGGGGCTCAGAGCTGACTATGGAATTTCATTGTACCTGAGGCAGTTCCCAGAGAAACCTCCCAGACCAACAAGCCCACAGGACCAGAGCCCGGAGCATCATGGGCATCTTCCCTTGAAGAACCTCCTACTGCACACTGCCAGTCTGGCAGCGCTGGAAATGCACCAGAAAGGAAGCTAGGAAACAAAATCGTAGTGCTGATCTTTAGGCCAGAGGATTGGCCCTTTAAGGCTCTGAAGTTCTTTTAGAGGGGTAGAACCTGGAGGCGGTAGTCTGGAGACAGTGGCATTTCCAACTTTGGTTGGAAGAAGTTGCTCACTCAGATCTTTTGACCAGTTTTGCCTCCTGTATCGGTACCACTGAAGTACCACTGTATTAGCTAGGCTTATCTTGTGTCCGAAATTCAAATCCAGGCCTGGGCCTGACTGTCAGCTGCCCTAGGCAGCTTTTCATCAAGGTGTCTGAATCAGTGGCACCGATTAAACTGAATTAAACTTCACATATAGTGAGCTACAGCTCAGTTGTACAGCACGTTTTGCAGCAAGAAAGTTCCCAGGTTCAGTCCTTGGAATCTCCGCTTATAAGGATCACATGCCAAGTGATGTGAAAGAGACCCTGGGGCAGCCAGTCAGAGACTAAATACTGGGCTAGATGGGCAAAAATAGACTGGGGAGATTTAAGGCTGTTGTTTATAAAGTAAAACCAAGCATCACTTGGTTAGCCTGGGACTCTATGTATCCTTGATGGTTTCAAATTAAATAGATTTTAACAAGTTGTGGTGATATAGACTTTGAAGGAGTATTAACCTGAATAGTAGCCTCTTATTCATAATAACTGAACAAATGACCCAAAATGGGTCAGACAGGGTCAGAGAAGGATAGCGGCTGTATTCTGTACACTGACTGGGAGAACTAAATATACATTCATGGCTGGACATAAATGACTGATTCCACCTGCTGTTGTTTTGCTATGCTGGTCTCAATAATTTATCTGAGGAGCCAAATCTCCTCCCCTCTTGTGGATAATACAAAGAAGAAATAAAATCGTGCTATGTGCATATCATCGCATCATGCACATGTTAAATTGCCTCTTGATGTCATTTTGGCAGCTAGGAGAACCCTTTCTGCTTAGTTTCTTTATTGTACCTGTAGGAAACTTAAATCAATAATAATGGTCCATGACTAACATGCCTAGTATGTCAGCCAGCATAGTTCTCTATAGCTAGTGTCTCTGTTATGTATCAGCTTGAGTTATCTTCCTAACTTTGCCATCTACCCCTGTGCATTGTGGTAACTTATGAGACACACAATGTGTTTTGTTGCTAAGCACTGACAAGACATTGTTGGGATTGTATTTAATTAAACCCAGGTCATCTGGAACAGAAAATTTGGTTTTTCGCATCAATGACCTAAAAAGCAAAGCAGGATGGAATAAAAATGAGAAAGTCTATGTTAACAGGGAAAGGATACATGTTAAAAGAAAGGGGGGGGAAAGTAGCCAACCAACTTGGGCTGCTGTGCAACTAAACAAAACTCCTGCACAAATCTCACTAATATTAATGGAAAATTGATGCACAGCAGTAGTGTTTTTGGTAGATTGTGCTCATGGGTAACTGCAGCCACAACAACTGCAGGACAGGTCCCTGCACATTTTCAAGTGTCCGTCATTCATTTTTGTAGCTCTGTGCACAATTTAAGATTTCATTTTCTGTAACTTGTCTCCACAGTGCTCCCTTCCCTAATTTATAAACAGGTGTTTTCATTAACAAATTGCTTTGTTAAGGAGCAAAAGGGAAACTTGTAATTCATAGGTTATGTTTTAACTACATGTGGCTGATGCCAAGGATGTATGCATATTAATATTATCCTCCTCCTCACCAGCAAACTTCTATTTTATTTTAATTGAAAATATAAATACTTATCATATTTTTTTCAAAATAGGCTTATATCACCAATGTACTGTATATAGAACAGGACCACTTAAAAGAAAAGAAAGGGGTAAGAGAGAAAGGGCATAAAAACAAAATTAAAAAACCTCAGCCAGAAACTGTTGCTGCTTCAGCACATAGATTTATATCTAAAATCCATACCCCACATTCACAGCCCTGCTCTTGAAATAGCACACATCAAATGCAATATTACCTTTAGATGAAGAGAATAAATTGTATGAATCGGCCTAAAATCTCTGGCTCTCTGAGATGGTAGATTGTAAACCTGTATCTGAACTGAACCACTTCACACTCACTTGAGTCAAGATTCCTCCGTACAAAAAATTTCCTCCACACAAATACTAGCATTTCTTGGAGATGGACTGAGCACAGGAAATTTGTATGTAGGAACCTTCAGTAATGTGACCAGCAATCTGAAGTGATACACATCCAGAAACAGGTTTAGCATATCTGACTGCACAGTAATTTGTTAAATTCAGTAAAAACAAATCATAATTACATGCCAATCTGGAGCAAAATGCTTTCTACCAAAACCTCCTGATTCTTAGCCAGCCAAGAGGACATGGATCAATGAAGCCTCTTAAACTAAAAGAGAAACAGTTACATGTTGTTCCCAGCTGTGCATGCCCTACTGAGCAAGGTCAAAAACCTAATTGGAAATTAAGTTATCGCACACCTATCATTGCTGGGAATTTAATAAACTTCCTTGCTTAGAATGTTATGTGGAATGCTTCCAGGTGTCATAGGCTCCTTACACACAACATTTTGTTCTAGGATCAATGGAGACCGAGTACTTTGTTTTCTACATAGAATCTAGAACTACTGCAAAAAAGAAAGAAAAAGAAAGAAAATTAGCTGAAAAGCTCTTCTTAAGAAACCGGATAGAAGGGACGTGGGTGGCGCTGGTGGGTTAAGCCACAGAGCCTAGGACTTGCCAATCAGAAGGTTGGCGGTTCGAATCCCCACAACGGGGTGAGCTCCCGTTGCTTGGTCCCAGCTCCTGCCAACCTAGCAGTTCGAAAGCATGTCAAAGTACAAGTAGATAAATAGGTACCGCTGGGGTGGGAAGGTAAACGGCGTTTCCATGCGCTGCTCTGGTTCGCCAGAAGCGGCTTAGTCATGCTGGCCACATGACCCAGAAGCTGTAGGCTGGCTCCCTCGGCCAATAAAGCGAGATGAGCGCCACAACCCCAGAGTCGGTCACGACTGGCCCCTTTACCTTTACCTAAGAAACCGGAAATCAACCGATCAGACCTGAATTGTATGCTTTGCTTTCCATGAATAGATAACCCTGGCAGGTTCATTTGCCTCAGGAACCTCATCCTCCAAAGGTTGGTTATTCACATCCTGATTTTATGCCAAAATGAAGCTGAAACACTGGAAGAAACATCAACTCAAAAACCTGCTTACATGTGAATATAATGATACTTTCAACAACCAGTTGGTTCATCCTCCATGCTAGTGCTGATGGAACCAGCAATGCCAGAGACAGAAAGGTGATCCTTACATTCTAACTTTCAAGCTAATGGGGCTTTTTTTCAGCTGGAACTCACTGGAATTCAGTTCTGCCGCCTCTCTGGTGGGTGCCATTGCCATTGTAAGAGAACAAGAGAGGTGTTCTAGAAAAATAGCACAGGCAACACCCATCTTCTTCTTACATATGGATTCTTCATTTTGTTTTGACTTGAATTCAGTACAATATCAGGGAACAAATCACGTATTGAGAGAAGGAGGGTTTTTTTCTCCAGTTAAGTTTTCACAAAAATTGGCAGCAGCCTGAAGCTACTCATGAGCTTGGAATGTTACAAGTATCCCCAGAGGAAGGGCAGCGCTTTCTATGCCATATGCAGGTGAGGTGGCAATCTATCACCCAGTTATCATTACCACATGTGCAGTACAGCTGTCCATCATTCTCCTGGCATTAATATATATGCTTATTTAAACGCGCACACTAGAAAATTATATGTATTACACAACACAATCAGCAAAGCTATATTCACTTACCTGAGATTGGGAGTAAACTCCATTTAATTCAGCGGGGCTTATTTCATATTATATATGCATTTGATTGCACTATTAGCTCCTATATTTGCAGAGGAAATAATGGGAGATCTGTATGACTGCTTCTCAAATCCAAATCTGTACAAAGCGGTGATTCCATTCAATTACAGTAATAGGAAACTAGCACTTCCTATTGTCTTGACTCATTGAACTAGGACTTAGAAAGGCATGTGAATTTGGACTTGTACAAAACAATCAGCTTGTTTAAAGAATGTGAGCCAGAAATATTTCTTATGGAAACAACCAGGAAATTGTTCTAGCAAACTAACAAGCTTCTAAGCTATATAACACAGATTTGCTGAATTTAATAAATCAAAAGAGTAACCCCTTGCCCTATTTTCTTCCTTTTGGAAGTAAAAACAGCAGTGAAGGTGCCAAGAATGAAGAAGTTACTTCACTCTTTTAAACTGTGGTTTATTCAGATCAATATGGGAAAGACAGAAACTAAGCAAATTAGCTATTTCGGTGGAACTACCATGAATGTACTATTCTTAATGTGAAGACTTGGATTTTCATGATGTGATCTTAATTGAGAGACGGTGCAAAAGCAATGCATTTTCTGCTCACTGGAGGAACAATTATTACCATTTGATATGTGGGCATACATTATTAAACAATATATGTCAGGGGTGAGAGCCTTAGGACCAGATGTCGATGTGGCCTCCAGGCTTCTCTATTCGGCCCTTGGAAATCTCTCTTAGCCACACGCCCCTCTCTCCCCAGGCCACATCCTCACTGGCCCTGCTACACCCACCCACCCCCACACTCCCACCCCCACCCACCCCTGAGTGTTTTTGCCTGGTTGAAATGTGTTCTGGAAATCTGAAAATGTCTCTTCCTTGTCTGAATTGTAAGGGTGTATGTATGAATGTGTGTAGAAACTAGCCTTCTGTACAGATGTGGAATTTGCATTTGTTGCTCCACCCATTTTTGCCCCTGACCCCCACTCTCCACTGACTGGCATGTGGCCCCTGGAAGGTTGCTCAGAAGAGAATACAGCCCTCAAGCTGAAGAAACCTTTCCACCCTTGGTTTACAGTATATGAACAAGACTATGACTCAGACCATTAAAGTAAAAAATCAGTGGCGTAGCTATTGCATCCATACCACGTCCAGAAAAGTTGTCAAAATACTTTTTTTTAAATTAGTGACTATCCAAAAAGAACATGTGTGTGTTTGTAAGGAAGCCTGTCTGCATCAAAGTTATTCCCTGATCTAGTAAGGATAACCCACAGGAATAGAAACAGACCTGCATATAAACGGCATTTCTGTATCACGTCCATATTCATAAAATGATTTTGCAAGGGATAAATACTTCCACACTGCAGCAGGCAGGTGCATTCACTGCATTATAATTGGTACAGTAATCTCTAGGCAGCACTGATCACCATCTCTGTGAAGGTGGAGGAGACAATTACATAAAGGCGGGCTCTTCTTCCCCTCAGGTCAACCTCCCTCCTTCCCTTCCTCCTACCTACTACCTCTATTTTGAAAATAAAAGATATGAAAACAACGATAATAAACTTGTTTGCAACACAAGATACATTTTTTTAAAACAACAACAACGATGCTATTTGCATTAACATATAATTGTTCCTCAGGTATTCAGTATTGTTGGAAACTACAGATGTGAGCAAGGATGAGTAAATGCATTATTCACATAATGTATTAAGTCCACCTCTGCACACAAGTATTTCTGGAAAATTGGTGGTATGGAATTTGTTACTTGTTGCATTGAAATGCAAGAAACAGTAGTACAAACCAAGGGAAACCTTACATTTCATGCACAAAATATATGTACAGTAGGCTGTATCCAACTAAGTTAACACTCAGGACAGATCCATTGAAATTAATGGACTGAAGTCTGTTAAGTTCATTTTTTCAATATATATTTTGCCTACCCTGAAGAATGGGCATATAAATTGCATGTCACTCCTAGAACTGCTGTCTTTTCTGGCACCATTCTCATTTTGTGCAGAAGTCTCACAGAGGGCACGGTTCAAATACTTCCCCTGTGTTAAATATATGTACAGTTTACTGGAAATCTATTGGCTAGTCTTCACTGCTTAGTTCAAGGCGAAGCAATGTGAGTTCCAGACTTTCCAAGCAGTGTATTTCCAAGACCAAGAAATATGCTGACTAGCTGTGCTGTCTTTCAGTGGCGGTCAGCCCTGGCAGCTTAAGCAGCCTGAGAACACGTAGATCATTACAGAAAGCATCAAAGAGCTGCCAGATGTCCATCTCTCTACCAAGGAAGAATGAAAACAAACAAACAAAATTAACCCAGTAGGGAAGGTATAATCTTCCGGCACCCAACAAAGGATTTAGGAAAGGATCACTGCAAAGCCAGTCTTAAAGTAAATTATCACTTAAGTTTGTAAAAGTAAACAACCAGGGGAAACCATCAGCTACAAGACGAAAGGATGAGCTATAAACATCTCAGCTTTGTACCACACAGCCAAAATCTATAGTTCCTACTATGAGTTTGCTAGGCGCTACCATCAATAATTTTGTAATTAGTGATGTCTTTATGATATATTGTTTTATTTACACGTATAGCGGTACCTCGGGTTACAGACGCTTCAGGTTACAGACTCTGCTAACCCAGAAATAGTACCTCGGGTTAAGAACTTTGCTTCAGGATGAGAACAGAAATCACGTGGCGGCAGTAGCATGGCAGCAGCGGGATGCCCCATTAGCTAAAGTGGTACCTCAGGTTAAGAACAGTTTCAGGTTAAGAACGGACCTCCAGAACGAATTAAGTTCTTAACCCAAGGTAAAGGTAAAGGGACCCCTGACCATTAGGTCCAGTCGCGGACGACTCTGGGGTTGCGGCGCTCATCTCGCTTTATTGGCTGAGGGAGCACTGTATATATGATCTGAGCATAAGATGGAAAGGCTCATAGCACTAACACTCCACAGATCTTGCTTTTGCATTAGGTTTTTATGAGAGTGAGGTCCTCAAAGTCACTGCTTTGGATTCAGCACAGAGGAAGACAAGCCTTTACGTCTTATTTCCAGCTCCCAGCTTCAGCTAAAGACCAAAGACTAGCTCTTTGGTTTATTGTTTTCCTGCATACTAGGTGATATGACCTCCAGCCAGGTGAAGGGATGGGAAAGGCCTAACCCCTCTTGAAAAAGCACCATCATCCAGCTGTCTTTATGGTAACACACCTGTTCTTCTCCAACTTTTAAGACATGGAAATGGAAGGTGCTTACAGGCCTGGCCAACAATAGTCCTTTCTACTTCAGTCTTCAAATACAAAGGCTTTGTTGGGACCCAAAGATATCACCCAAACCAATTCCACAATCATATTACAATATTTTTACAGCTATTTAATTTTCTTTGCCTAAGACACCAGAACATCTTAAACAAATCTGTTCTAATCTCGGTCATTAAATCATATGGTGGAAGGCAGTGAATGGGAAGCAGTAAGTCCTGTAGTAAAGCATACCCAACCTTTCCTTCCTAGAAATAAAATTACAAGTTTCTTCTGCAGCTTGATCTAAAGCTAGCATGTTTTTAACTGTATGTATGATCCTCCTCTCATACTCTTTTCTACATATAGTGAACAAATCTAGTTCTTTCTACCTGTCCTTGCAGGGTCTTTCATTTAGATTTTTTTATCATTTATGTACATTTCTGAATCTTTTCCATGTTGTTTGACATGTATTATTCAGCACAGTCGAAACAATATATTACCAGTGCTGTGTAACCTAATAATATTAATTCCTAAATCTTGGGACATAATACTTTTAATGTAATGAACTCTGGTTGTACATAGTGAAGAGTACTGGCTGCAACACCGACGTCTGCAGAACCATGATGGACAACTCTTTCTGTTATGTTGCTGACCCATTTATTGCTATGCCTTGCATGGTTTTTTTCAACCATTGACTACACACCTTCTGGCAGGTTTCTTTCCCCCTTGAGATTCCTATAAGGATGTCCTGTGACCTTGCTGAATTCTGAGTGGCGCACAACTGCAGTCCTCATGTTCACTAAATGTACTAAGGCAGAGCTTTCCAAACTGTGTGCCGCGACACATTAGTGTGTTGGCTGCAGTGTGTAGGTGTGTCGCACGAATGCTCCCCATGCTCCTCTTGGGGCTGGAAAGGGTTAGCTTAACCTCTGGTTTGCTAGTAAAACTGAATTACCGTATTTTTCGCTCTATAAGACGCACCAGACCACAAGACGCACCTAGTTTTTGGAGGAGGAAAACAAGAAAAAAAATATTCTGAATCTCAGAAGCCAGAACAGCAAGAGGAATTGCTGCGCAGTGAAAGCAGCAATCCCTCTTGCTGTTCTGGCTTCTGGGATAGCTGCGCAGCCTGCATTCGCTCCATAAGACACACACAAATTTCCCCTGACTCTTTAGGAGGGAAAAAGTGAGTCTTATAGAGCAAAAAATATGGTACTGTGTCGCAAAATGATGGATGTCCAAAAAGTGTGTCACCAACTTGAAAATTTGGAAAGCTCTGTACTAGGGTATACCTGATCAGGACTACGTTGTCTTAGTTTAATTGGACATAACATGGAATGTGTTTTAAACTGAGCAATGTTTTCTGTTTCATTCTTGTGTAGTTTTGGTCAGTTGGCTCAGTAGGTAGAGCATGAGACTCTTAATCTCAGGATCATGGGTTCATGCCCCATGGTGGGGAAAAAGAGGATTGGACTAGATGACCCTCGTAGTCCCTTCCAACTCTACAATTCTATGTTTCTGTGTACATAGGTATCTCTGGGCTAAGACTTACATTTGTTCTTTTAACATACAGAGGATGAGAGCATGAGGCAAATGTCCATTTCATTCAAAGCAACCTCTGATAGAACAGTTTAAAATGTAAATGAATAAAAATCTGCTTTGGGATTCTGGAAGTTAGCTAGGAATACGTGAAAGGGGGAGGTAATGCCAGCAATTCTTGGACTGCTGACACAGCCGTACTAGGATAACTCTCATTTGCTGTAGCTCAGAGGGATATTCAGTTACAGTGGAGAAATCATAACAAAGACAGGAAACAGATCAGCACTCTCTGGATTTAACACCCTCCCTAGGGACCCTGTTTCTAAACTGCAGATGTTTTTAACCTTGTCTTGAAATATGTCTGTATCACATATTCCAATCTGATGAAGTTAAGTACAGTATATAAACCAAAACAATTCAAGTCAGAGCAAAGAGAGAACTTTAATACATGCCAGTTGGAGCAGTTGAAGTTTTTAATATTTCTTTCTATGAATGAGTATTAGAAATATGTATTTTGAGGAAATGTGTCCAAAACAACGGGAAGAGGTATGCTGCTATAATGAAAAACTCAGCTTATATTTTGCTCAACAACAAATTGTTTTTCATCATTCCACAATAGGGGATTTTTTAATTTTGAAGCATCAGATGCCTTCACCAACCACAACTGTTTCTACAACAACTGTTGTGCTTGCTCTGTTGCACTTTGTTCTCCATTTCTGCTGTTCTCAGCACTACACACATCAAACACAGGACCGAAAAATATAGCTGTCTTCATTCGGTTTTATTAAACCTGGTGCCAACAAAAACTGGAGGCTGGACTGTTTAACTACTGGTGACTGAGATAAATGCACCCTAGCAGACAGGATACAGGTCGCCTTTTATGTACTAGATTAACTCTACAGTTCTAAGAGTATATCGCTATATATAATTTTAACCAAGTTATATAAACATCAGATTCCATCAAACAATTTGCATACACAATTTGCATTCCACACAGGATTTCCACTGTGGTACAATAATTTAGGAGTAGGCTCTACTTGTCTGTTAAAGCACTGCTACTTACTAATAAGTAAGGAAGCAGACTGTCTCAAGTTTTTAGTTTCTGAGTGATGAGGAGACCTCCCCAATAACCTGGAATTTTGCTAAACTGAAGACCTGTTTATACACATACTTCAGTGTGTCATGGCTGATGTGGTCTGATGACTGGTCTGCCATGTGCAAGAAATATTCCAAGTTACCCTATGCCTAAGGTAGTCAAAAAGTGGGGTTGATACAGCAGAACCCAGAATTTGTGCATGCTGATTTAGCTGTGTTATCACAGTCTTAGATCACTGAAGCAGACATGCTGCACAATTATCTTTGGATGACATCTTAATACTAAATTGGCACCTGCTAGTATTTCCAGTGGGACGTGGGTGGCGCTGTGGTCTAAACCACTGAGCCTTGGGCTTGCCAATCAAAACGTCGGTGGTTCAAATCCCCGCGACGGGGTGAGCTCCCATTGCTCGGTCCCAGCTCCTGCCAACCTAGCAGTTTGAAAGCACATCAAAGTGCAAGTAGATTAATAGGTACCACTTCGGCAGGAAGGTAATCGGAGTTTCTGTGCGAAGCTCCATTGTGCACTGTGCACCGCTCTGGTGTTCCATTGCGTCAGAAGCGGCTTAGTCATGCTGGCCACATAACCTGGAAAAACTGTCTGCTGACAAACTCCCTCGGCCTGTAAAGCAAGATGAGCGCCGCAACCCCAGAGTTGTTCGTGTCTGGACGTAACTGTCAGGGGTCCCTTTACCTTTACCTAGTATTTCCAATACAATGCACTCCAAGATAGCAAAGAATATTTTAATTGCCAGCACTCCCACAAATATAGCTATGTGGTAGAGATAACACTTTGGAGAACATGCATCCAAGACCAATCATGTGCTTATGTCATATCATAGAATCATAGAATCATAGAGTTGGAAGAGACCACAAGGGCCATCAAGTCCAACCCCCTGCCAAGCAGGAAACACCATCAGAGCACTCCTGACATATGGTTGTCAAGCCTCTGCTTAAAGACCTCCAAAGAAGGAGATTCCACACACTCCTTGGCAGCAAATTCCACTGTCGAACAGCGCTTCCTGTCAGGAGGTTCTTCCTAATGTTTAGGTGGAATCTTATTTCTTGTAGTTTGGGTCCATTGCTCCGTGTCCGCTTCTCTGGAGCAGCAGAAAACAACCTTTCTCCCTCCTCTATGTGACATCCCTTTATATATTTGAACATGGCTATCCTATCACCCCTTAACCTCCTCTTCTCCAGACTAAACATGCCCAGCTCCCTTAGCCGTTCCTCATAAGGCATCGTTTCCAGGCCTTTGACCATTTTGGTTGCCCTCCTCTGGACACGTTCCAGTTTGTCAGTGTCCTTCTTGAACTGTGTTGCCCAGAACTGGACACAGTACTCCAGGTGAGGTCTGACCAGAGCAGAATACAGTGGCACTATTACTTCCCTTGATCTAGATGCTATACTCCTATTGATGCAGCCCAGAATTGCATTGGCTTTTTTAGCTGCCGCGTCACACTGTTGGCTCATGTCAAGTTTGTGGTCAACCAAGACTCCTAGATCCTTTTCACATGTACTGCTCTCAAGCCAGGTGTCACCCATCTTGTATTTGTGCCTCTCATTTTTTTTGCCCAAGTGCAATACTTTACATTTCTCCCTGTTAAAATTCATCTTGTTTGTTTTTGCCCAGTTCTCTAATCTGTCAAGGTCGTTTTGAAGTGTGATCCTGTCCTCTGGGGTGTTAGCCACCCCTCCCAGTTTGGTGTCATCTGCAAATTTGATCAGGATGCCCTTGAGTCCATCATCCAAGTCATTGATAAAGATGTTGAATAAGACCGGGCCCAAGACAGAACCCTGTGGCACCCCACTAATCACTCTTCTCCAGGATGAAGAGGAACCATTGATGAGCACCCTTTGGGTTTGGTCAGTCAGCCAGTTACAAATCCACTGAGTGGTAGCATAGTCAAGACCGCATTTTACCAGCTTCTTTACAAGAATATCATGGGGCACCTTGTCAAATGCCTTGCTGAAATCAAGGTAGGCTACATCCACTGCGTTCCCTTCATCTACCAGGCTTGTAATTCTGTCAAAAAATGAGATCAGGTTAGTCTGACATGACTTATTTTTCAGAAATCCATGCTGACTATTGGTGATCACAGCATTCCTTTCTAGGTGCTCACAGACTGTTTGCTTAATGATCTGCTCCAGAATCTTCCCTGGTATTGATGTCAGACTGACTGGGCGGTAATTATTTGGATCCTTTCTTTTCCCCTTTTTGAAAATAGGGACAACATTTGCCCTCCTCCAGTCTGCCGGGACTTCCAGGAATTCTCAAAGATGACTGCCAGTGGTTCTGAGATCACATCTGCCAATTCTTTTAATACTCTTGGATGCAGTTCATCTGGCCCTGGAGACTTGAATACATCTAAACTAGCCAAGTATTCTTGTACTATCTCCTTAGTTATTCTGGGCTGTGTTTCCTCTGCTGAATCATTTGCTCCAGATTCTTCAGGTCAGGCATTGTTTTCTTTATCGGAGAAGACTGAGGCAAAGAAGGCATTGAGGAGTTCAGCCCTTTCTGTGTCCCCTGTTTGCATTTCACCATCTTCTCCTCTGAGTGACCCCACTGTTTCTTTGTTCTTCCTTTTGCTACGAACATACCCATAAAAGCCTTTTTTTGTTGCTTTTAACCTCTCTAGCAAGCCTGAGTTCATTCTGTGCTTTAGCTTTTCTGACTTTGTGTCTACACGTGCTGGCTATTTGTTTGAATTCCTCTTTGGTGGTTTCCCCCCTTTTCCATTTTTTGTACACATCCTTTTTTAATCCTAACTCAGTTAAAAGTTCTTTAGATAACCACCCTAGCTTCTTTAGGCACCTTCCATGTTTCCGTCTCATTGGTATTGCCTGAAGTTGTCCTTTTACTATCTCCCTCTTAACAAACTCCCAGCCATCATGAACTCCCTTTCCTTTTAGTATTACTGTCCATGGGATCTCACCCAGCACTTCCCTAAGTTTTATGAAGTCGGCTTTCTTAAAGTCAAGAAATTGAGTTCTAGTATGCTTGGCTGCTCCTTTCCGCTGTATATTAAACTTCGGAAGAGCATGATCACTCGCGCCTAATGATCCTTCCACTTCTACCCCACTAACCAGGTCATCAACACTGGTTAGGACAAGATCTAAAATGGCTGTTCCTCTTGTTGCTTCTCCCACTTTCTGGACAATGAAGTTGTCTGCAAGGCCAGTGACGAATCTGTTTGACCTTATTCTCTTGGCTGAGTTTGACATCCAAAAAATATCCGGGTAATTGAAGTCCCCCATTACTACTATCTCCCTTCCTTTTGCATGCTTGGCCATCTGTTCCAGGAAGGCATCATCTATGTCCTCCGTTTGGCTTGGGGATCCATAGTAAACTCCCACAATGAGGTCACTGTTATTCTTCTCTCCCTTAATTTTGACCCAAATGCTCTCACTTTGGCTTTGAGGTTCTAAATCTTGGATCTCTTCACAGGTATACACATCCCTGACATATAACGCCACTCCTCCTCCTTTCTTGTCTGGTCTGTTGCTCTGAAATAGATTGTATCCCTCCATTATTACATTCCAATCGTGGAACTTATCCCACCAGGTTTCAGTGATGCCTCTTATGTCATATTTAGTTTGCTGTACCAAGAGCTCAAGCTCATCTTGTTTATTTCCCATGCTTTGCGCATTAGTGTACAGACATTGAAGTCCATTAATCATTCCCCCGTGTCTCTTATTTAAGGATTTTTTCCTCCCACCACTAGGTCTGCGTGCTGTTTGCTCCATTTGGTCTATGACATTTGGATGATCATCTTCATCAATTGATCATCTTCATCAATTGATCATCAATTGACTCCTACCTTCAGGAGCACTGTCTCTCTCCCCCACATTAGTCAGTTTAAAGCCCTCCTGATGAGGTTTCTGAGATTTTTGGCAAAAACATTCCTCCCAACCATTGTGAGGTGCAGTCCATCGCTTGCCAGAAGTCCATCTTCAAGAAACTGCAGTCTGTGATCTAAGAATCCAAACCGTTCCTGTTTACACCATTTGCGAAGCCAGCTGTTCACCCACTATTTTTCCCTCTCTCCCTGGGCCACGTCGTTCAACTGGGAGGACAGATGAGATGACAATTTGTGCATTTAATTGCCTCAATTTCCTGCCCAGAGCCTCGTAGTCTCTTTTGATCTTCTGGAGGCTATTGCTTGCAGTGTCATTGGTTCCCACATGAACCAGGAGGAAGGGGTATTTGTCAGTGGGTTTTATGATTCCTTGCAGTCGTTCAGTTACATCTTGGATCTTAGCCCCGGGGAGACAGCACACTTCTCGAGACATCTTGTCAGGCCCACAGATCACTGCTTCTGTTCCCCTCAGTAGGGAATCCCCTATCACCACTACACACCTCCTCTTAGGTTTGGTCGGGGTTCTTCCGTGAGCTGTCCGTTCCAAGGTCGCCTGCACATTCCTTGAGGACTGACTTTGCTGCTCATCTTCATATACCTGATAGACTGTAATGAGGGAGAGATCCTCAAATGGAGTCTGCTCTTCGTCTTCCATGCCAGGGGAGAGGACCTCAAAGCGATTGTGTATTTCTAAACAATCAGAGCGAACCCTGGGCCTCCTACTTCTTTGAGTCACGTTTCTCCATATATCTGGCTCCTGTGTTGGTGAACTAGCCTCCTTCTCAGGGGAGTCCCCTGTCTCCTCCTTGGTGGAGACGGTGTGCTCTGTTACTTCCAAGAAGAGCTCCAGCTCTCTAATTCTTTGGAGCGTAGCTACACGTTCCTCCAGTTGCTGGACTTTGTCTTCTAAGAGGGCAATCAACATGCAATTGCTGCAGGTAAAGCTGCCTGCAACCTTTGGCAAGATGGCAAACATTGCGCAGGAACCGCAGGCAACTGCAGCTGTTCCCTCCCCCTCCATCTTGAGAACGTGTCATTGAGGCTGGTTACAGCAGTCCTCCATCATAAAAAGCATGAAGACAGGACAAATAACTCCCCCCCAAAAAAACCCTAGGTCTCCCCCAACAAACGTTTGAGACTAGCTCCCCTAAATCTAAAAGATGGATCAAACTGCGCCACCTCGTCCACAAAGCACAAACCACATTAGGGTGCTTAGAGACAATCCACTATAATGGGCAGCTACAGTGGGTGGCAGAGAGTTATCCTAGGGGACATGTTGCTGTCTTTCCCCCATGATATTTCCTGTGCTACCAGCTGCACAATACTGGAGTGCCAGACTAGGAACATGTGATGAAACTGACTGAGCCAAGTATCATGAAGTTCTCTTTAAAATGAAAAGGCCGATTAGCTTGATCCTTATGATATTATGCTGTCAAGTTCTTTCCCGACTGGGACATGAGTTTGTTTGTTTGAAATATCTGCAGATTTACTGGACTGACGGTGTTTGGAAACCCACCTATTCAAATCATGAATACAAATATTTCTTCATGCTTTCCACAAGATATGAAATATAATTTTTTTAAAAAACCTGTTGCAGAAACCAAGGAGAAAATTCTGCTTTCATACTAAAAAATGTAGGAAGTAGTAATCCAACTTATTTGTATGTTTTGGAATAAAATTCCATTTGACTTAATGCAATATAATGCTGTTGCTATGGCAAAAGGAGTATTAAAGAAATATGATATCATTTCTGTTGCAGCAATTTCCATTGGTAAAGGATGACCTCTGGTTTTTTGCCAATATTATAGCATGGTCTTTGAGTATGAACCAGATGCTGGTTAGAGGGCTAGATAAATATTCCTACTTCACCCACTACAGAGATTTTTTAAAACATGTGTTTATTAGTAGTATTTTCCATTATAATTGCATCTGTACAATCTGAAATTGCCTTCTCTTCATTTAAAGATACAAGAAACTTTACTGTCATCCAAGGCCAATTGTGTTATGAAGAATTCACCAACAAGTTATGGAGCTCTGTTTGGAAATCATAAAAGCCATAATCCACTGCTCAAATGAAATGAATTGCATAAAAGCATGGAAGGGTCCTCATTCATTTCTCATTTATTTCCGTGAGGTATGCCAGGGGGACTTTTCGGTGGATTTTGACTATGTACTTTAATAGCATCCTTAAAGCACTGCATTGGCTGACAGTGAGCTACCGGGCCCAATTCAAGGTGTTGGTACTGATGTACAAAACCCTGAATTTCTATGGGCTCAAATATTTAAAAGATTGCCTTCCCCAGTAAGTTCTGGCCCATACCCTGCATTCAGTGGGAGAGCTCTGCTTGTGTTTCTGCCAATGGTGATGGCCCAGGGGTGATTACACAAGACAGGTCCTTCTTGGTAGCAGCACGCCAATTATGGAATCTCTTCCCTGGGGAGGAATCTCCTCACTCATAGCCTTCAGGTGTCAGCGAAAGACATTCATACAAGTTCACCAGGATGCTCCCATCAGTTGTAATATGGACTGTAGTTTTAAGTTAGCTTCTTTCTCAGGAAGTTTTTATGGGATTTGACCATAAGCGCTTTGAGCTAATTGATGATATTATACAGTGGTACCTCCGGTTGCGAACGGGATCCGTTCCGGAGGTCCGGCCGGATCCCGAGGTTTTCGCAACCTGAGGATCACTGTTATACGCATGTGCGCGGCAGTAGACTGCTTCTGCACATGTGGTAAAACAGTTCCGGGTTGGCCGCTTTCACAACCTAAAGTTTACGTTACCCTCAGGTAACATAACCCGAGGTACTACTGTACACTGTGCTACATTCCTAATGGAGAGAAAGGGTGGCATAGAAATAATAGCAACAACATGCTTTTAGGATAGTGTACTTTTCAAATGTTAGGCACATAAGGAAAGCAGAAGATAGAGCTTCCCAATTCCCTATTGCACATCATTCCCCAAGCAGTCATGGTCAGCTGAACAACCAGAAAAATACTAGAAAAAGGACGTTAGTTTGACCTTGGAGAAACTAGTACAACCTGCCACTCTTCTCCATATCCACCTGTTGATCACTGACAGTTCTCAATGTTTGTTTGTTTGCTTGCTTGCTTTAATTAAGAGAGAAGCCCAGCAAAACAAAGGTTTAGTCTATTTGTATGTATGAAGAAACTGAAATAGGATGCATTTCTGTGGATTTGTATACATTTAAGAGTAAACAACAAAACAGATTGGATGGCCATAGTGAGGATGCAGACTCTTTAACAAAGGCACTGTGTATCATAGAAGATTCTCTCAACCACATGTCTATTTGAGAGGGAGACTGATCGTTATTAGGATTCTTTAATGAGTAGATTACATCAAGACAGGCTGGATTTTAGGAATGAAGACTCCGTACACACAATGTATTATCCCAGAATCAACGGTGGCTGAGTGTTTGCTTTCCCCCCACATAGTTCACACACAGTATTTTGCCCCTGAAAAGCACTTATTGAGAGGCGGGTTTCATTCAGAAAATAAAAGCTCATTGCAAATTGATTCTGCATTACTGTGCAGTGTGCCCATTTGAAAACAGATGAAAACAAATGTAGGCAGTCCCAATAACACTGTGGGTGGGCACATACCAAGAATGTACCGTAATCACTACTTCCTTCCTTATTTAGCTGGATCATGAGCAGGGAAGAAAAGGTGTGGATTACATAATTAAGGTGAGTGTTTTCAAATGGGAATCAAGTAACCACACCCAGCCTTTGTGGACAATAGGATCTAGAATCAATCTAGATAGAAAGTCGCATGCTGAAGATGAGCATGAATGATTTCTGATTGAGAAAATCTACATTTTACATGCAACCTAAGACTACAATTCTTTGCCTACTTATCCAGAAGTAGCTATGCTCATTTTATGTCTTAAATGTGAACATGTTTCCTACCTCTGCAGCTGCCTGCATGGCATAAGCAAGCCACAGTATAGCTTGTTGTGTCGTGTGATCTCGGACTGTAGTTTGTTTCAAACCAACTATGAGCCATAAGCCAAGAACAAATCTGGGCCTATTTCTGGCTTGATGCTCACGGTTTGTTATTCAGGTTTGCACAACATAACAAACCATACTATGGCTTGTTTGTGCAGCTCACAGGGATAAGCTGGACTGGTGTGTGTGTGTGGCCTGGAGGCAGCAGGCACATTCTTGACTAAACCATGATGTAAAATAAACAATGGCTGAGCTCAAGTGTCACTCAGTTCAATGGACTTGCCTCTGAGAGGACATGGATTGGATTGCAATGTGGGTGTGCTGTGTCAGTGCTTCTGATCCCCACAGTGGAGGACTTTAAAATTGGGGGAGGAGAATCATTCAGCTGTATGAACAAATGTCTCACTTGTAACTTATGGATATATGAAAGCACATACATGTAACACACTAAAATCATATCTACTTGGACATTTCCATAGTCAGGTGTATGCAAGAAAAATATTAAAAATTATCCCTGACTTTTTAAAAAAAAAGGGGGGGGGAGAAGGTGTATTCTTACAGAAGTGAGAAGAAATGGTGCCCCTGGAAAAACACACACGAGTTTTAAACACAGTGGCCAAAATCTGTTACATAACATGTTTTACTGAGCTTGTGTAGGCAGGCTGCCACATGTTTAAATGGGTGTTGCGTAATTTTGTGAAGGGCTTGTATCTTACTTTGACTAGCAGTTACATGTTTATTATGACCATTTGGGAAGTGACCAAGACAGGCCTGCCTCATTCAGAATAGGGACAACTTTAACCCTAGAAGACAGCTAAAGAAGCAGCTGGTGGCTGCCTTAAAAAGTCATGCCGTTTGATTGAAGAAGATATATTGTGCTTAACTCTGATTTCCCCCAAATTAGTTTGCTTTTTAGCAATTCAAGTAAACCCTCAAGCTCTGATTTAAAATTACACCCACAGGAATCTTACTCTGTCAGAAGAACACAAATGAACTCGCTATCAGGCTGGTGGCTGGCAATGTCCAACCCATCACACTCTTTTCCACGAAAGCTGTTCTTCAAAAACCTGGCAGCCCTATCAGGCAAACAAAGCATTTGTATGTGTGAAAACATTAGACAACACCTTAGACAGAGAATGGAAAAATAATAATCTGCATTTTCATGTTAAAATGAGACATTAATAACACCTCACGTAGACAAGTCCAAATAATGAATTGTTCTGGAAGTTCCAATAATTCACTGAACAAATTCAGCTTCACTGCCCATCCCCAACACCAAGGTTTTCTGGTAGAATCATTGGCATCAATCTATGTATGGAAAATGGAAAATAAAATAGAAGCTATTGCTCAACATTCTGCCATATTTTCTTTACCAAAGTCTCCCATTTCTTATATCTTTCATTACATGCTTAAGCATTCATCTAGAAAGCCACATGGGCTCAAAACAAGCAAGAGAAAGTTTTGTTTCCTTGTTTGGATAGCTCATTGCAAAAGGGCAAATGACATTTTCAAAAGAGGCAAGACTAAATAAAATTACTATTCCTGCTGTTTCTTGGCTAGCATTTAGGATCTCTGCACTTTGGATAAAGGCTTGGTTACCGTTTCACTGTGCTGACAGAAAAGCAATATGGGGTTCCTTGAGCTCTGCCACAGGCAACCAAG
Source organism: Podarcis tiliguerta (assembly GCF_965153285.1). Taxonomy (NCBI): domain Eukaryota; kingdom Metazoa; phylum Chordata; class Lepidosauria; order Squamata; family Lacertidae; genus Podarcis; species Podarcis tiliguerta. The sequence continues at coordinate 45,075,729 of NC_139540.1, forward strand.
CATGAAGAATTTTCAGTAATTTACTTCTGCACTTTCTATAGCAGCTTTCCCCTACCTTCCCCTATCTTCTACATCAGCAGTTGGGAATTTTAGTCCAAAACATCTGGAGGGCACCAGGTTGGGGAAACTTGGTATATACTATGGTAACATGCCTTAAAGGTAAAGGTAAAGGTACCCCTGCCCGTATGGGCCAGTCTTGACAGACTCTAGGGTTGTGCGCCCATCTCACTCAAGAGGCCGGGGGCCAGCGCTGTCCGAAGACACTTCCGGGTCACGTGGCCAGCGTGACATCGCTGCTCTGGCAAGCCAGAGCCGCACACGGAAACGCCGTTTACCTTCCCGCTTGTAGGCGGTCCCTATTTATCTACTTGCACCCGGGAGTGCTTTCGAACTGCTAGGTTGGCAGGCGCTGGGACCGAACAACGGGAGCGCACCCCGCCGCGGGGATTCGAACCGCCGACCTCTTGATCGGCAAGCCCTAGGCGCTGAGGCTTTTACCCACAGCGCCACCCGCGTCCCAACATGCCTTAGGACTGTGATTTAAGGTCAGCAGAATCAGAGCAAATTTACAGTACGTGTGTGTGTGTGTGTGTGTGTGCGTGTGTGTTTGTGTACCCCACACAATATCAGAGTCCTTCAACTTTTTTAGACTAGTGATCCTCTTTGCACTTGAAAAATAGTTTGTGACCACCACCCAGATAGTTTGTGACCACCACTCCAGGCTCTTATTTGTACCCAAAGATGCTGTTTGCCTTGCGGGGGTGGGAGTGGGGTATCAGCTAAAGAAAGTGATTTTCAGCAGAAAATTGCAATGAATCCAGATTTGGTCTCTCATGGTGACTATTTCTTCAAAATAAGGTGGCCAGTTTAATCACATTTTTTAAAAAGTATTTTTATTGATAATGGGTAATTTTAACATTCTTTGTGAATGGGGTAGAGGTAACATGTTTGTGTGTAGTACTGCAGATACTATATATTAACTCAAAGGCAAAGCTACAAAAAATACTGTAACTATTTAAGGTATACTGTATGTTTGTTGCACTTGGAAACAAACTTATAAAAGAAGCTGCATCCCACCTGCAGCATCATATCTTTGCAATTCAGTGATGTCTGCAATAAAAACAAAGCAACAAAACCAGCTATCTTATACACACACACACACACACACACACACAGTAATGCCAAACACACACACGTATCTTCTTGAAGGACTGAAAAAGAATGTTGTACTCCTATATTAAAATATATGTGTGTAAATATAAACTTTGGTTTAGTACATCGTTTTAATTTCTTTTCAACCCATCCTGTGACACCCATGGGGTCAAGAACCACTGGCTGGAAAACAATGCATGGTACACACAGCTGCCCCATTCTTCTTCATGACCATGAGAATTATGCGCTTGATTCTGAACTCATCTTCATCCCCACCCCTGGCAAAGGTCATAAAGCCACAAAGTTCTGTAAAGGAAACAATGGGAATGCAATGCACTTAATAACGATTGAGAGCTCTCCATTAAGCTTTGACCATTATAAAGACAATAATCACTATAACAGCAATTTAGAGGATGCTATGAAGAGCATACCCACCCTGGATTATCCTATAATGATTCATCAGATAATAAATGGATGCTGATTTTTATAGACTCCTCCAAGGAGCTAGCTTTTGTCTGCTAATGCTGCTGACAATTCCGCCATTTTAAATCCCAGACAGTTGTTTCGTCCATTCATTTATCCCATTTCAATACAGGAGCACTGGGGTGGGGGCGACTCTGCAGCTGGGCATGCAATTATTGTAGCAGACCCTACCCTATTTTGAATTTCCATACATCAACATTCTACCGTTTTTTAACACATCAGGCATTCTACTTCTTGTGAACTGAACTGCTTCTCCCCATATTTACACTGGCATCCCAACACACATATGGCTGTGTCAAGTTGCCACCACACTTATTTCAGATCTGCTTCACTTCAGAGATCAACACTGAATGGAAGGATGTTACCCTCACCCATTGTTTAATTCTACTGAAGAAGACAGTATTTTCTATCTCTCTCTCTCTGTCTCCCTCCCTTTTTTGTAGTTCAGACACCATTCCATGACTAGAATTGAGTCAAATTCTTTCACTTTCCTCCCAATATTTGCTTTTTGTCATGAAACTGCTGCTAACTCACCAAATGACAGCAGCTTAAGGAGGGTGAAGGAAAATATTTTCTCAAAACACCAAAATCAGATCTGCATAGCAAACAATGAGTATTCAAGAACAAAAACTTACTGCAGTTTCTTGAATGATTTCATACAGTTGTGAAGCAAAGAACAGACATCAAAACATTTTTTACAATAGTTTTTTCAACTTTGTAGATTCCCCCCCCCCACCCAAATTCATGGTAACACTGCCTCTGATACTAGGGCTATAGGGGAATAATTAACAAAAAGGTACGGTGGTGGTAGCTTTTTGCTATAGGGACATCTTTGCAATGGGTGAAAATATATGGGAACTACCAGTGGGAAATGGGAAAATGATGATGATGATGCCTCTGCAGTGGACACCCCCTCAAAGAACAACAATTTGGAACAACCAGGAAAATGGTATCATTATCATCACCATCAACATTGTGATGGGTGTAATTCTAGATTTAAAATGCAAAGCAATTATGTCTCACCAAAACCAATGTTCCCTTATAATACATAAATAAATAGCAAAGGGAATTCTTGGAAGTACATGTATAATTCTATCTCTGACAAGTCATCTTCCACAATTTGTTCACTGGGTGTTGTACAACAAAAAGTTCCTGGTTTAGGAAGGGGTTCGTTCTGGTGGCAGCTTCCCAGAATATACATAAATCTCTGGTTCATTATCTGGAGCAGTTGCCTTCAAAGAAGCTACTCCCTGACTGATGTCTAACTAAGAGTGATAAGAAAATGTGCTTTGTCATTTATATCGTGTTAACACAGCAGACTAGAATAATGAAATCTGAATCAGCAAACCGGTCACTCTTGGCGATTCCTTTGCACACCATAGTATCCCTGGAATGGATGAACACACCATTCTGTCACTGAGGAGCTATTCCTAAGAGCATAAAAATCACCAGGTTGGGTCAGGTCAGTGGTCCAGTTAACTCAGCATTCTTGCATCTGCTGACAGAGGTCAACCAGATGTCATGGGGAGTTTTTATAAGCAGGGGCATGCCAGGAAAATCAATCACTCATGTTGTGGTCTCGTCCTCTTGCAGTCAGAGGTATGTGGCACTGGCAAAAGGAGATTGTACTTCAACAAATTTTCATAGATAGGAGTTACTGACACATTGCACTTATATGTATGTTCATACAATCTCTATGTTTTAAGAAAGATGTTTAGATTATTTTCATTGTCTTAAGCCTTGGATGGCGCTGAACTTGTACAGAACTTGTTTTATTTTATTTTATTTTCCTTCCGACTCGTGAATTCAACATGTCCCTTCAGTCATCTACTTTCTAAGCTAATTTAAATGCAGAAGAAGATGAAAATTTAGACAAAGAACTTCTCCTAACCTTGTGACTTTCCTCCACTGTTTAAATAAACACACACACACACACAGCACACACTACAAGCTCATATTTCTCCAAGCACTTTCAAAGAAGGCCAGAGTCCACACTGGTTGTTATTTAATACTCTTTTGGCTCAATTCAGCGAGACTATGGTTTTGCCTATTGCAGGGAATGGTAGCATAATCTGGCATTTCAAGTGAACTCAATAAGTTAGTGATCCCACGGACAGAGGATGTGGGATTGCATGTTTGTTGAGGGAGGGAAAATTCACTGTTTAGACTATTTTAAAAGGGCTTTCTTCCAAATATAAGATTGCCTTCAACCTCTAAGGAACACAGAATCCTAGAGTGAGGAGGTGTCCCTGAAGTGTATTTGAGGAGAGGGGGGATAAGGTAAAAATGCCTTTACCCTCTCCTTGTTTTAGTTCAGTCTGTTAAATTCCTTCCTGCTGCCAACACTATAAAAGCTTCCCACTCTACTGTCTCTCTCGTTAGTAATATGATACTTCTGAAATCATCAGAAGAGATTTACTATAGTTTAAAGTGGGTCAATTCATGGGGGACAAAAGAAAACTTAAGATATTTGTACCTGTTCTGTCACATAATAGATCTTGAAAATGCTTCTCAGCTGCAATGCTTAATTATTACTTTGTTGTATTGCGGAGCAGTATTTTTAAATTATTCACAGGACATTACATTTTCATACACTACAAAGCCACCATGCTGGAAGTCAATGGAAAGGCTTCCATTGACTTCCATTTAAAACTCAAGGCTCCTCCAGTCTTGTTTATTGAACATTCATTATGACTCGCTTACACAAAGTTTATGTGGTTATATTTTCAGCTGTTTCTGTACTATTTTGAAAACCGTTTTAGCTGCTTTTATGGTAATCTGTAAATCAACTTGAGATATATATAGATATAAGGTGATTAATAAATTAATTCATTATCATCAGCTGTTGCAAATGGTCTTTAAGGTACTAGGTAAGGATACCAAGCACTCACAAACCACATGGGTAGAGGGGAAGGGGGAAATTCCCCATTCTGCTCAGCGTTAGTCCACATGGGCTAGCAGGAGATGCACAGAGTTGGGAAGGCTATTGTTGTACCTGAACAGTGATGGTACTTCAGACTCACAACAGGAAACAATACTTTTATAATGCACTTTGTGTTTCATGCCTTCTCTTGTTGCTACTGTCACTATTAAGACCAATGTCAGGAAGTGACTTGAGTCATAGTATCAAGATGGCATGGCTCTCAGTTGCTAGTAAAGAACTATTCCTTCTGAATCACAATGATTGGCAAAAACAATGACATAAATAAGCAAGTGATGAAAACAGTTCCCTATAATAAGTAAACTTTATACAACTAACACATCTTCTCCAAACGTATTCCAACACTTTCAACCTCCAGTCAAATATCTTGTCTCTTCCTTTTAAAGTTTGAATTACATGCTAGTCGTAAACATTCACAACACTTTTGTGCTATGTCTGAAGAAGTTTTTCTTCTCAGTTTAAACACTATGAAAATGTGAGGATTTAACTTACCAAACCTCTTATAGCCAAAGGATTGAACCTCCTCTTCTTCTGCGAAATCGTCTGTGTATACATATAAAAAACAAAGGCAGAATTTTATATTAGTATATGACAGTCTCTGGCATATAATATAGTGTACGATAATATATGTTTGAACTAAACATTTGTAGACAATTCTTTTTAGAATTTGCACTTAAATGAAATCTTTGGCTCAGTGGGATCTGAGAAATATCAAGGGCATTTTCCCCACCCACCCCTTGAAATGTCTATCTTTAGTTGATACATAACTTTTGGAGTTCTGTTTGTCGGAATCAAAAGTACAAAACCATCTGGTCATGCTCAGCAGCTTGTGTGTGGAAATTATTGGGTGGTCCAGCACATAGTTTAATAGAACAGACTAATTTCACTTACCAAACAATATCCAAGAAAGCAAGCTATACTTGGCTTGAAATACATCACTGCTGCAACTACAATAAGGCAAACAAATATAGAGATTTAACCCTTGTCCTGTGTTAGAAGAAAAAAGAAGGATCTTTTATGAATGAGGATGAAGACCTCCTAGCAAGATGCTTTGAAGTTTCTGATCTTATGCTTCATGTGGCCTAGTTCTTCCATAGACAGAACAAGGCCTGTAATCAACAGGCTTGCCAGGTTTTCATTTATCTGACATCATCATTTATTATAAATTGCTAAGTGTCTAAACTTGCTGGGTTGGATCCAGATATTTATGCTTAGAGTAGACCCAATTAAATCAGTGGAACATAAATTGGTCATGGCTAACTTAGGCCTCACTAATATCAGTGGATCTACTCCAAGAATGAATAAGTTAGAATAATATAACACCAACAACTGACAACATTAAAAACAAATAAAGAAGACATAGAAAACAATTTTGTTGAAACCAAAAGGGGAAAGTTGTAAGCAACAACTGCCAGTGGTTTTATGTAGCTGTTGAGATCTACAACTGAACCCTGACATACTCTCTATGAAACTACTATGCCAAGTTACTGGGTACCCTGGCAGGTAAGAGAGAAAGTTTACACACTTCATACACTCAAAGCCAGGTGTGCGTGTTTGTGTCTGCATGCATACTTACAAAAAATGTATGTCCAGCATTGGAACACATATATCTCCTGCCCTAATATGGATTGGTTTTGGAGTGCCATGTAAGGGTGGGGTTTATTTTGCTGCTGTCATTAAGGGTTTTCAGTATCCAGTCAATATTAAGGGACTTTGCTTCCAGTATTGCTGTCCAACAGGGGTGCCATCTCGTCCTTAAGATTGTGGGTGCCTGCCACCACAACGTGGACATGAGACATCACATGCACACACTGCATTGTGGCGGCTGGTGGTGGTAGCTCCTCCTACCTACAGCCAGCGACGCACCCTTTTCTGTGGTGATGGGCTCAGACTCAGAGGCAGAGACACTGCCTCAGTGTTTGAGGCCCCCCCCCCATAAAAGAGGGCCTCACTGGCTGGCTGCGGAGGACAGAGCTGAACTGCTTCTCTCTTGGAGGCAGCGCCGCTGCTACCTGCTGGCTTTTCTCATTGACTTTGTGGGTGCCCAGCCCCCACAATTTTATTATTATGGGTACCCAGGCCCCCAGGCCCCCCTGCAGCTGGCTCCTATGTTCTCCGTGTAATCTGCTTCAGATTGGCTTGTAGGCAGACGTGTAATTTCTAGTCAGGGACGCGGGTGGCACTGTGGGTTAAACCACAGAGCCTAGGACTTGCCGATCAGAAGGTCGCAGTTCGAATCCCCGTGACGGGGTGAGCTCCCATTACTCGGTCCCTGCTCCTGCCAACCTAGCAGTTTGAAAGCACGTCAAAGTGCAAGTAGATAAATAGGTACCACTCCAGCGGGAAGGTAAACGGCGTTTCCGTGCACTGCTCTGGTTCTCCAGAAGCGGCTTAGTCATGCTGGCCACATGACCTGGAAGCTGTACGCTGGCTCCCTCGGCCAATAAAGCAAGATGAGCACCGCAGCCCCAGAGTCGGTCACGACTGGACCTAATGGTCAGGGGTCCCTTTACCTCTACCTTTATATATTACCTTTTGTATTTTCTTGAGAACAATAGAAATTATTAAACTGCTTTGGACTTTACCAAATAAGGAAAGAAACAACAATTCCATTACCTATTACTGATATGACACTATCCTTTCCTCACCCTTTTTCTTCCATTCCAAAGACCACTAGCACATGTCTTTAATGCAGAAGAAACATATCTGGCATTCATTATAACTTTAGCATTTGTGTTGACACATGGCACAAGACAGTTATTAACATGGAAAGTGCAGTTGTTCAGGGCATACAGCTGTATTGGCTTCAGCTCTATTATTAATCAACACTAATTTGAATGACTAGACACAAAGAATGTGTGCTGTGAGTAAGTGAAATTCTTAATGGTGCTTTTACTACAGTAGATCTGCAAGGCAAAGTAGAGCTTGGCATGTGAGGCCTGGAAAGAGTTAAATAGCCAGCTATGCTTGTTTCTGGAAATCCACACCTCCACCCCCCCCCAAACACTAGATGGTTTGTTTAAGCCAATTAATTACTCATGGTTTGCCCAACAGCGTTGCCAGGAGTTTATTTAGCTATCCTGGACCATTGCATTAATTAGTTTTGCAACCTTATAAGAGTGTGACTTCTTTTTTAAAGCATAGTTTTTCTCTGCTTGGCAGTAAGACTCTGCAATGATTCATGCTAAATCTTTTGCTTATGGCGTGCACTTGTGGTGTTTTTAAGACAAATACAGAAACAGAGCCATAAATGTATGTCAGCATGTGTTTCTGCTTTCAAAACATGAATACATGGTTGTGTGCTATCTGAAAATGGCCTAGCAACTCATGATCTATGCATAGCCGCCATGACCTTTTTACTGATCCCAAAGATGTTCCCAAAGATGTGGGAAGTTCAGCACTAATCATTTGTGAATGAAAAAGAACCTCTGCCTCATACTTGCAGAAGTTGTGCCTAAATCTGCATCAGTCTTCCCTAACCTGGTATCTTCCAGACGTTTTGGACAATAACCCTCTTTCCTGTCTATAGGCTATGTTGGGTGGGACTAATGGGAACTGGAATCCAACAATTTCTGGGTTGTTAGATTAAAATGGAGAGAGGGGAGAATCATGTACGCCACCTCGAGTTCCTTGGAGGAAAGGTGGGATATAATGTAATAATAAAGAGTAAAATAAATTGTTATGTACTGAAGTTCTCACCCTGGGCCAGCAGGGGGATACTGTAGATAGTTCAGGTCCACAAATGCAAATAAGGGATCGAAAGTGACGTTCAGTGATTGGATAGTTACAGAAAATGGTTACTGTTGCGTTCTAGTGGAGCTCTATATAAGCAGGCTGGCTGAACCCTTCAGTTCAGTTCTGTTCTGGCCTGTGAATAAACAAAAGCTGTTTGAAGAATCACTGTGTCGTCTGATATGTTCACCCACAACTTAACATAAATAAATGTCTGGTGTCAAGATTATGGGCCAAGTCTACTAAGAATCAAAAGCTGAGGCTCAGACTTTGTCATTCAAGGATTTTATTCAAGTTCAGTCAAGTTAAGATGGTGCAAGTGTTGGCTGCATATACTGCAACATCCTATTCAAAGCAACAGAGACAAGGCAACTGCTTACTAGTCCTGACTCTGGCCATTGAGATTTCTCTGGGAAACTCACAAGCTGGACACAAATCGAATTAATTTACTGGGATCGTTGACCAATTTAGACAAACGAGAATACACAATACATGACATTTTCGAATTCTAAATAAGCAAGCAGCATGAATGAAAACAAGTATGAGACTAGCTAAACTGGAAACATGTTAAAAGAGCTTGGATCTGAACTGTAACGTGAAAAAAATACTGCTGCAACTTTTGCAATTACAGCAGAAATATTACACACAAAAAGCAGGACACAACAGTGACAGTCACCTGTTGTTTATTTCCATTCAGAAGTATACTTCCCCTGAATGATCAATGAAGCCAAACTTCAAAACACCTAGACCAAGACACAAACTTTTCCCATTCATAACATGTTTGCATTACAAGGCAACCAGTAATTCTCCCCATATTCCTATTCTTCTCTGTCTTGGGCTGAACCAGAGCTGTAGTGCCTGATATGGCTCCTCTCTGCCTGACACTGGACTCCTCAAGCCACCTTCCCTCACTGCAGTGGTGCCAGAAGCCCTGGAAAACACAATTGTCTTAAGGCACATAAGTCTATTAGACGACATTTCTCAGGGTTTCTGGTACAGTGGTACCTCTAGTTGCGAACTTAATCCGTTTCTGGGTGCCATTCACAACCTGAAAAGTCCACAACTAGAGCACCTCTTCTGTGCATGTGTGTGGTGCAATTGAGCGCTTCTGCGTGTGTGCAAAGCACGCAGATTGCTTCTGTGCATGCGTGGGTGGTGAACCCGGAAGTAAACACTTTTGTAAGCTGAAAGTTTGTAACTTTTGTAAGCTGAAAGTTTGTAACGAGCGGAATGCAACACAAGGCATGACTGTATTGTAGAGGCTGCTGCTACAGCGTGCCAGACAACAGAGGGAGAGGCTGTTTGCTACAAGGTAAGTACGGTAAGTGGGAAGAGAACGGAGCTTGCAGGTAGATTATGTGGGAAAGGTACACCTTCTTTTATGAAGCACTGGAATCCCGGTGCTGGAATTAAGCCCTGGACCTTTGGTTTATTAATTCTTGGCATGAATTCTTTGCCATAAAATAGATCAAAAAGGAAACTCCAGTGAATTGTCCACACTTGGCGAATGCCGCTTGAGTATGACATTTGTTCAGTAGCCCAGTGACCAGAGTGGTGTAATGCTTAGAGGACTAGGGAACTCTGGATTCTAATCTCCATTCAGATATGTGGCTTATAGAGTGACTATGGGGCATTCCTGTTCTTTCAGTCTAACCTACTTCACAGGCAGTGACTTACCAAACAGGCAGAGTAGGCACCAGCCTATGGGCCTCAGTCCTTTTAGGGGCCCTGTGACAATGGGTCAAAATAATATCGATTTGATCTTGAAATAAAATTACAAAAACGTATTAGGAGATAATTTTTGAGAGGGAGCCTAAGATTGCAACTGCCTTGAAGGTCTCCACAGGGTTTAATCTGGTACTGCTCACAGGATTGTTGTGATGTTAAAATGTGAAGTTTGGAGAAAGAGAAAACCATGTACACATGCAACACATTTAATAAATAGAAATACACATTGAGTTTACAGAACTGTTTAAAATCTCCATGAAATGATTGCTCAAACTCAGCCATGAAGTGAGTTAACTATAGGCATGTGCCACATTTACCTAACTACTGAATGACTATAAGCAGCTCTCACACCTCTGGGAGAAAGAGAAGATTTCCAAGCAGGCTGGCTGGAACCCTAGGACCCCTCATGTTACAAATTAAGGGCAGTACAGTGGTACCTTTAGCCCCATTAGCTAAAGTGGTGCTTCAGGTTAAGAACAGTTTCAGTTTAAGGACGGACCTCCGGAACGAATTAAGTACGTAACCAGAGGTACCACTGTATATAGTTGGCATCCTACTTGGTGAATGAGATCCTGAAACATGACCAAGCATGGGACTTCCAAATTCCTTAATCCAACCCCCCTAACATATCTAAGTGGAAGTATTAGGTACATTTCAGATTATTTTTTTTAATGAACTACCAGTCATCAAAATTTAACAAGAGTAAACTCTAAATATAATTATTTATTTGGGGGTGAGGACACAGCTAATAACATTATGGCTCAACACTTTATGGAAGTGGGGATTCAGAAAGGATGTGTTGAGGGAAGTTGGTTAGTTTTATTTCCACTTCAAATACACACAGAGAGATTTGCAAGTACTGCAGCACCACACAAATTTGTAAAATGGTGTGATTTGTGCTTCGGTGTTATATTTTTAAACAGTACATTTGTCATGGGCCATGTGTGACCAAGAAAATCTGAGGCTGAAGCCAAACTTTCCTTACCCATATAGCTTTTCAACCTTCTCTGGCAGTCTATCAGGCCCATGAGTTCCTTGAATCTCAGTATGATTTCAGTGGGACTGTTACAGCCTTACTGAAGTTTTATTGATGTCATTCTTGGCACACGTGAGAGGGAGCTGCTGCACATGTCGTGTTAAATACAAATAGTAATCCAAACATGTTTTTGGTGAAGAGTATTCAGAATGTGAGAATCATTAAGCGCAAATGTGACCATTAATAATCTAACTGCAACCACCACTCACTGCTATATTGGGATTTTATCACATGTATACAAGAGTGAGTTTTGAAACTAAGCATGACACTTTTACAGTAAAAATGATTTTGAAACAAAACTCACTTCTCTACCAAATCTCAGCAAGTTCCTATTTTGGTTACTAATGAAGAATTTGAACTGGCTAGGCCAAGTTTCTGTTAACATTTGAACAGCTAACAGGGAGACACTAAAAACCTGGATTTACAGCATATTACTGATAAGAGACTGCACTTGATACTTAATGCTATAATAATGACTTTTTAAAATATGCAGTAAATCTATCCTGGGTGTTTACTAGATGTGTTTGCAGTGCATAGGGGAAAGTATTTTTGTGTTCTGATCCCTCAGTCCTAAGAAACAGATTCCAATCTCTGCCTGTTTTAATTTCAGCCAGTTCCATTTATTTATTTACTCAAAAGATCAATATCCTGCCCTTCTAATGCATTCACATAGCCATTTCATATTGCTTGCTTCACTTTAAAGAGCTGGATATTTTTGCACACAGATTTCACTTCTTCTTGAACTGCATCCTGGTTTTTACCATGTTGAGTTTTCATAAACATTTTGTCCTTTTCATGCACCCATGTTTTGAAAACTCAAAACAATTTAATGCAGAAAAGTTAAAGTATCCTGAAAATCTAGATAGTTTGATGCAAGAATTTTGAGCTATTGAGCTGCAGCTACTGGTAGATTAAGCACAAGATAAATTCAGCTCACACAACAGGGTTTTTCTGGTTCCTCCTCTCCACTGAAACCCACTGTGCCCTAGTCCAATGAGCTACAACAGAATTCAGGATGCTTGCCTTATGCACATGCAAGCACTTTTCTGCTCAAACAGACAGAGGTGGATTTAGGACAGCATGACTGGTTCTGCTGCATTGGGCGCTGAGCCTAGAGGGCACTGCACAACTAGAGGGCATCACAACTATGATGGTCGTACTGAACTGAGCAGAACGGAGGGCAAGAGGTGTGTGTGTGTGCCAAACTATGGTCTTGCATAGGGCACCGCTGAAGTTTGAAAGACCAAAGTCCGCCCCTGACACAGGGCACCTCCTAAGTCATTCTGTTCATCCTATCTGTGTCACTTTTGTTGCTATTGATTTGAGAATTGGTTTATACTGTATTGTTAGAAATCTCAGAGCAGTGAGAACTCCAGAATAACTGGATTGTGTTTCCTTGGAATGAGGTCATCAGTAGCATTTTTGTAATATGTGGTTTCATTTGCACATGTATACAGGTTGAACATAAGGGAAGATACAATATAACAATATATATTGAAGCTGTCTACTTCCCATCAGTTTTCTAGGGGGCATAGCAACCACCATCCAAATGTTGTTAGCTTCCAGAGTGAAATAACCACCCTGGAGGTTCTGAAGGTTCTGAAGGAAGGGTTGGGCAGCTACTTGTTGGATACGCTTAGGTGCAATATATGGTGCCTTGCTTCAGGGTTGCAGAGCCAATCAGTACCAAAACGTCTAGTCTAGTTTAATTCCAGCAATCTATGTGTGTGCTCTAATGAGCATGCAGAGATGTTGCGACAGCAGGTGGGGATTCTTCCCATTCATTTCATGAGGAAGTTTCACATACATAAAGAGATATACAAAGCAGGGTCATCCCTTATGAATGAAAATATGAGATGCTACAATGAGCCCCCCCCCAAATGATGGGCTTCAATGGGTAAATCCATTCCCATTACTCACAACTATATTTTCTTTTCCAATCCTCCCGCCAAGAAACATGAATACTTGTTTTGTTGCTATCTTGTTTTATGATCCCATACTAGCATGTTTACGAGGGACGCGGGTGGCGCTGTGGGTAAAACCTCAGTGCCTAGGACTTGCCGATCGTATGGTCGGCGGTTCGAATCCCCTCGGCGGGGTGATCTGCCATCGTTCGGTTCCAGCTCCTGCCCACCCAGCAGTTCGAAAGCACCCTTAAGTGCAAGTAGATAAATAGGTACCGCTTTATAGCGGGAAGGTAACAGCATTTCCGTGCGCTGCGCTGGTGCTGGCTCGCCAGCTGCAGCTTCGTCACGCTGGCCACGTGACCCGGATGTGTCTGCGGACAGGGCTGGTTCCCGGCCTCTTAGGCGAGATGAGCACGCAACCGAAGAGTCGGACATGACTGGCCCGTACGGGCAGGGGTACCTTTACCTTTACTAGCATGTTTAAGATTGTGTTATTAACTACAATATGCTTTTATATTACCTGCTAAAATGTTCCATTTGTAAGTCATTGGGGTAGGTACAATGCAATTCAGGTTTCTGGATGATTTCCATAACAATTCTTAATCTTTAACGGATAAGAATTTGCAAATTTGCAATATTATGAATTGTAATCAAAGCATGGATAAACCATGTCCTTAATGCAAGCCAGAATTGTAACAAATACTTAGTAATTCAAGGAGAATGATTTTTCACTCATAAGAGAGAGAAAATCTTCTGACCTTTTCCTTCTTTAAATTCAGTCTTACAGAAAGTTGGAATTTGGCAAGGAAATTGAGCTGCTTGTGTAGGAGGCATGCTATGTAATCCAAAACTAGAATACTTTTAATGGTGACTAGAGGGAGGCTGGATCTTCTTGCCCAACTACGTGATGGTCTTTTTCAGTTCTTGTTTTAAAAGTTAATGTGGCAGATCTCTACGGAACAGAGAACTTCCAGATGCTGCCCTTGAAAAATGGATCTGAAACTGGAAATGGTACAGAATGTGGCAGCTAGAACACTTCTGGAAGCTAAGCACTCAGGTTATATTACAGTGGTACCTCGGGTTACATACGCTTCAGGTTACAGACTCCGCTAACCCAGAAATAGTACCTCGGGTTAAGAACTTTGCTTCAGGATGAGAACAGAAACCGTGCTCCAGCGGTGCGGCGGCAGCAGGAGGCCCCATTAGTTAAAGTGGTGCTTCAGGTTAAGAACAGTTTCAGGTTAAGAACGGACCTCCGGAATGAATTAAGTATTTAACCCAAGGTACCACTGTACTTTCGCTACATGCTGTACTGTATATTAAAGACTGCCTTCTTCCTTACAGACCCTAACAGTTGTTAAGATCAACAGAGGGCTCCGTCTTGGCAGTTCTACCTCTCACAAAAGTTTGGGCTGTTGGTGGTCTGAGGGTGGGTATTCTCCGTGGCAGCCCCTAAGTTGTAGCATTCCCAGAGGTGAGTCTGGCTTCTTCACTATGCAGCTTCTGGTGAATGCTGAATATGTACTTCTTTACCTGAAATGTTTTTTCAGGGCCACCCTATTCCTGTACGTACTGAATTTTTAATTTTATGCAATTTACAGTCTTATAAACTGCCTTATGACAGCAGTGCAGCCTGAAAGGTACATCTTCAAATAAGTGTGCTGTATCTGATTAGTCCACACACAGAAATGAATGGATTCAAGTTAATCACATCCAAAACATATATTTAAAGCATGTTTAACACACATTCTAAGCACATGGCTTCCCCCAAAGAATCATGGGAACTGTAGTTACTTAAAGGTGTTGGGAATTATAGCTTGGTGAGGGATAAACTAGAACTCCCATCATTCTTTGGGGGAAGCCATGTGCTTTAAATGTCACATCTCATTTAAATCTATTGAGTATGGCTTGGTTGGATACAGCCCAATATAAATAAAACAGAAGTTATATGCATTTCATAAATAATGTTTCACTTGTTCTAACTAACCCAACTTGCGGATATGGCCCAACCACCCTGTATTGTGGCCTATCTAGTGCTTCACCTGTTAATCCAAATTATTTTGGCATACAATGTGAAAATTGTTTACAGTTGTCAGTCATGACTAAGTCAAATCCTCTTGCTTTTGATAGGTCTACTCTGACGAAGATTGGATCCAACTCAATGTATTTTTGTGCAAATCACTCGTGATGTAATTATTTAGATAATCTTCAGCTCTCTAGGGATGTTGGATGTTTACTGCACCAGCAGGTCAACTCTGCTGTTACTCATGAATAGAACACGTGATTATTCTAAACATAAAAGCTCAGAAGTTTTTATGAAGGAGATTTAAACAGAAAAATGTGGAAAATCAATTGTGTGTGTTAAAGATGCAACAGGAGAGAGGGAAGGTGCTTTGGCACTGCTTATGATTTTCATAACTCTTGCATTACCAGTTCATTTGCCATTTTCATTGAAGGATGTTTCTCATTAACTCTGTAATTTAAAGATTTCATTTTACTGGCCTTCTTATGAGTTTCTGGAAAAACACTCCACAAAGTGATTGTGCAATTTCTTACAGAAAGAGAGTCATTATGACCCATCAAGAAGACTGAGAACATGCAACCCTCCAAAATGAATAGAATCTCCATTAAAAGCATCAATATTTCAGATATGTTTTCCACTTTTTCCAGATGAAAAATCTCACTAGAATTGCTATCCAATGCACATTTTCTTCGAAGTAGGTAATATTGTATTCAGTGGAGCTTACTTCCTGGCAAACATGCATAAACTCAGGCTATAGGTGTCACAGCAAGAAGGCAGAAATTATGCATATGAGAACATTAAAGCAATATTTTTCCTCATATATGCAGCATGTCACGTGGACACAGTACCAGTCAAGGGAAAGAGATGTTTTGTGTACAATGCAGTTAACACACTAAAATCCCCATATGACCTAAATTATAGCCAAATGCATGAATCAATGAAAAACTTCTGTTGGGACCAGTGCACTTTATAACATTTAGAATAAAGAATGATGGGGTTAACAGTCTGCTCTCATTCCCACAATGGACTTAACTCCTTGCACTGTATGACATCAACATCATAAGGTATTGCGCAAAAGTACATTGCTTCTCAGTTGTTATCGCCACTACATCCATCCTAGTACAGTGGCACCTCGGGTTTAGAACTTAATTCATTCCATAGGTCCATTCTTAACCTGAAACTGTTCTTAACCTGAGGTACCACTTTAGCTAATGGGGCCTCTCAGTGCTGCTGTGCCATTGCTGTGCAATTTCTGTTCTCATTCTGAAGCCAAGTTCTTAACCCGAGGTACTATTTCTGGGTTAGCAGAGTCTGTAACCTGAAGCATCTGCAACCTGAGGTACCACTGTAGTGCCATGCGTTATCAGAAATAACAGCACGGGTGGCTCTACAGACCATTTGAATTGCTAACCATCTCCAATGTTCTGTACTTTACTCCCCACAAGATGACATTCAAAAGTTGTTTTCACATGTGTGTGGGCTCAGTGAAAGAAAATACTTTCTCCCATAGACTGCCTCTCTGGCAAGCTAAGTCAACAACCTCAGGATTCTTATTGGCCTCTGGGAAGAACTATCACAACGTTTACTGCCCTCTTGGCATCTAGAATTAAACAGCACAAGCTAAGCAACAGGCTGATACTCAGCCACAGATTCCTTATACAGTATATATTTCTGTTGCCTACTTAGATTTATTTCTGTGGCTAAAGAAAAACTATGCTTCACAACTACTTCCTAAACTTTCCCAAACATCATTTTTTGATGCCTTATTCTCTGGAGTGCAAAGTCCTAAACCTATTCGGAGGTTCTCACTTTTCATTTTCATTGTCGAGTGCATTCTTATACACATCTACTCAGAAGTAAGTGCTACTGAGAGACCAGTTGGATATGTTTCCAGGTGCGTGGGTAGAGGACTGCAGCATAAATGATTTAAGTGACACTTAGTGGTCACAAGCTATAGAACATAATAATGCATGCACACCAAAGTGTGATTTGTAAGTGAAGGCGAGTCTTTAAACTTTAGATTTTCAGCACATGCAGCCTACAAACTAAATATTTTCCAGTCTTGAAAGGGGAGGGGGGAATGCCAAGTATATTTCACAAGCCAGTTAAGCCTCTGCTAGAACCTAATCATTGCCAGATGTCTAGAAGCAATACTAAGAACATCATGAAATGCTGGCAACCCCCCACTGCGCTCTCTGAAAAAGGGGGAGGGGAAAAGGGGGGAATGAAAAAAGGATAGGTGGTCAAGAAAAATGTGCTGGGGAAAGCAGAAATTGTTGTGTGGGTGAGTACTTCATTCTCCTGGACAGATTTTTCCAACCCAAAAAAATCCAAAAGGGGGACCTGTAAACAACTAGCAAGAAGCTGAGCTCAGACTTTTCTCGAGGAACAAATGGCAGCTTTCATCATTAATGGACTAGAGCACGGACCTGATGCAGCTCCAGTTCTACACACGCACACGCTTGCAAAAATATTTGCTCCTACAATAAGCACCACATGTTCATTGCTGACAGACTGCTGCTCCCACAGCCCAGCTCCTTCCCCAACACTCTCTGAAAGAGCCATACGCCTTGTTCCCTTGCTTACCTTTCATGTTGGCAGGCAGGGCAGCCACATAGGAAACTTTCAGACGCTGGAGAAGTTTGTTCCTTGTTGCACAGAACTCCTTTATGAGACTCTCATGCCGGGCAGCTCCCTGGAGCTTCTGATCAGCGGGTGGATGGAGCTCTCTGGACTAGCTGCTTGAAGCACCAGCCTTTCCCCCTCTGGTCTCTCAGAATAGTAAACTTTGCAACTCTCCCCACCGGCCTGAACTCACACGACCAGCCTCTGCCCCTCCTCTCCAATCTCTGCTCGCTTTGGGAAACGACAGAAAGCTGCTGGCTCCACAGTTCTCCCCCAGCAGCTCCCCCCCCCCCACCTTCACTCCAGCTTTCCCCGCCTCTTTCACGAGTTGGGCTGTAAATTGAGGCAAGGGAAGAGTCTGCAATAATAAACCCTCAGGCGAAGGTTGAATGAGGAGGAGGAGGAGAGAAGCTCTGAAGAAGGGTTGTTCCCTCACAACTGGGAACCGCAGCCTCCCCTGACTTCCAGGCTGTCCTGCAAAATCCCTGAACTCTCAGCCGCCCTCCCGTCACCACGAGACGGGGTTGACTCTTCCACAGCGGGCTCCGAGGGAGGCGAAAAGTAGTGGTTTGGCGCAGGGCGGAGGTGTAAACTTTCTTGGCCCAACCGCTCTGAGAGGATGGACTTAAAAGCGAGGGAAAAGCCCATCCACTTTCAGCTCTTCGTTGCTGATATAGGCTCGTTCCTTCCGTCCCATGGGGGTGGAGAGTCTCGGTTCTTGTGAATAAAAAAATAAATAAAGGGAGGAATAATCGAGGCACATGTATCCTGAAGGTTGACGAATCACCACAGAAGTAGCTAATGTCGCTTCAGCTTCGATTGGGTCTTCATTCGAAAATACAGCACAAGTGGCTTTTTTTTAAAAAAAAAATGTTGACCTGTTTCCCCCCGTTTATAAAACGACGTGAAAAACATAGGTTCAATTTTTAATGTCAGTTTAAAATAAGAACAAAGGCACCAGACCGTCACGCATGCACAAACCACATAGGATAAGTTAAGCTTCCTGCCAGTAAACATGCAGTCTCACACATGTTGTAGTCAACGTTCACAGCGTAAGTTTAAAGCACACGGCTTCCTCCAAAGAATCCCAGGGGCCATAGTTTACTTCCCTCATAGAACTACAGTTCCCAGGATTATTTGGGAGAAGCCATGAGGTGATCCAGTAGACGCCAAATATATGGAACATTTGACAAAGACAGTCTCTCACAAAAGATCCTCGAATAAGTTTTCTAGTCATGGGATAAGAGGGGTAGCCTATGTGGTGCCCTCCAGATGCTACTGAACTATGCTTCCCATAATCTCTGACCATTGGACCTTCTGGCAGGTGCAGATGGGAACTGTAGTCCAACAGCATTTGT
Organism: Podarcis tiliguerta; assembly: GCF_965153285.1. Lineage (NCBI taxonomy): Eukaryota > Metazoa > Chordata > Lepidosauria > Squamata > Lacertidae > Podarcis > Podarcis tiliguerta. The sequence continues at coordinate 45,094,714 of NC_139540.1, forward strand.
GCCCTCACCATGTTGGCTGCCCCTTGGATCAGAGGTCAAAGTGGGGCAGTCATCTCCACCCCTTGGCCATGACTCTAGCTACACACTCTTAGTCTGAGCAATTTCAGCATAGGCTGTGTTGCTTCTATCTTTGTAGAGGAGATCTAGGATTGCACAGTGCAGTCTCCCCGGGACAGTGCCATTTTAGGTTGCAAGCAACGTTGCCAAATTGGCAGCCCAGAAACCCTGTTTCTCCTCCAAGCGCTGAGTTGGAGTTGGCTGCTGATACTGAAAAGCAGCTGAAGTGGAGATGACCTGTACATCCTTACCAGAAGAGGTGCAAGGCTGCAAGTCAACAGAGGAGATAGATGTTTAAATACTGTTTTCAATGTGTATGCTGCTGCCATCATCTCCTTTGATTTGGGGCTGCTGACTGTGCCATTTTTAATGGAGATTCCTTGGTCATTTTGTGTGCTTACAGTGTGTGTGTGTGTGGTTTTTTATTCATAAACAAAGACCACAAAGACCAACAGCTCCCCACAAAAATGGCAAAACAAAAGATAAGGAGGGGGGGCATCAGCCTAATATATGTATACAATTCTATTCAATGGGTACATAATCAGAAGTAATTATATTGCATTTTAATTCACGCATTCTAAATTTCCGAGGATGCTGCAGGCAGGTACACTCATTATAGTTTTTACTGGGCATTACACAATGCACAAAAAAACTCACTAGGGGGTGTCGTAGAAACAACACCATAAAAAATGTTGGAGAACCTTTGATATTCTGGCATCTGAGAAGGGGACTCCCACTCCCATTACAATGTGTCAGAACTGGTGTAAAAAGAATAATATTGTTTAAGAATAATTAGATGTATTAGTAAGGATCGTGAGAGCAGAGATGTAAAATATTTCCAGATGAAGTATTTGTTGACAATATTTGCAATTGTCAAGATGTGATTTTTAGGAAACTGAGAACAGTAATGCAGGCCTTGCTGAATTGTGCATTTCTTTATTATTATTTATTGAATTTAAATACCGCTATATACCTGGAGGTCTAACGGCGGTTCACAGAATAAACTATGTCTGCTTAAAAGAAAAATGGACATGGACATTATTTTTTAATAAGCCTGTTTACATTCTTAAGCATATTGATTCATTTATGTTGTCAGTCTACATTCCAGAAAGAATGACTTAAAGGTGAATAAGTTAAAAAAAAAAAAGTTTACACAGTGTTAGCAGGCCGATCCACAACCCAGTTATGACAGAATGTTTGGACGTAAGATGATTTACAGTTTGCTCCTATGTAAACTTGCACAGGATATGGCTGTATGTCATCTTCATCCCAGTTACCTAAGCAATAAATAGAACTGATAATGTGCAGCCTGATCCTATGTTTGTTTAGGCAGAAGGAAGCCCCACTGAATTCTATGGAACTTACTCTTAAGTTAGTGTCAGAATTTAGCTCTTCCCAGAAATTGATCCCGAGGTCTCCTCAGATGAACAAGGGGAGCAGGACCCTCCAGCATATCTCCACACTGCCAATGTCCCTGACCCTCAGGCCTTTGAACAGCTGGTGTTAAACAAGTTATGTGGGAGGAATGGTCCCCATCTGCACAGATAACCAGTTTGAAGGGAGACTGTGCTACAGTCTCTGACTGTATGTAGTGCATATGTTAGTTCCATCATTTGAACAAGCAGATATCATTACAGGAGCTGCCACAATATCTGTGTGATGGACTTACACATGCCAGATACGATGATTCGGTTCCGCTTTATCCAGAAACGCCTCAGTCTGTAAGTTCTTTAACTAAACCTGCATACATGCCATACTTTCAAAGCACATTTGGAGGATCAAACAATTCTGGGCAGTGTAGTTTATCCCTCACAGAGTTACAAATCCCAAAAATCCTTAAGAAACTACGGTACCCAGAACTCTTTGAGGCAAAGAATAGGCTTCAATTGTGGTTTAAAAGCTATAGTGTGTACACTGCCTAAATCACAGTGACGTCCCCTTAGAAGTGGTTGACTGGAAAGCCAGCAACAAGCCTAAAAAATGCAGAATCAAATAAATACAAGATATGAAGAACATTCCTTAAGAAATGATGCTGTGTACAAAAGCTGGATGTTTCTTTAGACGGTGAAGCACTTATATCTGAAAGGCATTATAGTTCCTTTTATCCGCTATGGAATGTGGCCTCAATCAACAGCTATGTTTGGACCTTAGATTATGTATAAACTTGCCAAGATGGTAAGATCACTGCAAGAAAAGCAGATTTATTACTCAAGTATCCTATTTTAATATTTGCGGATTCCGATTGCAGTCATTAAGATTTACCATCCAGAAAGCAAGCATAACTAAGCTTAGAGAAAATAAGTGTTGAAATACACTACTCCCTCTTAATTTGAAACTGGAGAGCATACAAAGGCTTTGTAAACTGTTTAAGCATGATGCTGATCATACAGTATTTTGGTCAGTGCCTCTGTAATTCATGTAAATGACTGTTTATGAACGTACTGAGCCTTTGATGTTTTGCTTTCCTGGCTAGGATAACTGCTTTAGTAAGTGTTTCTAGTCATCTTTGACCTTGATTGTTTTGGAGTAGTGGTGAGAGGGTGGGAGATGAGCAGGCTTCAGAAAGAACAGACATACCAGAAGAAGGTTGCATACACACCATATATTTAAAACACACACGCACCAATAATCCTGGGAACTGTAGTTTGCCCTTTACAGCACAATTCCCCTTTAAAACTACAGTACACCCTTTAAAAAACTAGTTTCCAATATTCTTAGTGGACAGAGGGAATGTGTTTATATGCAGCCAAATAAGAAGGGGAAGGAGGGAAGGAAGGAAGGAAGGAAGGAAGGAAGGAAGGAAGGAAGGAAGGAAGGAATCTCTAATATATTGCTCAATCAGAGTAGCAACTCTGCCTCCTTGTGTTCTCTCAGGCTGTATTGGCACTACAGTATTTCCTTTTCTGCTCTGCACATTTTGGATATGTGTTGCTTACACCAGAGATTTTCAGTCTTTTGGGTCCTTTTTTGACCAGCTACATTCTTTCTGCGGCACCCCTGTGGGGCTCAGGAGCCCACATATGTCACCCCTTGCCTGCAGAGCCAGCAACAATTCACCCCTTTTCAAACACCCTCCCTTGGGGAGTGTTCCTCAGTTTCATCTCTTTTTGGGAGTCGTCTGGGCAGCTGTAACTGCCGCCCCTAGTCTCTGAGCTGTCCCCATCCTGCCCCAAAGAGAGGTGCCTCCTCACACTGCCCCACCGGGACCTGAGAAGCATTCCTGGCCAGCCCCAGAGACACCATTCACCTGAGGAGCTTTTATCCAGGGCTGTTGCAACAAACAGGTGTGCAAGCCTTTGGGAGGCAGAGACACAAGAGGGCATCAGAAGAGGGAGGGAGAGAAAGAAACTGTTGCCTGCAGCACCCTGGACTATCATTCAAGGCACCCCAGGGTTGAAAACCACTGGCTTACACCATTTGCCATGCATCATCTCTCATTCCCAATATCCCAGTTGCTCACCTGTTAATTCCTGGGTGGATTTTTTTAGAGGGTGAGGTGGGAAGACATGGAGATGTGCATGTTAAAAGACAGAGCAAATGAAGAAACAAGCATGCAGATACACACACGTGCACAATGTAATAATGGGGGCAGTGACAGGGAGATGGTGGCACACAAAAACACACCCATCATCGCAATGGTCATAGTCAAGTTTTCAGAATGCCCAGCCCCACACGTTTGTGTAGTAAGTATAGCAAGCTCCTCTTCTGACTGTTAGCACTGAAGGGTGGTGGTAGCATTGCACCAGTAGTGATTTCCAGATGTTTACAGTGCAGATTACATAGATCAGATGTACATTACAGATGCCTCAAATTTGCCCTGACAGATGGGAAACAACTATCCCAGACACTGTCATAGATTCCATTCATTGTGCCAGTAAGGGAAATTGGGGCCCCTGTCTGGTGCGTTACTATTTCCATTTCTGACAGTGACGCCCCCTCCCCAATCCCTTGATGGAATTCAGTAACCCAGATCTCTGGGAGACATTTCAGCTCTGCTACACAGCCTCCTTGCTGCTATTCCATAGCCTAGTTTGCAAAGAGTAAGACTGCTACATGTGGGCAGTAAACCTGCATGCGGGTGTTCCAATGAACATATGGAACTAGTGCATGCACATACAGATTCCTCCATTTATTGCAATGCCATGAACTATTCTGCATCCACGCTTATGTTTCATGCAGAAACAGAACTGTTTTGGCATTATTGTGAAAGGGGGAGCAATGCTTGGCACCTCCATGTGTGCTTTGGGTCTCATGGTCAGGGTGTTGATCTTTCTTTCCTGCCACACAGTCTTTTTTCACATTGTAAAACAGTAGCCCTTAATTTATTAATGATAAATGATAGACATGGGGTGGAATTCAACATCATACTATTACAATAATTCCATCCGTGCAAGCTTTTCGTCTTGCTAGATAGAACAATATCTTCCCCTCCCCCTGCAGTTCTCACAATCTCCCAGAACTGATTTGGGTGGGGGATGTATGGGAGGGAAGGAGAAGAGGAAAAGACCTCTAAACTAGTGTGCTAGTTGTGCTGGCTTTCACTAATGCAACTGTTTAGCTGAATCTGGCCTGTAATTTTTAATTGTGACTGCTATCACTTTTTTTTTTCCAGAATAGCAATGCATTAAGTGTGTGTTTGCTATGCATGTATTTAAGAATTGCCTTCAGAACAGAATTGCTCAAGTTCATTCATACATTTAGAAAGAAAAAGTCTCAGTTCACACGTTTGGGATCTCCTTTGTACTCAGGAGGACACTTTACATATTGGCTTGCAAGTTTTGTTGTTCCACTGGAACATTATCTGTTAGTGTGTAGGGGGGTGGAGATGATCCTGGCAATAACTGGAGCCAGTCTTATGAACAGGAGCCAAGGGAACTCATCAAACTCTACTTGTGAGGGATAATTTCCCCCTAATTCTGGGTAGGGGCATCTAGAGAAGAATTACCCTTTGTGTGCTTGCAGCTCAGCCTGAGGTTAATGGCATGGAAAACTGTGGACATCTGCTACAGCTCCCCTATAAATAATGGAGTGGCACATGAAGTTAGCAGAAGCTAGTCAGAAAAGACAATTAATTGTGGAATCCATTGAAGAAGGAGAAATGGGAGAGTAGACATTCTAACAAGGCTTCAGTGTCTTTTAATTTGTTAATTGCCACTGGCAAAAAAATGCACCACAATGCATTTGTGACCTGCAGTAGCTTAGATAACAAAACCAGCTCAGTATAATTAGGAACAGAGCCAGGTACGTATCTTGAAAAGCATTTCCCCTTGGCCGTCATACAGGTTTTATTTTCTTTGAGTAAGGACAAATTATGAGGGATGAAGCCACTGTAGCTTCATCAGTTTTGATCCAGTTCAAGGCTTGGCTCCCCCATCACACGCACACACTCTATCTTTCCAGAGAGAAAAAATGAAATATAATGTTGATTCAGCAGTTCTGGTACATGTGCAGGGACTCTGGCATGTGGATAGAATTCTTTGCAAGCTGTGCTTCCCCATTCATTTGAGGGACAGCGATGCTGCTCTGCTGCTGTTGAAGCAGCAAATGTATCAGAGTAGCCTTGGCCAAGCTGGTGCCCTCCAGATCATTTGGACTACAACTCCCATCAGGCCCAGCCAGCAAGTCCAAACCATCCGGAGGTAAAGGCTGTGTTGGTTCCCACCCTTGGACAAAAGATCTGGGCTATTCAGACTTTAAGATCACCAAATTTGCAGATGACACCAAACTGGCAGGGGTAGCCAATGCCACAGAAGATAGAATCAGGATTAACAGATTGCAGAACTGGGGCCAAACGAACAAAATAAATTTCCATAAATTTCCTGCACTTAGGGAGGAAGAACCAGCTGTAACAGAAGAATAGTGTCCTGATCAAGGGAAGTAATAAAGGTAAAGGTAAAGGGACCCCTGACCATTAGGTCCAGTCGTGACCGACTCTGGGGTTGTGGCGCTCATCTTGCTTTATTGGCTGAGGGAGCCGGCGTTCATCCGCAGACAGCTTACGGGTCATGTGGCCAGCATGACTAAGCCACTTCTGGCAAACCAGAGCAGCACATGGAAACACCGTTTACTTTCCCGCGGGACCGGTACCTATTTATCTACTTGCACTTTGTGCTTTTGAAGTGCTAGGTTGGCAGGAGCTGGGACTGAGCAACGGGAGCTCACCCTGTCACGGGGATTCGAACCACTGACCTTCTGATCGGCAAATCCTAGGCTCTGTGGTTTAACCCACAGCGCCACCCGCATCGCTTATTCTGCCTTAGCCAGATTCACCACACCTGGAATACTGTGCCCATTTCTGGGCATCACACTTTAAGAAGGATATTTGCTCCTGCGTTGCTTTTAAATAGTGGAGTGGGACCAGTCAGCCACAAAGTTCTCAACCAAAGTGAGAAGTCTCTGCTTGCAAGTGAGCACTCCAATAAGTGGGGGCTGCTGTGCTGGCACAGACAGCAGAGCACCCTTGATGATTCTATTGAATATAACAAGTGTGTGATTTTTCAATGCAACCTTATTGTTTTAGTAGGGCTGTCCTAAGTGATTCAGGACTCAATGCATCAAGAGGACAAATATTAAATCATCACAATTTCCAGGAAACATTGAGAAGTTACCCTATATGCTTGCAATATATTTCACAGTATTTATTTAGATTTTTATCTCATCCTTCAGATACATTATCAGAACAGCTTACTGAAATGCTGAACTTATCATTAAAAGTAGTCCAATAAAATAAAAATATTTTAAAGTAGCATAAAAATCATGCAAGTAATACAGATCCAACTGTGTTTAAATGCCTGTGAGAATAAAAATATATTTGTCTGACACCAGGAAGACATTAGGGTGGATGCCAATGAGAGCATTCAAAGCTCAGGTGCCACCACTGAAAATATTCTCTCTGCAATAGCTACACGCCGAACCTCAGATGTTGGCAAAGATGCAGATGATGGCCTCTGGTGAGGATTTCAAAGTATGGGCAAGCACACGTAGAGTAAGGTAGAGTGCTGAAGGTAATACATACTTCATCTGTGTTTGATTTACCACAGCATTTGCTTTCCCTCACTGCCCTTTCAAAAATAATGTATGTGGTGAACTATGGAACTTCTTCAAATTAGAAACATAAATTGCAAAGCTCTCTCTTTCAGGAACAAATGTCTGCTTTAAAGCTAAATCCCAAGCAGCAGTCCAAAAATAAGACCTTGGTGTATTTGATTTACAAACATATTTTTGTTATTAATGTTTGCAAGCTTTCCAGCATACTCTGAAGTTTTGCTGTAATGTTATTCATATTAAGTCACTGATTTCCACATGGCGAGCATGTTAGCTAAAAACACTTTTGCCACTACAATGAAAACACAGAAAGACTGCAGTGCAGCAATATCCAGAATCTAAAAAATCAACTTAGCTAGAGCTCCTCATATTCTAGGCAACATATTTAGAACAGCTTTTAAACAGGAAACCGAAAAAGTGGCAAAAATAAAACAAAATGCAGTTTTTGTAAAAGGGTTAACTTTGAGATATGTAAGGTAAAGGTAAAGGGACCCCTGACCATTAGGTCCAGTCGTGACCGACTTTGGGGTTGCAGCGCTCATCTCGCTTTATTGGCCGAGGGAGCCGGCATACAGCTTCCGGGTCATGTGGCCAGCATGACTAAGCCGCTTCTGGCGAACCACAGCAGCACACGGAAATGCCGTTTATCTTCCCACTGGAGCGGTACCTATTTATCTACTTGCACTTTGACGTGCTTTTGAACTGCTAGGTTGGCAGGCGCAGGGACCGAGCAATGGGAGCTCACCCCGTCACGGGGATTCGAACCGCCGACCTTCTGATCAGCAAGTCCTAGGCTCTGTGGTTTAACCCACAGCACCATCCGCGTCCCCTTGAGATATGTAGACATGGCTAATTTATCTGCTTGGCAAATAAATGTTTCGGTGCTTTCAGATTAAAACTGTTAATAATGAAATCAGACTTATTTTCAAAGAAGGGGGTTGGGGAAACATCAGTCTCCTGAGGTTGTTGGGCTGTAACTCCATTATCCCTGACCATTGACCATGATGCCTGGGGTTCATGGGAGCTAGAGTTCAACATCATCTCAACAGCTACAGGTTCGCCACTAGAGTTTTTGAAGTATCATCTTCATCCAACTGTTCTTCAGCCTTGGTTCTAAGGAGGAGTGTTGTTTCCAAGATCCAGACTTATGCACATACATCCCATAATGATTGCTCTACAGTACTTCCATTTCGCCCCCTTTGGAGTGTCAGTGAGCAGTAGGAAGAGAATGGTGAAAAAGGTTGCAGGGCGTGAGGAACAGCTGTGTCAAATACCCTTCAGCTATGAACAAGCCCGAACAACCGCCTAATTTTCAAGGAGCTGGTTCTGGTTATATACAGATAGTGGGCACATGCTTTCGTCAGTAGTACTGAGTAACTCATGAATGTGAACGAGAAACTGGAACCCAGTAAAAACATATGACTGCCATATGTATCATTCCATTGATCACCACAGTGTTTGGCTCAAACTTTTAAATTATTTAAGTTGAGTTTCTTTCTCTCTTCCCCACTCCCAATTTTTGGGAGAGGAGAAACCAGAGCGCTGTTTGCTTGGCATGCAGAATGTTTTTGCATTCAGCTGAATAGCTTGGATTACATATCATGATTTTTAAGTCACCTTTGGACCAATGAAAGCTGCTGCAGATAGCCTGTGTTTGTGCTGTGAGTGCACATTTCCATTTTCAGCATAATGAAAGATATGGTAAATGCAAGACAGTGAATAGCCTTCTAGAGTCATCTTCAAAGGCAAAAAATATAACTAGTAATGAACAGGTACGCAATAATTTCTTTTGATCATTCTCCTCTAATTGAGGGTTCATCATATATCAGACATGCCATAATCCTTAAAATGCACGATGCAAGACATTTGGGGGGAAAGGAAAGAGTATGAAACAAGGTCAACAAACGTGTACTATAGTTTTCCTAGAAAGTTCCACTTTCCTCTCGCTCCCATCCAAGACTCTGTGTGTGTGTGTGTGTGTGTGTGAGAGAGAGAGAGAGAGAGAGAGAGAGAAAGAGAGAGAGAGAGAGAGAGAGAGAGAGAGAGAGATCAGCATTTGGATCGCAAAAATTGCCTCCTCCTGTTCAAAGGAGCCTCACCTGGATCGCTCCTGAGATGAAGGAGAAAGTCACGTATTTTTCACTCTATAAGATGCACCAGACCACAAGACGCACCTAGTTTTGGGAGGAAGAAAACAAGAGAAAAAATATTCTGAATCTCAGAAGCCAGAACAGCAAGAGGGATCACTGCAGCTATCCCTCTTGCTGTTCTGGCTTCTGGGATAGCTGCGCAGCCTGCATTCGCTCCATAAGACACACACACATTTCCCCTTACTTTTTAGGAGGGAAAAAGTGAGTCTTATAGAGCAAAAAATACAGTATTCATCTATCTTTGGATACAATCTGATGCCTTTTTCAAATTATATGGTGGATTGCAATCATGGCAAATAAGCCAGAAGTTTTACTTAATAATTTGCAATTAAAAGAAAGCTTAGTGTTCCCATGGTGAATAAAAGCTCATGTATTACATAAAATAACAATAAAGTAATATTATATAGTTCCTAGATCTGCATTTGAAAAGTATCTGTTAGTAATTCCATGAATCTATTATTGGCAAGAGGACGAAAATATATTGCTTAAAACAAACACTGGATTGAGAGCTACTGTAATGGTACCTCAGTGGTGTGTTAGGAATGTGTGATTAATTCTGCATCCGTTATTTCAACAGGAAGAATATCACCGATTTCCATGTGATTGCATGGCTATTTAAGGGCCCCCACAGTAGTTCTGAATAACAGCAACTAAGTAGATTTATAAACTTTGTTTTTGAGAGCGTTACTGGATATTTCATAGACAGGAAATCCATGTCACTGAACTCTCCTATGTTGACCTCTCCCCTGCAAAGTTAGGGTTCTAAATTGCATGGGGAACCTCCCTGGGTACAGTTTTCATGATGCAAACATTTGATGTCCATTGTGTGTCGGATGCTGGGATGGCCCCGGCAAACATGTTTCCTGCTTATCCCTTTCAAGACTTTATTCAGAGAGAAACAGAGCTGGTGATAGCAATTTATCATCCATGTGTCAGTGCCATCCAGCAGAGTCTACATAGCTGCACAGTTCAACCTTGCATTTCATATTCCTTTCCATAATAGTTCAGTGGGGGCGGGGAAATCCCATTCTCATCAGTGGTTTCCCTCTTTATCCAGGGGTCACCTTTGGGGGATATTGGGGACATCTGGAATTTTGAAGAAAAAAAATTGCTGAGGGGACTAGTCACAAAATGGCTGGTCATGGGGATGTGGCATAACACAAAATGGCAATTGTAATGGGTGTAAAAGAGGTCAATCCAGTCCAAATAGTAACTGAGCAGGAGCAGTCTCTCACTCATTGTGGATTGAGGGGATATTTACTGAGACGTTTCATGGGTGCCAGAGGAGGTACTGTTGGGTGCTGTCCTGGCAGGTGGTCACCCCTGTCTCAGCCATTCATCATGTGGTTTGAGGAACAGACTTAAGTGACAAAATGTGTCACTTTAAAATATATCAATTGTACTGTTTTACTATTTTCATTGTCTAGTGCCAGCCTACCATGTTTACAGATTACAGGTGTGATAGGCAACTTGGCCAAGGGGCTTACAATCCCAAAGTAAAGATACAGGTAAACAAAAGTCTGTTGTTAGCTGCGCTGGAGCTTTGTGTACTAAGTGTGGGATACAGACTGAATGAATGAATGAATGAATGAACACACTGCATTTCTGATGAGACTCATAGCTGAGAATTACACTGGAAAATTCAAATCCATTTTTTGTCTATAAGTAACGTTGAAGTTGTGTTTACAGGCATGTGTTCCATTACATTTTCTTTTTCAGTAACACACAAGAATCAAATATCAAAACTATACATTGAACTATTAAAAGTTGCTACTGGGTCTATGCGTGGGCTAGAAGTAACTTCGGGAACTGCTATGGAGAGACCCTTATAGGAGACATTAGACACAGAAACATTTGACTAACTAAAACTGCAAAATGAGTTTCTGCATATATATATATAGTGCCTTAAAGTTGCCACACAACATTGCATTCCAGACAATGTGCCCCGTGAATGGCAACTGCATTTACAAACAAAGGGACTTCCATGTGGAATCAGTTAAAATTTGCCTCTGCTGCTTTTTGTATAGGTGATTGCTGAACTGATTTAAAGAGTAAAACACTAAAATAAAAATTATTAGGGTCAATAGACACATAGCAGGAGAGTGGCTGTGCCAAGGACAGTTATTAGACTTCCTGACTCCTCATCCCAGCAGACAACCTTCTTCTTTCCCTTTCAAAATGTGGATGGTTTACTGGAAGAGAAAAATCTACAAACAAGACACATTCCTCTGTCATAGGGTTCCTTTGTTACTTGATATAGGAACTCTTTTAATTACTTAAATAACTTCACTGTATGTGGTGGGGTATGGTAAATTTGTTAGTGGCTTTTATTAACAGTCTGAGTATACTAAGAGTATGGAAACACTCTGAAAATGCTAGGAAGATAGCCCAAGAATATATTGAAGTTCTTTAATTAAGTAATTAAAAGAGTTCCTATATTATCCCCCTTCTCTCTCTCTCTTTTAAAAAAATAGATTACATATGGTTTTGGGATGGACAAATATATTGACTTTTGTTTCCCTCAGTTTTTCAATTTCATGTTCTGTCCACTACTTTCCCCCATCAGTTTGTAATTTGTTTTGTGGAAAGATCCTCACAAAAATCCTCAGCATCTCAGTACCCTTGCCTCCTAATGTATATACTTTGGGGTTTTGTTTTTGTTTTTTGCAATTTTGTCTTGCACCCTGAGTTCCCCATGCTTCGCCCCTACCTGTTGGTTAACTGCAGCAATACAGTCATACCTTGGATCTCAAACGCCTTGGCTCCCAAACAAATCAACTCCCAAATGATTGAAACCCAGAAGTGAGTGTTCTGCTTTTGGAACGATTTTCGGAAGCCGAACATCCGGCCCAGCTTCCATGGTTCCCATGGAAGCCGTGCCTTGGTTTTCAAACAGTTTCAGGAGTCGAACGGACTCCCGGAACGCATTCTGTTTGAGAACCAAGGTACGACTGTACTGGGAATTGGGAAGCCAGGTGAGGAACATCATTCTGCCTCTGCCACTCTTCCAGCCACTGCTGCTGCCCCAGGAGAAACGTGACAGTTTCCCAACATGCTTTCTGACATCAACTTTCTTGGCTGTGCCAGTAAAGTGGCTCAGAAGGAAACAGCAGACAGACTCACAGATGGGAAATGTGAGTGCTTTCAGTCATCTGTATTCTACAGATCACATACGACTCCTGCGTTTCCCCTCGAAATAAGAATGCACAGAAAGTGTTTGGTTGTACTTTTGTAACATCTACCAAACAGGGTGGGGGCTTGTTTTGTTTTTAACTCATCACAGTTGCTATGGTTCACAAACACAATGGAATTTTTCAATAACTTTTTAGGGAAATCTCTTTCCCCAAAGTAACAAATAATAACGCTGTTACAGCACAGCAAGCTTGGATTGGTTTTGTGATTATTTATTTGCAATTAGACAACAATGCTGGCTCTTAAAAAGACTAGTCAGCAAAACTGGCATAGCTGAGAAGCAGATCAGCTCCGTGGAATGTGGTTTCCTCAAAATCCTCAGGACTGTGAAACATTACAGAACCAGCTAATGTATCTAGAGGTTTGTTTTACATTTGTCTATGTTTTAAATGTCAGCGTCATTGTCTTGATGGTCCCCATATTCAGGCTTAGAAAAATAAAAATACCATTGGTTCCCTAGATGAAGATCACTTATTTTTCCATAAAATTCATCAGCACATCTCACTAACTTTAAAAAAATAACCAGAGAAAATAATTGGTTTCCAGAAAACAATATATTGAATATCGAAACTAAAGCCTGGCATCTAATTTCCCCAAGTAATTCCATCTAGAAGCAGCTGTTTTTAATACACGACTAGAGCAGTGGCAATCATTGTCAGTGGAATGAGGGCAGTGCTGTAGTTAGGGCTGAGCCTCGGGGGTGAAGTCTCTGAAGCTGAACAATCCTGCTCTCCCCAAAATGATTGCCCAGATCAGTGACAGGTGAGACTGCAGCGACAAGCAGGTAAATGGCAGGTACTCACTAAAGTGAGATATGCACAAAGAGACACCACTGGGATGTGTGGACACACACCCTTGTGTTTTGTTTCTTCTTGCAATGTTTAGAATATATGATATGAATACATCATATAATTTGTGAAGATACCTTGTATGAATGAACAAGATTTCATAAAATGTGAATGTTCCAAGGTACCTTCTGTTTTAACGCAGTTCTGATGTCACTGAATACAAATCTGTACTTGAACCAAATTTTCCTCCATAGTTTCATCAGTTAAAGTCTGGGAAACAGAACTGCCTTGTAAACAGCACACAAAAGTTACTAGACTGCTTGCCTACACACCTAATGCTATATTAGGTTGCAGTCCTCTATACAAGCAGCAGGGAATAAGTCTCATTGAAGCCAATGGGGCTTACTTCTAAGTAGACAGACATAGAATTGTGCCGTTAGTCATTTAGGACTGAAAGCTTTAAAGCAAATAATGAACCAACTCATCTCCAGATATGTCTAAAGGTAAAAGGACCCCTGACCATTAGGTCCAGTCGTGACCGACTCTGGGGTTGCGGCGCTCATCTCCCTTTACTGGCCGAGGGAGCCAGCATACAGCTTCCGGGTCATGTGGCCAGCACGACTAAGCCGCTTCTGGCGAACCAGACCAGTGCATGGAAACGCCGTTTACCTTCCCGCCGGAGCAGTACCTATTTATCTACTTGCACTTTGACTTGCTTTCGAACTGCTAGGTTGGCAGGAGCAGGGACCAAGCAATGGAAGATCACCCCGTCACGGGGATTTGAACCGCCGACCTTCTGATCGGCAAGTCCTAGGCTCTGTGGTTTAACCCACAGCGCCACCCACGTCCCACGATATGTCTAGTTAGAAGCAATTCTTATTTGTCACAGATGACCAAGCCACTGGCTATTTACAAGCTTGATTTCATGTATATTCAAGGAGATGGCATCATTTACTCTAATAGACAATGCTAGCATTTTAAAGATATGCTTTCCAATGGGTGACTTCACTGCTGTTAATGGTTAAAATAACAAAAGAAAAAGGAACATATTCAAGTAAATCAATTTACTTTTAGTAGCACTTGAGGAATGCTTGCCTGATGGAAGCCCTATTTTAAGCACACTTATGTGCATTTGCATTTTATTGAATCTGTATACACGAAGCCACAGTATGAATGTTCAGGATTAGCATGTTACACTTTTTCAATATTGGAAGAGCTTATACTTTGCCTTAAAAGTTTTCCTCTAGAGTCTACAGAATAATGGAATAATGTTTCTGCCATCACTATTAATAGAACTAGGTAAGACTGATTAGTCAAGCTTAACCTACTTGCTGTGATACCATCTTTCAACTCTGCTGCCTTCTAAGAACAGGCATAAAGCTCAGTATTGAAAAATGTTGTTTAAAACTCTTTTTGACAGGCACGGGGAAGAAAACGTCTAGTTACACCAAAACCCTGAAGGTTTCAATGCATGGAGTTGATAACATCTGGTATGCCTTCCTTAAAAAATCATACGTAATTTCCGAGAAATTGATTAAAGTCTCAATGGTCATACTGTAGAACTAGAAGCAAAATAGAACTGATTTGTACATTTGTTTGTTGACAGATAATGACATAAATAAATAGAGGCAGATAAAAGAGGCACAGGAAGTGAGCATATACGAAATGACCAGCTGGAATGCTATGAAGCAAATATCTTTCAATAGTCTTTGACCTTGAGAAATCTGCATGGAATTCTAAGTTCTGAATGTCATTTTAGGCATTAAACAGAGATGGAAATGTTGGTGTTTATAAGATATTTGAACCATTGTACAAGTAAATATATCTGTTTACTATGTTTTGGTGTTTTGTTTGCCATTGCCTCCTTCTTCATAGATGCTTTAGACTGATATTATTAATTCTGCATTTTCCACTACCTCATCTTTCTTAGCTTTTGGACAAATAAATAAGGCAGTAGCAATTTATGAGACAATTAAAACCACGTTGTCATTTTCTTATTCAAGACGGGATTTTATAATGCAGAACAGCATCCACAATCGGGTTTAATAAGGTGAAAGCTTCATGAAACAGTTTACAGTGGTACCTCGGGTTACGAACTTAATTCGTTCTGGAGGTCCGTTCTTAACCTGAAACTGTTCTTAACCTGAAGCACCACTTTAGCTAATGGGGCCTCCTGCTGCCGCTGCGCTGCCGCCACACGATTTCTGTTCTCCTCCTGAAGCAAAGTTCTTAACCTGAGGTACTATTTCTGGGTTAGCGGAGTCTGTAACCTGAAGCGCATGTAACCTGAAGCGTATGTAACCCGAGGTACCACTGTATATCTATAATAACAACATTTGACATCTTTCATTGGCTCTCTTTTTAGTTACAGAATATCAGTTTAAGAATAAACTATAGTATGCACACTCATGGACATCTTAAGGTTTGTAACTGAAAGGGTATAATGTTTCATCATTTTGTTTCTTTGTGGAGGCAAATGCATCAGTTGGAATCATATACATTAAACAGTTGAAGAGAAGGAATCTAAATTGTCAACATTTAAAATCTAGATCATATGCAGTTCATCAGTGTGGATATGCCACAGCACAAGTTGCTTCAGATTACGGCTGTATCCTTAAATGTGTGAAATGTTAACAGGCAAAGAGAGCAGTGGTGGATTATCTAAAGGATATGAAACACATCCTTTATATTGCATCAAAATCTCATAAACCACACTGAAATCAATGGGGTTTGCATGCTCTTGGGCACAGTAATTGAAATATCAGATATGCAGTGGTCAGTTTCTAACAGCAAACATGTGGAGGCATGTCTCTATCTTATAACTTAAGATATTCCAGAAATGAACCCAGGTATTTTAAAAATGGTTCTGGGGTTGAGCCCTCAGAGTTCTGCAGTCACCTAGTAATTTTTGAAATTTGCACTGTGGGATTCTCCTCTTTTTTTAACTTTTCACTGACCCAGCACATATCACATTAAACCTTCGTTTCAGTCATACAATGGTTTAATGTGAGCAAGCAGCATGCTAGAGGACAACACACTCCTGAAAAGTTCCTCTTGCTGCCGCCACAATGTTCTGGATGAAACAAGCCAGTCTAGCTTGTTGGCGTCATCTGAATGAACCTGGGTGCATGGTTTCTTTCCTTCCAAACAAATCAGTATAGTAGTAATCAAAATTTGTTCTGGGCTTACCATTTGTGGTTTGCTTGGGGAAAACAAATCATAAGCCCAGGTTCACACAATGACACTGAGTGCTGTGGGAGCTTTGAGGAGATTGCCCATTAACTTTGCTTGTTTGCGTTAAAAAAATAGTTTTATGTGTGACATATGAGCTTGGCAACTCTGTCGCTCATGGATTTGATCTGGATGTAATAGCTGTCGCTCATCTGTTGTTTTGTTATTGGGCTGCTTGTTTATTATCCAAGTTAATACATGGCAGCTAATGTTACATATAAATGTTGTTGTTTAGAGGGTAGTCTGTTGATAATTGGGAATCTTCTTGAGCTTTTTAATAAGATAACCTACTGAGTAGATGGGGAGGGCAGAGAAATGGCCAAAAAAGGCAATTGGTAGGTTATGAAAACATAAAAAGAGAATGAGGAGAGAAAGAAAGAAAGAAAGAAAGAAAGAAAGAAAGAAAGAAAGAAAGAGAAAGTGTGCAAGGGTTGAGATGTACAACTTCTTGGTCTCCAGGCTAGTTTTCCTTTAGATGGTCAGATTTGCCTGCTGATGAATGTAGTTGATGGGTTCCAGTTTGATTCAGTGGGTTTTCTAGGAGTTCCATTTTCTTATAATGATGTCAAATTATAACTATTACTCTCCTCCTCCTACTCCTCTACCACCTTTACTGGCACAGGATTTAAGTCACCTATCATGAGAAATCCATCATGGGATTATGTAGAACAAGCCACAGGAATCTTCTTCAACGCAAAATTATCCTTGTGCCTCAAATGTTTATTTTATTTGAAGAAGTGATAACTTCAGACGCATCCATTCTTAAGGAAATTAGCCCTGAGTGCTCACTGGAAGGACAGATCGTGAAGCTGAGGCTCCAGTACTTTGGCCACCTCATGAGAAGAGAAGACTCCCTGGAAAAGACCCTGATGTTGGGAAAGTTTGAGGGCACAAGGAGAAGGGGACGACAGAGGACGAGATGGTTGGACAGTGCTCTTGAAGCTACAAACATGAGTCTGACCAAACTGCGGGAGGCAGTGGAAGACAGGAGCGCCTGGCGTGCTCTGGTCCATGGGGTCACGAAGAGTCGGACACGACTAAACGACTAAACAACAACTCCAGACCCTGACTTGGTTAAGTATCTCCTGTTGTTAGGTAAATTCAAGGTGATATGTTGCCATGAGAACTAACATGGCACAAGAACGCAGAGGTGATAAAGGGTAGAGAAGATCTATATTCTTTCTTCCATTTAGCCAGGGGAAGGAGCAAGGAATCTCTGTGTGAAAAGAACAGATATGCAGTTTTGGAACCCGAAACAGAGACAACTTTGAGGTTTCCCTATTATTTTTGACATTGATATGCCATCCTTCCTCTGAAAGGAACCCAGATCAGCAAAGAAATTAATAACAATACATCCAAAACCATCCAAACGCAATTCCAATACAGATGCAGACTGAGAAATATCTCTACTTAAAAACCCTTTCCAATAGGCACTGAAAAGACAACAAAGAACCATTCCCTACTTTGTTCAGAAACATTTCCTCATTTGCCTGTATTTGTAGCTTCCCCCCACTGTCATCTTGTGGTTTAACAGTTTTTAAAATTCTAAACCAATTTTAATTGCAAACAGCTATCTCAAGTCTGTGAACTAATTGAATTTGTTGTCCAGTCACAAGAGTCAGCTCCTGGTTTTAGATCCCAGCAAAGCAGATCTATCTACTAGGCTTGCCTGCTGTCTAGGGCAACTTTGTGCAGGGTCCACATTCTGGCAATGAAATGCATGGACTTACACATAATACCGGTAGCTTTTCAATCATCTCTCAACTCTAGGTTATACATGTTTCTGTTAAGCTCCACCATAAAAAGGAAAGCTCAATGCATATGGTAGCAAATGTGGTGGCAGAATAGATAGCTGAGGGTCAGTGGCATGCAAGGCAAGCTGGGAAGGATGGTAGGTGAAGAGTAGACTGCCAGTCCCTAAGGATCAGCAGTCTCAGGAAGCAAAGAGTTGTTGCAGGAATGTGTGAGAAGCAGGTGTCTGTGAAGGAGAAACAACAGATGGAGAAGAGCTCCAGGATCAATAGGAAGATCTTGCCCCCTAAGGGTGGCTAAGCTTTTTAGGTAGCCTAACACCTTGTGGCAAAGCCCCTGGGGGTTGTGTGCTGAAATACATGGGGCCACACACACAGGCTTAAAACGCATACCAACAGACAGGCGCTGTTTGTCCATTCTCAAGTATCTCACCAAGTCCACAACACGGAATACATCAGTGAAACTGTGTTAAAAGTTACGCAATAATGTTAATGCAACCTACACAGATATGGGCTGCGATCCAGCTGTTCTGGTGTGCATCAAAACACTCTGCATGTACTGTGAGGAAAGGTTTTCAGGAGCCACTGAAACACATCCCTCTCTGCTCCTCTGCAGATCTGCGATTCACAGTGATCACAGGAGACAATTTGCCCAATTCTCCACTGATTGGGGCCCTGATCTGAAATGAGCTCTGTTGGAAAGTGCTCAGTGCTCTGAGAAGTACTAAAGGCTTCTGCCTTGACCAGGAAGGGCACCCTGGAGGTCTCTCTTGAAAAATTATGAGCTCTGCAGATGTGTTCATACAAAGACTATTTAGTGCTCAGATGGCACTCAGCAATGTGGAAGCAGTTGTAGAACTGATACAATCATGCTGCCATGGTCACGACAGCAAAGACCCCATTCTGCACTGTAAATCCAAGAAAGACAAACGATGCTGATTCTTACACCACAGCACTTAAGATCTCCATTCCATTGCAGAGCCCCAATGCAGTTTGCAAACTTTAGAAAAATGTTTGGGAGGTTTTTGGATCTACAGAAAATCACTTGCCAGGGACAGGGGATGAATCAGACCCTCAGGCTGGGTGGTCACCACTCCTGAGCTAGAGCACCAAACTTCTTGTATCCAGCTCTGTCCAAATGAGTTTCCAGCTTGGACCAACACTTCCCAGAGTTGAATGCCATGGCCTTAATAAGAGCTGGAGAAGGCATGATCCACCACACCCAAAACATTTCTAGGAAACCAGCTCATAAGAGTACAAGAGCACAACTCTGTCCCTGAACAATGGCGACAACAGTGACTTACTTCATGGGAACTTTGTGCAGATATATGAGAGGCATCTTATAAATCAGTTCATACGTTAAAAGGGTCTATGGAAATGATATAATAACTCCTCTTTAAGTTGATATGTAAAACGATATATATTGGATCATGCTTCGTTGCTTTTGAGGGCAGCGTGACTCAAAGCAAAGTGGCAAATTACAATGGGAAAATGAATCCTAGCCAGTGAAAGTGAGATTTAGAGTCATGCCATCCCCCTTCCCCCTAATATCCTTCTAATTGTCCTTTATAAGAAACATATGGGGGCAGGCAAGACATCCCTCAAACACAATCTGTTTTGAATCTTAACATGACATTGGGCAAGCCTAGTAATGGGGATATTATGACAGGATTAATAGTTGGTTAGCTCCCTCTAAACATTGCCCCGAGCTATGCGTCATTGCCAGCAACCTCAGAATTCAAAAGCTTTAAGCTTGGAGGTTGGCACCACCATGCTTGTCTTTATACAGCAGCCATTTTCTAAACGCTGAAGGCAGAAGATTATTGATAATGCAGAATCAAGGCATGACTGGTAAGCAAAAAATGGTGGCTGCTGGTAGCATCAGAGGTGGGAAGGTTGCAGTACAATGCCAACTCAGCATATATATTTTTTAAAAAAGGTTATCAGTAGCACCGGTACACTTCAGTTAAGGGATAGTTTAGGGGCGTTGGGAGTCCTGCACCATGTGGAAAGCCACAGATTCCTCCTCTGCTCTTTCAGGTATGTGACTCCACTCACTATGGGTGCTACTACTTACAGCAGTGGCATGCATTAGCCTTCCACTGAATATTTCTTTCCCAGAACATATGTGAGTCCATCTTTCTAACTTTCTCTCTGTTGATTCTCCACAATAGTTCTTACCTATCCTCCCATCAATTCTCCTTCCATCTATGTATGCTTCAATGATGAGTTCCATCTTTTCCCACCACAACCAGTGTTTATATGTAAGAACTTCGAAACATTATGAAATTACATGCCAGCAATAAACGGGCAGCAAAGCAGTCAAATCCCTAGCTGTAAAAACACACGTTAATAAGATAATTTTAAAGAAAAGACACTCTGCAAGTCATCATTCTAAATTTCAGCAACTTTTACTTCGTACAGTTAAAACTGGAATTAACTTTATCCTGCTTATAATTATTATAACTTACAAAGGGTTGGATCCAGATTTGCTGTTCTTTGCTGAGAAGGGCTCCTTCCATTAACCAAAGTACCTCAGATCCAGGTGAGGCTCCTCTGAACAGGAGGAGGCAATTTTTGCTGATTTCTCCTTCTCCTGCAGGCCAACTCTATTGCTGCTCTAGAGGATCCCCAACTTTATGGAACAGATTTAGGAGCGGGGGCAGAGGGAACCAGCAAAAATCATATCTTCCCTCCCCATTTAGTGGAATTCTGTTCCAGGCAGAAATCAGTAAAATGTAGATTGGGGGAGGGCGTTAAGAATAAATAAAAAACCATCAGTATCAGGCAGAACTGTAACTGCTTCCTGAAGCCACTTCTGTTCAGCTGCAGCTATGAGTAGAGTGTGGTCATACAAAATATTTTGAAGAAGTGTTACTTTTAAGCATCAGTCATAGGGGGATTTCCCACCCTTTAGACTGTTGGAAACATGACAATATTACAGACTTAGCCCAAGACAAGGGATCTGGGGTGGTATCTGACTGAGCAGACGCAGCATTATTGCTGCAGTGAGGTGGGGCACCTTCTGTCGCAGCCACCTGAGAAATGCTATGTGGCAACAGATACTATTTGAAATAGATAAAGTTCTTGGAATTTATAGCACTCACAGGGTGAAAGCCAATGTAGCACTCAATGAATGTTCTCTCAGTGTAAAGATTTCTGCTTGTACAATTAATATTCTCCCTTTCTTCTCCTCTGTACCCCCAATCTCTTAAGGAGATTTGGAGAGCGTGCAAGGCACACACAGGGGCAGGAGATGGAGGGAAAATCCAGTTGCACAAGCAGGAATCCTTGCAGTAATAATACTGCCCAGAATTTGTTTGGCCGCATGTGTGCGGAGGTAGGGTATTGGAGGTAGTTCTTTGTTTGTTTGCTTCCTGCAGTAGCCTTTTGTATGGTCCATAGAGCACATCTGTTTTTGGGAATCTACTTCTGCATGTAGAACATTATCACTGGATCAGAGGATGACACACACACAAAAGAATTTTCTTCATGTTAATTTAAATTACTTTTGGGCAACTCTGGGCAAAACAAACAATAACAATAGAAATGGTATAAGACATTGGTAGGAATTTTATTATTATAGGGTGCATGCCAAACCAAATTTCTTGAGACAGATTTGTAAGTTTTAAGAATATTGAATGAGATTTTTTTTTTAAAAAAGTGCAACACATATTCTCACTTTAGGGACTTAAGGTTCTTGAATGTTTCCAATACCCTTTTAAAAGCTTTCAAACATCTTTGTCTCCTAAAAGGGTATTTACTATTTGTTAATTCCCACAAGGCATTTTCACACACTTCATGAGTAAGTGGCTCGCCCCTCGCCCCCCCCCCCCCCCCACTTTTTACTATGTTAACATCCACAACGAAAGCCAAAGGAATTTGCAGACCTTTGTGCATTCCATGTCATATTACTTGGGGCTGGAATGCTGTGTCACAACCTGGGTGGCTTAGAGTAAAATAATGCATTTCTTTCCCCCTTAATATTTGGAATCCACACATTTTCTAACAGATCATTTATTCTCAGTAATTCACATTTTATCATAGCAAATATTTTATAACAGATGCTTTCCTTATTCTGTGCTTGCTCACTGTCATAACACTGCTAGTTTATGAAGCAAGATTATTCCTGCTTCCTGGATGTAGCTGGGTTGCTTCCACACTACTCATTTCCCCTGGAATGGCAGCCAAACTTCATGTAATGCTAAGGGCACAATATCTCTTTCAGAAATAGTGTGTGAGTAGGATCTGGATTGGGACTCTAAAATAGATGTGCAGGAGGGCTATAGCCTTTGCCCCCTACTGCTGCTGATTTGTATGAGGCCCTCACTTTTCTGCAATTTGCATGAGGAAAAGTTCCCATTTGCTTCTGTGGGAGCTCTTTTTTTGCAATGCAAATTGCATAGGTCTAAGATTTAAAGATGCAGGTGGCGCTGTGGTCTAAACCACTGAGCCTCTCAGACTTGCCGGTCAGAAGGTTGGCGGTTCGAATCCCTGCGTTAGGGTGAGCTCCCGTTGCTCGGTCCCAGCTCCTGCCAACCTAGCAGTTCAAAAGCACATCAAAGTGCAAGTAGATAAATAGGTACCACTCCGGCGGGAAGATAAACGGTGTTTCCGTGCGCTGCTCTGGTTCACCAGAAGCGGCTTAGTCATGCTAGCCACATGACCCGGAAGATGTCTGCTGACAAACGCTGGCTCCCTTGGCCTGTAAAGCGAGATGAGCACCACAACCCCAGTCATTTGTGACTGGACTTAACTGTTAGGGGTCCTTTACCTTTTAAAGATTTATAGCTCCCCGATACCCCACTCCTAAACACTGGCCAGAATCTCCCCTCCCCCATTTCTTGGGTGGGGGGGGACCAAGTTAAGGGCAAAACACTTGATCAACATCACATGTAGTTTGGCTCTCTTTCACTCAGTTATTATGGGGAATTCAGATGTCGTCACTGACAAACTGCTGCATCCCCATGTTTTCTATATTGTACTCCAATCAAGACCTGGTTTGAGTCATTAATCTGGCTTGCTCAGTGGGTAGACAGGTCCTTGAGACTGTTATTGATGCCCACCCACCTGAATTGCTGTCTTGCCTCATTTTGGTGTTGCTTGAAGCTGGCCCTTATAATCACTCATAAGTTGCATGCACCCCGTACATTTAAAGAACATGGCTTCCTCCAAAGAATCCTGGGAACTGTAGTTTGTTAAGGATGCTGGGGATTGTAGCTCTGTGAGGGGTACTGTTTGGGGGAAGTTATGTGCTTAAAATGTATGAGGTGAATGTAGCCTAAGCAAGTGTGTTTTTGATTTATTTTAAATTAAAAATAAATATTTTTAATAAAGATAAAATAAACAAGCAAGTAAGCTCTCATGGAAATGAACAGGCTGATAAAACATATTTGGGATAATTTTGTAATAAAGGTCTAAATTCAAAGACTTGGTCAAAGGGGAAAAGACAGACATCCCCTGGGTATGCCCCCAAGGCCTTGAGTTTATCTAAAGTAAATTGTTAGACCCCTGGCAAAAATCTTGTACTGTCGGGCTGTCCAAAAACAGAACAACATATAAAGCACACCATTAAATTGTTCCAGAGTCATAAGAAACAGGCCAGGTTAAAAATAGATGAATTATACATTTCAAAAGGCCTAAAAAGAAGGGCTGTTGCAATATTTTGGCTTTTATCTCTGGCTTTAAGAGGCAGGAAGCCATTGACAATTACATCTAGCTTGCTCTACTCAAGAAAACAGTAAATCCACTTTCCCACAGTTGTGTCTTATGCTCCCTCTAGTGTTTATTTTTGGATGTAAGCACAGGCAGGCTGGAGAGGAAAATCCTGGAGTCTAATCACAACATGTCCCATTAATAGGATTAAGTACCTTGTCATTAGATAAGTAGTACATGGCAAAATCTGTGACACTCATGGAAATTAGAACAGCATCCTGCCTTGGTCTTCCCTGAAGCTTGAAAGAGGTTTGCAAGAAGACGCATCAGAATTTGTGGTAAATATCACATCTTGTTGGTTCTATTACTAAACAGCATCTTTTTCCCCCATAAAATGTGCTGGCCACCTGCTATTGCTGGGCCTACAAATATTAAATCCATGACCTACATTTCTAGGTCTGAATTGTAACTGATTTTATTACTATTCGTTTGATATCACTACACCTTCTAAAAAATAAATAAATAAAAACCTAGGTACAATTACTTGAAAAGAAAAGGAGAAGAAACTAATACAAAACTTTATTTTTTTTCCCTTAGTAAAACAAGAATTGTGTGGTATATATTAATAATATATTGCAAAAAGTGAAATATTTTACAAAATGTAAAAGGGAACATTATGACTTGGGCAGGCATGATCCAGCCAAAGTCAAGCAGTTTAAATTCACCCTTGATATCAGTGGGAAAATTAAGCATGTGCATAAATTTCCTGACCTGGAATGAATGGGACTGAAAGGTGTTTTATTAGACTCCAGAGCATATAGTGGAGAAGGTGGGAGAAAAACTATATGTGTTTTAGTCATTAACTTCAATAGGAAGTTGATTACACTTGATACATTTTCATTGATACTGATAGCCCACACATATTACATGTTCTGCATTATTTTAAATAACACCGAAAACAGCTTTAGACCGCGGAAAAGCTAGTTATTTTCAGGAGAGTTAATGAATCCCATTTTAACATGTATATTATTTGCAAAATCATCTCTGCTTAGCAAAATGGGAACCCTTTTGGTTTTAATTTTTACACTTCCTGAAGCAGCGAAAGAATGGAAAAGGTTTTCATTAAAAGTTAATATATATTATTGGGAGGGGGGAGAAGAGGAGACACTTTGATACAAAATGTCAGGTTTAGCATCATTTGAAACATTGCCACAACGTTGTTGCACTGTGTGTTTCCACTGTTATAAGATATTGTTACATACTAAAGCATTTTACTACTGGCAGAAGCAGTCTTAAAACTGGGCCATTCTTTGAAGAATTTTTTTTTTTTTTTACAAAATGCTGGGGGGAAATATATATTATCATCACAGTAAGAAAATACTAAATGCACAATATTTCTAAATTACCGTATTTTTCGCTCTACAAGACGCACCAGACTACAAGACGCACCTAGTTTTTGGAGGAGGAAAACAAGAAAAAAAATATTCTGAATCCCAGAGGCCAGAACAGCAAGAGGGATCGCTGCGCAGTGAAAGCAGCAATCCCTCTTGCTGTTCTGGCTTCTGGGATAGCTGCGCAGCCTGCATTCGCTCCCTAAGATGCACACACATTTCCCCTTACTTTTTAGGAGGGAAAAAGTGAGTCTTATAGAGCAAAAAACCCGGTAATCTTCCTAGCTGTCTGAGATGTATCTGAAAACCAACTCATTAACCTATTGTATTGTACTCATTCCTAATGCAGAAAACATGAAGCCTGCACTGTTCTTAATAACGTACTTATTATGTCTGAGGGGACATCAGTGTGCACCTACTGTGGAGGGAGACATAAATTTTGTGGAAAACCTGAAAGGTATGTACATGTTAAACCTCTGTGCTGGCCACTATATTTCTGAATAGACAAGTGAATAAAGAAGCCTCATTTGAACCTGGGAAATTCCTACCTCTTTGCTAGGGAATCATTCTCAAGATCACTGTAAACAGATTAGCTATCGCTTAACCCCATTTTACTGTCCTGCTGTAATAAATGTGAGCATTCTAGTCCATGTTGGTAATTGCAAATATAACACCACAACATGTTAACCATTCTACACTAATTGACATGGACCACCAAGATATAGTCTTCTGTATATGGATTATAAGATGATTAGTATCACTTCTAGATCAAATAAATAGGGCAATAATACTATTCTGTGCATATCGACTCAGAGGTAAACTCCACTGAGTTCAATAGGACTTGGCTTTCCTGTCAGTGTGAATTGCCTAGAGCCTAAATTAATGGGAAATCAGCAAAACTATTGGTTGGTTGTAAGCCCTCTGTATGGAATGAGTTACCTCAGTTATCAATCTGATGGTTTCTGGGGCTATTTTTATTGCAAAGCCTGATTTGAAAAGGACCAAGTCATTTTAAAAAATCAACAAGAGAATCTGCAGTGATATTAACATAGTCTGTTCAGTAACTAACAGTACAGTAATTCTATACAGTAACAAGATGGCCTGGCTGAATTGCTCATGAAATCCGTTGGCTTTTTGCCATTGGGAATAATGCCAAGATGCCTACATTGTTTTGACAAAATGTGTTGACACTTGTATGAAATATAGTTTATATGATGAGCATTCTGTAACTTTATTTGAAAATTAAGGTTCAGTAAGTTGAAACATATGATTGCTGAAAAGCATAAACTGCATATGATTAACAGGAGATTCTAGTCCAGATTATCTGTTTGTATATACATTGAGGACAGAAGCAGGAAGACCCAGTATTATTATTATTTTTCTAAGTAGCATGTGTTAATTGTAATTCAGCACCTAGGCCACAATTTAAGGGATTGTTCATTAAAATTATTACTAATAATAATATGGCTTTCCCCCTCAGTTTTATCTGAAGTTGGAGAGAAATATGTAGATGAAGAGGTAAAGAATGCACTGATTGGCATTAAACAGATGAAAATTATGATGGAAAGAAACGAAGTCAAGCACACTGATCTGATGAAAACTTTAAAGAAGAGCAGTGAAGAAAAAGAGGTGAATTTAGTCATCACAGTTTTAGACCTGGAGTGACTCAAATGTATGACATAACTGTTTTCAATGCTGGGACAAAGGGTATGACTCTTTTTTGAATGCTGTTTTGTTACTTAAATGGAGATGTGATAAAATGGCAATCTTTCTAAATCAGATAATTGAAGCTTGGAGAATAAGCACTCCGAGTCACAAAACATGGGCCTTTAAAGGAATGCAGCACTCTAGTTTTCAGAACGTTACCTTGGACAACCTCCACATAGAATAAGTTGCTCAAAGAAATAAACATTTGAGCTATATGATAACTACATATTTTGCTGCACGTGTGAGAGAGAAATGTTTTTCATGTGCCCAAACCATTGTAAGTCAGTGCTTGTTTATTAGGGTGGTTAGGAATGTTGAATAAATGTAGCACTTTGTTATTAAAAACAATATTGTTCAAAATTCCTTGTGCATTAATCCCTTTAAAAGGAAGCATGCATGTTTTCTAGGAAATCCTCTCCAAACGGTAATAAATTGCCAGGAGTCCCTAGTATCTATTATGGAATAAAAACAACAAATGAGTGCCATATGGTATGAAGCTGAGGTTTGATTACCTGAAACTGTTCGTACAGCTGTGGTTAAGAAGTAATCACTCTCTAGAATTGGAACACATCCATGCAAAGGTGCTCCCCTAGCAGGACCATGGAAATGGAGGGAAGGAGATTTCAGAGTCATCAGGGAGTCTAACAACAAGAACAACAAATGCCTTGGACTCAGGGAGTTAATGTGCCTTACCATGTTCATCTTCTGAGACACAAAGAAGTCTCTACTGTCAGCTATACCCTTCTGCTATCAAATCCAGGAGGGACTGGACAGCTGTTCCTATAGTATCACTGCTCAAAGGAGCAGCTGAGGTTGTGATTTGCCCCTGGTGCCAGCTCTATCGAGAAGAGCTGTCAACCAGTGGTAGAACACATGCTTTTCATGTTCCATGTCCATTCCCCAGGATCTGCAAGTAGAGCTGGGAAAGATTCCTGCCGGAAGACCTGTTGCCAATCAGGGTTGCAGATAACTCTGAGTTAAATGAACCAGTGAGCTGACTCATATGGCAGTTTCACGTGCTCATATGGCATGGTGGTGGTGGTGGTAGTGGGGTTAATGCAGGAAGGATAAAAGGAGGGGAAATAGCCTTGCTTATACACGGATAGTGTCTTCCCCCATTTTCTTAAATCTGAGTCCCCCAAAACAGGGGGCTTCTTATACATGGGGGGTGTCTTATAGACGGAAAAATACGGTATATGCTTGTTAGGAAGGCACAAAGGAAGCTGCCTTATCCACAGTCAAACCAATGGTTCATCTTTCTCAGTATTGTGGACACTGACTGGCAAAGGCTCTCCAGGGTTTCAGGAAGGAGGCTCTCCCACCCTGCCAGGCATTGAACCTGAGACCTTCTGCATGCAAGGCAGATGTTCTACCACTAAGCTATGGCCCTTCCCCATGATCTAGTTGTTGACTGAAGCAGGGGGGAAATATGACTGGCACTATCCTTGAACACAGAAATGCAGAAATCTTAACTTGAGGATTATTAAGCACAAACATTGAATGTGCCCGAAAGTGGATTTCTGTTTCAGCAGGGGACACAGCAATTCTGTAGAAATAATGTATAACTAAGGCCAGTTTTCAAAACGCTGATGTGTATTCTGAATTAAGTAACTTTGTGATCCATAAGTTATAACCAATTCCTTAATTAGGAAGCTCTAAGACTTATGAATGAGGTCAAAGAAAGACTGGAAGACGAAGAGCAAATATGCCAGGGGTCTCTGAAGAATTTATGGGACGAGTGCCAATCTTGTCTAGAAAGTAACTGCATGAGATTTTATACCACCTGCCGCCATGGCTTCTCCACATTTACAAGTAAGGTAAGAGGCATGTGAGGGGAAGCAGCATAACTGTATATAGTATGTATTCTGCTAAAAGCTAGGGCTGTGTGCATGCCATCATCTTGAGAACCCACAGAGAAAAAAGGAGTAGAGTTGAAATCGCAGCTTTCTCCAGCTTTATTTTTATTTTATTCAGCATCTTCAAAAGTCAGAGGTGGAGCTTTAGTGCATCACATAACCCTTTGCTCTTTGTTTTGATCAGCAAAAGCAGATTAAAATATAATCAAGATGCACGCAAATTTTGCCTGGGTTCATAAATTATAGGAGCCACACAGATTTTCTTGGTGTAGAATCTGAGTTACCTTGTTGCAAAGTATTGACCGGAGGGTTTGACAGTGCCAAAACAGCTCCTTCATCCCGTAAACCTAAACAAAAGGAGATTAAAATTGGTTGGGCACAGTGGGACTTGCTTCCAAATAAACATAGGATAGCACTGTATATCCCACAGACTGCCACCTACCCTAAGTTGGATCAGAATTTTCAATAATGATACTCATTGTCGAAGTAAGACGCTTGATTTTATGGTCCTTGGTTAATTTGAAAGATAATACTAGCTTTTGTGCATTTCATTTTAAGGTTAAATGAATACAGCTGCCATGACATATTAGAGTATGGCGTCTCCGCATAATTCAGTTAATATGGAAAATTTGCATTTCAAAAAGTTTGGGGTGTGTCCATGCATGTGCTTTCTAAACATTCCTTTGCACCAATTACCAAAGGATGAGAATTGGACAATTTGCTGACAGGAACTATTTTCTCTCCACACGCAGGTTGAAGATTTTTTCAAGAAATTGACTCCATTATCACTTCCTGTTTATGAGCTTCAAGAGCGAGATCTCCAGTTTAAGAAAAAACCTGAAGAAGAGGATGCCCAGCTGGCACAAATGGAACACTTGTTCAACCAGCTGTTATCTGACATGGGCACAATCTTTGAAAAAAGCTTTGTTTTTTTCAAACGGATGCAAAAAGAATTTGATCAGTCTTTCCAAATGTATTTCATGTCTGATCCAGACTTGACGGAGCCCTACTTTTTGCCAGCTTTTTCTGAGGTAACTGTAAGAAACCCCATTCCCCCTAAAGACTGGGAGGCACCAGGCTTCCTCCAACTAGTTTTTGACTTCAGCAAAACTGTCCTGGAAGGTGTTGGTGAAGTGATTACTGAGGTATTTGAAGAATACCGAGAGACTGCAAGAGACATGGCAGAACAACTTAAAGGCAAGTTGTAAAACTCGCATTTTAATATCAGTAGCATTGAACCTTTACTGTAGTTTTTTGCATTTTTAGGAGCATGTCGATTCAGGCTGGTGTAAATCACTGCAATGCTATTGTAATATATTTTATGTTGTTGTTGTTGTTGTTGTTGTTGTTGTTGTTTATTGCATTTACATCTCACCTTTTTCGCCACGGGTCTCAAGGTGGTGTACATCATTCTCTCCCTCATTATTTAATCCCAACAGCTGCTGTATGAGGTAGATTAGGCTTCAAGTTAGTGACAGGCCCAAGATCATACAGTGATATTTATGGCCAAGTGGGGTTTGGATCCTGGTCTCCCAGGTCTTAGTCCAACACTCTAACCCATAGGTGGGCATACTAAGGCCTGGGGGCTGGATCTGGCCCAATTGCCATCTTAATCCGGCCCACAGACGGTCCGGGAATCAGTGTGTTTTTACATGAGTAGAATATGTGCTTTTATTTAAATGTATTTCTCTGGGTTATTTGTGGGGCATAGGTATTCGTTCATACTTTTTTTTTCAAAATATAGTCCAGCCCCCCACAAGGTCTGAGGGACAGTGGACCGGCCCACAGCTGAAAAAGGTTGCTGACCCCTGCTCTAACCACTACACCACACTGGCTATCCAAAAAGCAGGAATTGTATTCACTGGATTGATTTCTATTCCCGTCAGGGGATGAACAAACTTGATTTCCCATCCACCTCATTTTAGGTTACTGACAGTTCCCTATGCAAACATCATCAGACTGCCACTCTCAGCCTCATAAATATGTCTGCTGCTTTTAAGTTGGTTGTTTCATGTCTACTTTGATGTTTAAACCACTCAAGATCATATTTTACTTAATTAGATCTATGTTATTGTTAATGTAGTGTACCATGTGTATTGTTAACATTGTATGCATGTTCACTCTAGATTCTGATGGAAGTGGAATGTTCTCTAAGAACATGGCCGACCATGAGAGAACTCCGTGCAATAAGCTGCGTCAGAATTCATCGGGATGCCCTCAATTTCATGAGAGATGCCAAAAATGTCAGGATCATTTTATGCGAGGTAAATAACGGCCCTGTTCATCACCAACAATACTACTGTCAATTTCTCTTTTGCAAAATAGTCATAACTATTTAGATTTAATTGCTGATGAAATGGTTTTGAAAAGCCACAAAAAATGAGTCAAATGATTCAGTAAAACTTTCCTAAGGACAAAATATATTGTAGTAGGTGTTTTTACTTGCTATAGTAAAACCAGGGTTAATATCAACTACATACATGTCCAAAACTACATACTGATAAGCCCACAACAGAATCCAGCTGCATAGACACTGTTGTGCCACTTAAGACTTTTTATAACAATTTTGAGAATAGGTACTTCTATAGATTGATAAGCAATTACACTTTTTAAAAATATATGAATTTTTAAGAATGTTTCTTAAATTCCTTAAGGAAGTTTTCTACATTTTGTTTGATTCCTATAGTTTGTCCCGATGTTCCTGAACTACATACAAAGTATGATGATGCCTCTAAGCTGGTGAACATCTCTGGTGAGCAATACCAACAGATTCTCCAGATGGTCAAACGTCACACAGAAGACACAGCCTACCTGTTGAATAAAATGAAAGAAAGATTTGGCTGGGTGTCCGAACTTTCCAACATGACTATTGGACCAGAAAACATTTTCAATATAGTAAAGGTAAATGCCACCCATTAAAATGCCACTGCACAATGATCTCTCTGTTCTGTTTCACTGATATTTACTGCTTCAGTACTGCCTAGGGAAAATGTGTGTGTGTTATTTTTGTTCTTTAAAATACTAAGCTCTTGCGGAGGTAGATTTTAAGTATACTTGATAATCCCTTGATGATCTGAAACTCCAGAGCTTAGACACTAGCCTACTCTAAATCCTTTTAGTGTGATGATGGTTAACTGACCTGTATCACCATCTGACAGCAATGAAATGGCACAAACCGGTTTGAATTTCTGTAAATTACTTTTCAAGAAGAGAGTTTTGCTAGCGTCTGACAGGCATCTTCTTTAGATCAATATAACAAAAACATAGCTCAGGGCAAAGGGAATGTTATAATCCTTCAGGCACATAGGGTACAAGTCATACAGTGCCTCCAGTAATTTTCCAAAAGGTGTTTCTAAAAAAAAATAATCCAAGCTCTCGCTTGCACTGAAAATTATAATGGAAAGATAAATTATGCTATATTGCATACAATTTTCATAGTACCCCAGCGTGACTTAAGAAGGAAAAACAAAACAAACAGTTGTTGAGAAGTTTGTTTTGTAATCCATGGATGAGGAATTGGCATCACCAAGACCAGGGGTTTAGGAGGTATTGCTTCTGGTTGTGCCCATCTGGGAGCTCAGTGCAGAACCAACATATGCTGGAGGGTTCAGGAGGTGCAACTGCTGTATCATAGAATCATAGAATCATAGAGTTGGAAGAGACCACAAGGGCCATCGAGTCCAACCCCCTGCCAAGCAGGAACACCATCAGAGCACCTCCTGTCATATGGTTGTCAAGCCTCTGCTTAAAGACCTCCAAAGAAGGAGACTCAACTCTGTAGTCTCTGGAAATTCATATTTCTCTCTCCAGGACTCCTGGCTGCTTCAGTACCAATTTGGAGAAACTGTACCTTAATTGGGCTCTTGGAACAGACAAATTTCAGCTGCTAAAAATTGTTTAACACTGCGTTCTACTGTTTATATTGATGCATTTTAATTATGGTAATAAGGGTATTTATATACTGCTTAATAATAACATATAATGCATTGTATAGTATACTTTATTTTACTCTTTTATTTTTGCAAGCCCCTCCCCCCGAGAACATATGTTACTGGGTGCCTCCATGAATATGGCAAATGAAATAGAGAAAAGAAATAACTGAAATGTGGACAATATATTATCAAATATCACTGAAACTATGCCCCAAATTGCTATCTTCTGGGCCTCTGCATCCCTAATAGCTACCATCAAACTGTTAGAACTGTATTTCCCATCATCAAAATAATGATGATGGTGATAATAAACAAAACCAAATCAAACAATACAATTTCAGATTGTAGTTGATTAATAAACTAATTTAAGAGCGGCACTTTATTATTCCTCCCCTTAAAACTGAGAAGTTTAAAAAATAATGGTGTGCCTTGAGGTGCCATATTCTCATATATGTCACTTGGTTCTCCTTCAGGTGTCATCAAGTGTCAAAGGAGGTGAAGCTGCCAGTCCAAATGAAACTGTCGTGGATGTGAATATTTTGACTTCACCTACTTTTACTGTCAAGGTTCCCCAAGATATGGACACTGAGAGTTCAGAATTCATTGAATATGTAGCAGGGAAGGCTTTACAGCTTTACAAAAAGAATTTCTAGGCAAGGCAAGTTGATTGTCTTTACATTTAAAAAACCAACAACGGTTAAATTGTAATTTGTAAATTTTGTTTTACAGACAGGCTTTCGTTACTGAGAATGGGTGGTTGAAAGCAATCAGGTGCACTTGTGGCAAAAGTTTCCTTAACACTTGACAGGATGAGATGACTAAGCAAGTCCAGCATTAGGGAACACACTGGTGGTTTGCTCATCTGAATGGCTTCTACGCCAGAGTTTATTGAAATACAGCCCCTCTTTATGCTCCACCCACTGCTTTTTTAGTTACCAGTGGATATACACTCACAGAATGGATTCTCTATTTGTGTGGTTGTGTGTGTGTGTGTGTGTGAGAGAGAGAGAGAGAGAGAGAGATAGGGAGAGGGAGAAGGCAGACAAAATGAGTTTAGCAGCATGGGACTAGTGAATTATGCCTGTGTGAGTAGACTCCATTACAGGATGGTATGGCATAATAAATAAAAATAAATAGCTCATTCTCAAGCAGTGGCGTAGCGTGGGGGGTGCAGGGGGGGCCGGCCGCACCGGGCGCAACATCTGGGGGGGCGCTCGCACTCGCAGCTCTCTGCCCCTATCTGGCTCACTCACTCACTCTCACTGCAGTGCTGGCTGTGCGAATCCGATCCGAGCCGCCGGGTCATCGCCCACTGTGGGGGGGGGGGTGCCAGGCGTGCGGTACGGTGCAGTGCGGAGAGAGAGAGCGAGGGACTATCTGGGGGAGGGACAGTGCAGCGGGGGGGGGGCGCAAATTACTTGCCTTGCCCCGGGTGCTGACAACCCACGCTACGCCACTGTTCTCAAGCCTGAACCTCAGGAAGATGGTGACAAAACCAAAGGTTGTTAGATTTTCTAAGTCCAAAGGCCTGATGTTTTCCTAACCAATGTAAAAGTCCTGCACTGCTGCTGAGGAGTGAAGAGATGCATTGGTGCAGTGGCATACATTATATCCTTACAACTTTGGGAAGTTTTCAATGTTTGATGTTTTATTGTGTTTTTAATATTCTATTGGGAGCCGCCTGGAGTGGCTGGGGAAACCCAGCCAGATAGGCAGGGTATAAATAAATTATTATTATTATTATTATTATTATTATTATTATTATTATTATTAAAAACATTTAATGTTTTTTTTAGGTTTGTTTGTTATGAAACTTTATTCATTGTTAAATAATACTATTTTTTGTTTGTTTTTTATCTCCCTAGAGAGGAAGTGAACAGTGATTCCCACTTTGAATCCAGCATATTCTCCTTTAGCAAAGTACACCAAAAGTCATCATACAGAAAAACCTGCAGATGATAAAATGTTTAATAAATGTGTTGAATATCAGTATGAATGTAACTCTTATGATTTCTCTCTGCATTCAGTTATTGAGAGCAAATCTAAAGAGATATAGCTGGTGAATACTGAAAATGTTTCTCCTTAGCATTTGGATTATGTGTCCAAAGAGAGGGAGTAAGAAATACATGCATAGATTTCAGTTGTATTCTTTCCAGTAATGTAGATGTTGGCAGAGGTATTTTCAAAGTATACTAAAGTCCTGAGTATGTAGTTCCACTTATTAATGATTTAGATCAGTTTTGCATGTGTGCTCTAGTTAAGGAACCTGCTCTATTTGCTCCCCACACTATACGATAATGGCATGTATCCAAAGCATGATATCAAGTCTTTACATTGTAATGGCAATGAAAGAATAGGCTGTGTCCTTTTCTACTTGACAGGG
Source organism: Podarcis tiliguerta (assembly GCF_965153285.1). NCBI lineage: Eukaryota > Metazoa > Chordata > Lepidosauria > Squamata > Lacertidae > Podarcis > Podarcis tiliguerta. Next base: position 45,129,851 of record NC_139540.1, read on the forward strand.
TTCACTGTGTAGAGGGTGAAATCACAGAGAGCAAACCTGAAGTGCACATACAAAGCCATCTTCAATAGTGTATGAATATTCATTTTTTTCATACTTACTCTTTATATTTTTACTTCCCAAATAAACAAAAAATGCATCAACCTCTTATTTGTAGTTTGAATAATTTTATAACTAGAATCAATTCACTCATTGTGGGACCAAGTCTTTTTTATGACAATCAAAACGCCACAAATTAACTGTGCAGCTTTTGACTTCTCCAGAACTCTTTATTAGGCTGGTCTAATAAACGTATTGTTCTAAGAGGGATTTTGAAAATTTTCTTATAGACCAGCAAAGATCCTTCTTCTATATTTTGTTTTTATGGCCAAATCCAGGCAATTTCCTATTAAATGAAGAGCAAGTGACTTGAATGCAAAATTAATATTGTATTATTTGTGATATTCAACTAGTTGGACATGGCTAGAACAAGATTTTGAGTTTTACTCAGCAGTGCATCTTATCTGACCGCTCATACATTATAAGAATGCAGGTGCAGTCAATTTTGCACTTGCGTTTTAAGAATGTAACATGGGAAACCAGCTGTACTCCATACTGTTATCCAATGTAATATAAAGGTATATTCCCTGGTATCAGAATATTTCCAATTTCAAAAACCGATTAAGAATCACCATCGTTCATATAAGCTTGGATTTATAAAGTGTGGAAGAGAAAAAACAGTTATATCCACACTACACATTTAAACCGTAGTTATACCACTTTAACAGTCATGACTTCCACCAAATAATCCCTAAAATTGTAGTTTACTAAAGGTGTTATTAAGAGACCCCCTCACATAGCTGTCAACTTTTCCCTTTTATTGCGAGGAATCCTATTCGGAATAAGGGAATTTCCCTTAAAAAATGGAAAGCGTTGACAGCTATGGACCCCTCACTCCAAAGGAGAGGACCCCAAAATCCAGCCTAATAAGGACTGAGCATGCTCGTTGTAGGGTAACCCCCGCCCCCGCAAAAGGGTACTGCAACTTTAATAGTTGTGTAGACGGGATTTCCGCCGCCACATCTTGTACGGCAAGCTGGTTGACTGTTGGCGTGGGGAAATGGAACTGGAATACCCAGAATGCTGCAAAATCTTGTTGCAGCTCCCATTTGTCCCGCCTAATTGCAGGACGGCGGCCGCGTATTCCAAAACACCGACCGACCGCGCGGGCGGCGCAAAACATCTCCCTTCAACGAGAGCCGCGGAGGATATAGGAAACGTGACAGCCAATAGCAGAGCGGGATCTGCAGCGGTGCCCGCCTCCACACCTCTCTTATTGGCTCGGAGGGGAAATGGGTGGGTGAGCGCGCCAATTCCGAAGTTGCGCCTCTTCAGAAGCGGGAGGCCCTTGTCGCGCTGGATTTTCTCGCCCGCTTCCTCGTCGCCTCCTCGCTATGCCGGCTGTGGTGACCGAGACCGAAGGCCCTCGCGAGGAGTTCTCCGGCGCGGCGGCGGCGCCGCCTCACGGGGAGCTCCAGTACCTGAGGCAAGTGGAGCAGATCCTGCGCTTCGGGCACAGGAAGGAGGACCGCACGGGCACCGGCACCCTCTCCGTCTTCGGGCTGCAGGCGCGCTACAGCCTCCGAGGTGAGCCTCTCCTCCCTCAGCGCCGGCTCTTTTCTTTCCCTCTCAGCAGAAGGAAACGAGGAGACGCTGCTCCTTCCTGCGAGGGGATAATGGCGCCTCTCGGTCCTGTGGAGACGCTCTTCGATACCTAGCAATCGGCAAGCGTAGTGGGACTGACGACACCATGAAAATAAAGCCCTAAGATTTAAAAAAAATGTTCGTTCGTGGGGTTTCTTTCCCTGCTTGAGGAAGGAAGGAATGGACGCCGCCCTGTTTTCAGTTCCTCCCAGCAGCAGCAGCAACAGCAGCAGAGGAAGGACGCAGCGTTTCCCCGCCAAAAACCGGATTATTAACGGCGGAGCGCATTTTGAGTGTGTTTGTTTATGTGCGCGCGATTATTTCCCTCCCAGCTCCCGATCCCCTGCTTCCAGGATTGGAATTTGGATTTGGCACAAGCCAAAAGTTAAATGTCAGAATCATAGCTGTCAACGTTTTCCCTTTTTTAAGGTGAATTCCCTTATTCCGAATAGGATTCCTCGCAAGAAAAGGGAAAAGTTGACAGCTATGGTGAGAATCGTACCAGTTCTCTCATCTTGGGGCCGAGGGGTCTTCGGCTCCCCCCCCTAAAATATTTGAGCTCCCAAAGTTGATGGGCATTGCTGACCTGCAACCCTCCACCGCCTGTTTTTTTATTTAAGTTGGCACCCCTGTCATCGACAGTCTGGAGCAATCCAAACCCAGTACTGCTTCTTTTGATCCAGGGTGCTGTAGAGGAAAGGGGGGATCAAGCTGGGAAGTTGGCCCATCTAGGAGAAGGAAAACTCTGGTCCTAAACCTCTGCTGCCTTGCGGGATATCTTAGGGAGAAGAAAGGGCTAAGGAGAAAACCCTACACAAATCTGGAGTGGAGTCCCTAAGGTGGCTGGATGGCACCTTGTATGCCTCTTTCTGGCAGTTCCTGCAGCCAAGCTGGTGCCAAATGTATTGCTCTGCTTTCCTTTGGATCACATCAGTGAGGTCGAGAGGGGGCTCTTTTCTGGACAGCCCTGGATCTCTATACAACACTTGCACCCCTGGGAAGTCACTTTGGCAATCTGATGCTTCCTGAAAGGGTGTTTTAACAGGTGCATATGATTTGGTAGACCTCCCTGTCTGCTGGCAGTGAAGCCAGAAACAGGATAGGCTGTGAATCCACCGGATTTTGCTGCTCTGATGTTACCACCGTAATAGATCTGGACATGACATAGTAAATTCTCCCACTGGAGTCCATTGGCCAGAAGATAAAGGTTAATGGGGAACAAATAAAACCATAATCCACCTTCCCTTGCTGCAGCAAAACAATTGGGATTTAGATGTAACAGTTGGATTACCATAGATTCTTCTTTTCTCTGCCCCTCCCTACAAATAGAATTGCTCTGATCATATTTAATATATACAGTGGTACCTCGGGTTACAGACGCTTCAGGTTGCAGACTCCGCTAACCCAGAAATAGTACCTCGGGTTAAGAACTTTGCTTCAGGACGAGAATAGAAATTGTGCGGCGGCGGCACGGCAGCAGTGGAAGGTCCCTTTAGCTAAAGTGGTGCTTCGGGCTAAGAACAGTTTCAGGTTAAGAACGGACCTCCGGAACGAATTAAGTACTTAACCCCAGGTACCACTGTACTGATGAATTACAGATGTTCTCTTATCTGCTCTAACTTTCTTAAAATTTATTTTCAGATAATTTTCCATTGCTAACAACTAAAAGGGTTTTCTGGAAGGGTGTACTTGAAGAACTACTTTGGTTTATCAAGGTATGGTATATAATTGGTATGTACTAGTATGCAGCAATATTCTATGTATTACTTTTAGCTCAGAACTAGTTGATTTAAATTTTTACTGTGTGCTAGGTTTGACAAGGTATGGTGGTCCTTTTTGTGTGTGTTCAAGTCTTCTATATCACCCTTGCTATCTTCCTGTAGTGTTAAAAAACTGCAGAAAGTACTATCCCACACACATTTCTGTACAGTACTGCCTTTTTAACATAAATGCTCACAGAACTGCAGAATTGGAACAGATCCCGAGGGTCATCTAATCCAACCTTCTGCAATGCAGGAAGCTCAGCTAATAATTCCAAGGAATTCAGTAAGTATCTTAAAATTATGTTCTTAATTAACATTAATAAATATTTCTTTTTTTACCCCACACAGGGTTCTACAAATGCAAAAGAACTTTCTGCTAAAGGTGTTAAGATATGGGATGCCAATGGTTCTCGTGAATTCTTAGACAAACAGGGATTCTTTTCTAGGGAGGAAGGAGACTTGGGCCCAGTTTATGGCTTCCAGTGGAGACATTTTGGAGCTGAATACAAAGATATGCATACAGGTAATGACACATTCCATTGGTTTCCTATATTTAGGTATCCTCTGTACTTAGGACAGGATTAACTGCTTAATTGAAAATCTAGTATTCTAGGTACTGAAGAGATTATGGTAAAATAGTTCATTCATGCCTTAAATAGAACACATTTCCCCCTCTACGGTACACCCCCTCTGGGGGTACACCCCCTCTGGGAAAGAATTAATGTTCCTAAAAGATGCCTTTCTGTTCATTTGCCCATTTCACATATTGTGGGGGTTCTTGGGTAAATAAAGAGTACACAAAAGTATTTAGTACCTTAGCAGAAAGGTACTAGATATGGCTGCAGAGGGCATGCATATCTACTATCACAGTCACTTCCTTCTCACAGACTCCCACCTATCTTATGTTAAAGATGTGTTGGGGTTAAAAGGGTGTCAAAAATAGTTCTTCATCATTCAAGCCACTCCCATCCATAATAGTAAATGACACACATAAGTTCATATGGGAATCTGCACTGAGGGAACACAATAAGCAAAAAGTTATCATAAAAGTAGTGTGAAATCATAGACTGAAGGGGCAGTATTTCTGCAGACTCTTGTGTTTCACGAGCAAGGAAGAAGCAGTAGTACCAGAAAAAGCACTGATAGATTCAACCTTGCTGTGCATTCAGAACCTTTGTGTTTCTTAGTGGAGGAAAATTATCTCACTATTAAGTAGTTTTGTAAATTTTAGTGGGGTAGTATGAAAAAAATATTAATTGCCTCCTAATAATGAGCCTGACAATTGACGGTTTCACAGATAATTACAAATTTATCAGTTGTCACATTGTCACTTTTCCTTCCGTATTTTCAGATTACACAGGGCAAGGAGTAGATCAGCTGCAGCAAGTAATTGATACAATCAGAAACAATCCAGATAACAGAAGAATAATCATGTGTGCATGGAATCCTAAAGGTATGGTTATGGAATTATGTAATGTCATTGTACCTTGTAGTTGTGCATGATAATCCTGTTCTCAAAAACAGTGGAATAGCTTGCATATGTTGTTTGTAAACTGAGTTCTTGTTGGCTTTTGTATGCCTTTTGGTTATGATCAAAGTAAAATATATTTCAAATGAAATGTATTTTTAAATTTAAAAAATACACTCAGCTTTTCTTTAAAAAATAATCACCAAACTACTATGTTCACTTGGGAAAAGGGATTGTTCTCAAGCTGCCACTACAATACTCTACACAAAATGCATTAAGAACTGGAATTTAGTTTTAACATTCTTTTTCCGTTTTTGTTATTTTCTAACAATGACACACTGTTGCTATGTTGGGAAATGGTAATTGCTAGTTTACAAAACAAAGCCAATAAGATCATACTGTGGGTGGAATTTTGCCTTTGGATATATTGTAATTTTTGCCGTGTTGTTTGCTTCTCAGATATATCCTCAATGGCCTTGCCTCCATGTCATGCTCTATGCCAGTTCTATGTTTTAAACGGTGAACTCTCTTGTCAGCTGTATCAGCGTTCTGGAGATATGGGATTAGGAGTACCTTTCAACATTGCCAGTTACTCATTGCTCACTGCAATGGTTGCCCATGTTACAGGCTTGAAGGTATTTTTAATGCTTTTATCTATTTTCACTTTCAAAATAGAAAATAAATAAACTAGAAAGAATGTAGTAGTATATGAAGACTTTCTAAAATGGATGGTATATAAATGAAAAACTTGAAAATTTGTACATGGTGTTGAACTTCAGAAGAAGTTTCATATTTCTTCAACAGTGCAATTGTATACACTTCTCAGAAGTATGCCCTCTTAAGTTCAGTGTCACTTGACTCCCTGTTAAGTGTGTGTAGGATCTCAGCCTTCATTATTTGGATGGCCTCTTACTATAACTATTGAAGAGTCAAAAGTAGCGTGTTGGCGTAATTTGTAGAAAAAGAATTCTGTCAGTGGTTCTATCTGGTCAAGCATTTTATAGTCCAATGTGCTTGTTTGTATCTTCCACTGGCTGCCATAATTTGAGAATCGGAAGACTGTTGTGATGTTGCCAAAACGTCCTGAAAGTTAATACAGCTGCTGTTCTAATATTTCTGTTTATAAAAGCTAGTTATGAGGAACTCGGGAAATGTTTGTAGCAAAGCTAAACATCTCTTCACTATAATGGATCAAGGTACAGATGTTCAAACTCCATTTCCTGTGCCCCTTGTGAGAAGCACTTGAATTTTCCATGGCTGTGATTTTGCTCTTTGTGATTATACAGCACAGGGTGCAGAGCAACTCCCAGGTTCTGATAATTCTCCAAAAACAACTACTGTGTACAGCGGGGCAGAGCAGTGCCAGACTAGCCTGCCTGTATCTTCTTGGCATGCTGTGCTGGCTTTTGTTCAGGTCCTCGAGTGCAACCTGTTCTTGCTTCAAGTGGGAAAAACTTGTGGGGTTCTGCTCCATCTTGCTGGGAGAGTGCTGCTCAGATGTAGGATTTCTGTTAGTTGGTCCCAGTGGATTAAGCAGAAGAGTTATGCAGAGAAGGGATGTTGTCATATGGACTTGTAGGAACCATTAAGCACCTTAGTATCTGTAAACACAGCATACAGGATTGCACCATATGTGGGTGGCTGCTTCTTGAGCCAGTAGAACAATTTATCCCACAGAAAGACATTAATGTTAACGATTTATAGCTGCTACTCTAACGAGGCAGATATCCACTAGAAAATGATGAACCACAGATTTTATCGAGAGTATGCACACATTTCTCCTTCATGTGCTTGTGATAGCAGACCAAGGTTATTGTACACATTTATTGTAATGTATTAACTTGCCTTCAAACCAGTTCAGAATAAGGAATATAACATCTAATTTTGTGTGTATTAAATGACTTGCTGAGGAATCTGGTTAGAGCAATCTTGCTTAAGAAATATATCAGCATGTACAGGGTGGCCCAAAAGTAGGTATACTATTAATTAATTAATTTTTTCCTTTACTGATATTGTGAATGATGAGAACTTGAGTCAAGAACAAAGAATGTGGATTTTAAAGCAGTATACCTGCTTCTGGGCCACCCTGTATATTCTTGTTCATTCTATTTCTAATATTAAGGCTGTGTTTCTTTTTTATATAGCCTGGCGAGTTTATACATACACTAGGAGACGCTCATATTTACCTGAATCATATCGAACCTTTGAAAATCCAGGTAAATAGTTTGGCAAATAGCCAGCCTTACTACTCACACTGTGTATTTCCTTCCATTGCTATATATATTGAATTAGTTCAGTCTTGGAGTTAAAGGAATGATGGAATGTATTACTCATAGTGCTTGTCATTTGCTTAATAATATAAGAGCTGCTGAACATGACCAATACGTTATGGATGTGATCTCCATGGGCTTTGAGTCGGTTGAACACAGCTTACTAAAAGGTGAAAGGCTGTGCAGTTTACTGGACTGTTCACATTTCTGCAAGTGTTGGAGACAAAACAGGCACAATCTGACCAAAATGTTTCCCAGCACTGACTAATTGAGCTTATATTGGAGCATTTGTGGGTAGATATAGCAGCAGCAGAGCAACTACTGGTCATTATGTGTGCAGTTGGACGCGGGTGGCGCTGTGGGTAAAAGCCTCAGCGCCTAGGGCTTGCCGATCGAAAGGTCGGTGGTTCGAATCCCCGTGGCAGTTCGAAAGCACCTTTAAGTGCAAGTAGATAAATAGGGACCGTTTTATAGCGGGAAGGTAAACGGCGTTCCGTGTGCTGCGCTGGTGCCGGCTCGCCAGAGCAGCGATGTCATGCTGGCCACGTGACCCGGAAGTGTCTCTGGACAGCGCTGGCCCCCGGCCTCTTAAGTGAGATGGGCACACAACCCTAGAGTCTGTCAAGACTGGCCCGTACGGGCAGGGGTACCTTTACCTTTACCTATGTGTGCAGTTAATATTCCTAAACAAGTATAATGTTTAATTATACAAGTATTAACATGAAATGATTTAAAACAAATGTCATTGTGAAATTTGTTGCTAAAGTGAATACCCCTTGCATAATTAGTCTACTTTATATGAATGCCATCCCTCTGAAATAACCGACTCTACTTTAAAATTTCAGCTTCAGAGGCAACCAAGACCTTTTCCAAAACTCAAAATTCTTCGCAATGTTGAAAACATCAATGACTTCAGCGTGGAAGACTTTGAACTAGAAGGTTATGATCCTCATCCAGCTATTAAAATGGAAATGGCTGTCTAGGTGACTTGCAACAGTGTTTACTTGCCTTAAGGTACAATTTGCAGTAGTGCCCTTAGAAGAACCATATTTTGACTTTCTAAATATTAGAAAATACTAAAGCTATTTCATGATATTTTAACATGGTTTTCTTATGGAGTTTGAAGTATGCACTGTATCCAATGAAATACTCCCCGCCCCCGCCCCCCGGAGGATACTTTTTTCAGCTTCACTTGCTGTGAGAGGTTAACTTTCTAGGTTGTATAATAGAAAAGCACTTTCTACAATTTCTGAACTATGCAATAAAATACACATATATTTCTTTAGTACATATGTGTTATGTACATCACCTGTATTCTATTACTATAATTTACATAGGTTTCAAGTTTACCTGACAAGGTAGTAAAAGGGAAGGGGATGCTGTGTAAAATATGGAACAACTAGATAAGTAGTTGGCAATTGAAAAATAATAATAATATGCCAAGCCCTTCCCCCGCATTATAGGCTATCGAATAGAAATGATATTTCGTTGGGAAGACTTCTGTAGCTCCTAGTAAATTGTAGTGATAACTTCCAGTGTCTCCTTCCACTGTAGTTATGGCAGAAGGTGAAAGCAGCAGCCTCTTCCTCCTTTATGAGTAATTTAGTATGTATGATATACCCTATACACCACTTCCCCCACCTCCAACATTCCTGGAAACCTCCTTAGTATATATGACAGAACAAAACACAGCATCTAGTCATCGTTTCTTTATTTGAAACTTCTAAACTCAGCAGATGCACATTCAAAGTGCAATCTTGCATTATATAATCCAGTAGTTCCTGGAACAGTGTCAGGAAAAATGAATCATGTACCCTTTCAGCTTAACTATTAAAAAGGCTCTTATTTTTTCTTAAAGTGATCGGGAGTTCTATAGTTGGGGTTGCAATCTATTCTTGTTATGTAAGTGGAGGAAAGTTTTCTAAAAGCATTCATTTGAATCCGAAATCATCTTCTAGCTTCAGCCAAACCAACCATTTGTTGTGGTAAATATAGCTCTGAGGAGTTTAAACCTCACCCTGAAAACTTTCAGTGTTTAAGCTTATTTTAGCTGTATTTTATGTTCACGGAGGAGCTTCTGCCAGACTTCTCCTTGTGGAAACTGGTATTTCCTTGCAGAATCTTCTTTCATTTCAGTGGAATATCCAGCTGCCTGAAAGAACAAATTATTATTATTATTATTATTATTATTATTATTCCCCTTTCATATAAAGATCACAGGGCAGTTTATAGAATAAAAACACAAATAACGTAGTACAAGAACAGACAAATTTAAAAGGTCATAGATTGGTTTTTTCTATTTAAAACATTCCTCTTCACCAGGTTTTAGGCTGATTAGAAAAAAATCCCCATTTTTCTTACTGTCTGATCTTCTACTTCAGCCCTGCTGTGGGGTGATAAAACAAACCTCAGAGGCATGACCAACATTCAGTGTGACTCTTGGGTGAAAAAGGTTAGCCACCTCATAATATGTTCTAGCTACCATTTTCATGAAAACTAGTGCATAGAATTAGCCTGAAACATCTTAAGGTTGTATATCCCCACCTCTACTTTGTCACTATTTTGGCAGGTCTGCCTAGAAACAAGCTAGTATGATACAGAACCTGTTAACTTCTGTATAGGTTGCGAATATATTTAGCAGCAGCTTACGTATTACATTCAATAATGCATTTTGGTTTGTGTTACAAAATTTTGCATTAATTGGTCATAGTGTTCACTAGGTTATAGTGAACAAAAATTAATGCTATCATTTGGAAGCTTACTCAAGGACCCTTAATTTCAATACTAAAATTGTAAATACAAAGCAACCATATATTTTGTGGATTTGCAAAATCTTCAGCAAGAGCCCTAATCCAAACTTCAGAAGCTGTCCTGGGTATCCTTTATGGGTGGGGAACAGGATCCTGTTAGCAGAACCTAAACTTGCCCACTCCCTGCAGGTGTATGGGGCCATTACCTGTCAATCACCTGATATTACCATGACACGGCGACCAAATCTAGCCTGTGGGCTGTTTTAAAACAATGACAACTTGCACATGCTGTGGATAGGATATATGTGGATTTCCCTCTTGTCTCCATTAAAGGTTTGAGGAAAGACTTGCATTCTGGGAGCACTGAAAATATTCTGGGGGTACAAATACCTGTGGCGGCATATAGGATGCATTCTTGATTACTACAGGGTACTTGAAGTGTTCATGTAGATGGTCAACATATTCACACATCCTGAAAGGAAAACATTGGTTAACTAGACCCCTTTAAAGTCCTACCAAAAAAATAAAGTTATTTCAAAATGACTCAAGTTTAACAAAAAATAATACATTCTGACACAAAAGCTATTTGAGTATAATATTAACTACCAGGAAATATGTAAAGTGAAATACTGAGCTCCTAATAATGGAAGGAGACCATTGTAACCCAGTAAGTTTCCCCCCCTCAAAAATATTATAAATAAGAAATTGAGTGTTGTAGCTTTTCAATGTGAGAACGTTAACTGCTGCATCAAAATAAAGCCAGCTAGCAGAAATGAATCGCATGGAGGGAGGCCAATTCTGAGCACAATCATTGCAGTGCTGTACATTTTAGTTACATACAGAAATATATAGGGGAAAATACAAAACAAGTATTACAAAACACTTCAAGTATTATATCCACACACAAAGAGAATGATATTGGTAAAAGGCTGTTACTTTGAGAAGTTGCTGAAGATGGAATGGACACTCCACCAATTAGCTGAGTGGTGATTTCACTGTTCATTCCAGTAATAGTATATTGACAGCCCTGACAACATAGTAAGTTAATTGTAATATTGTAATATTTAAAAAAAAGAACATTGGGGTGGGGAAATGAAACACTACAGGTAATTGATCCCACGGGTAACTGAAGTGTTGAGAAATACATGGGAGTATGATGGTTGCTCAGGTTTGCTAAGTAAACAAAGCTTTACAAAGACTTCAGACTATGGCTGGGATTAACAACAAGGGTTAAAGGGAGGGATAAAAATGAAAACCAGGGCTACGGTTGTGGCAAAGAAGGGTAAAGCTTTGTCCTGAATTTGTCTGTCAAAAAGAAGATCATATGTATGATTGATCAAAGACCAGAACCTAGGCATCGGGTCCAAGAGTCAAAAGCCAAGACTCGTGGAGACTGTTCCAATTGGGAAGAATCAGATAAATACTACTACTAACCTGTTCTCAAGGCTACCAGATATTGAAATGTAGTCAAATATTATCAAGTGCTGTACCAGCTCACAGAGCCCAACCCCTCCAGCATGAGGACACACAGGGACTGAAAACAAAGGATACAAGCTGCATTAGCACGGCTGACAAGACAACACCACTTGTTATCCCCTCTAGCCTAAAATATGCTTTGTGGTGCTTAATTCATTCCTTTAGCTTTTTAAAAATATATTTACCATAGATGATTCCTGGAAAAAGCCTAACTCCCCTAATACTACTTCTGCTATAAAAAAATCACATAAAAATCATGTTTACATACACAAAACCAAATGCTATGCCAGCAGCAGAAATGACCAGAAAACACACCTAGTACTTTTACAGCAGAATTTCAAGAGCCTTACCTTGAAATTTCTTGGCCATCAGCAGCACAGACAAGTTTTCATTGACACTGCCCAACCTGCAACTATCCACCTGGACGTAACTCAAGGCCTGAGCCTGCAGGAGCTGCTTAAATATCACTCTGTTATGGCACTGCAAATGATGGGGAAAAAATTGCTTAGCCCAAATAAGATCAAAATATTTGAACGTTAGCTTAAAATCCATAGAAACTACAGCATTTTATTATAGACCCTATACTGTTGCCTTTCAAAGCAATGCATATTGAACTTCTGCATCCTAAAAAAACAGCCTAAGAGACAAAACTGAAAAGATTCTGCCTGCCCTGTTCCATATGAAGGCTTTAAATTGTTTGAACAGGGTGTATTTTTAGCAATGCACACTCATAAAACAAACGAATACAGTTGTAATGAACATATCTCAGGTGACTGCCCCAAAGAAGCATGCATACATATTTAAATATAAAATACCTAGCACTTGGGGTGTGCTAAAACTGGTTTCTTGACAATTTTGATTTGTTCCATTTTTTTCTTAAATGACAATTCAGTAAATATACTTCCATAAGTTGTTTAAATTTTAAGTAGAACAAGAAAATAATTTCCAAGCAAAGCTTTGAATGTAACATTTTATCACAATTGTCATGGCTCCTAAGATAAGTTAGCATATTTTTTTTTAATAAAGAGAGCTTCCTCCCCACAGATCCATTCCACATAGTTCTGGCACCACCACCATCCTAGCCCTCCAGAAATACTTTCCGTAGGAGAATGAAGGGGGTGGGAAACTTTCCTTCCATGAATTTCCTTAAGGTTGCAGTATGTTCTTCCCTGGGAGAAAGTCCCATTGAATTCCAGGGGCTTATTTCCGATTAGACATCTATTGGATTGCTCTGTAAATTAACTTAGGATCCCTAGCTGATAGGCACACTTTATTTGGCGCTTTCTCATAAACAAATATTTCAGTTCCAGGAAATGTGATGGGAAGATTTTACCCAATCACTCATTTCAGCATAGTTCGATGGAATGGCTTCCAAGACAACTAATATAAAACAAGACATTTATAAGGAAACTTACTTGTTCTCCTGTTGCAACACCAATCCCTAATGGCGCTAAAGCCTAAAAACAAGAACAGCTTGTGACATGCCATAGGTTTCTGAGTTTTTCCAAATCCAGATATTCACAGGGGGGAAACAAAATGTAATGGTTCAGCAATCATTTCATACAATTAGAAGAAAGCGAAAGGAAATTATAGAATTATTAGCATAGTTGATACTTTCTCTGCTTAATCAATTAGGTGTGAAGAATTACATAAGCGGGTGTGTGCGACCATATGGAATATCCTGGGACTGTAACAGCACAGTTATGCACACAAATCCCACTGAAATCAATGGTGCTTAAGCATTACTAACTTGGTGTTGGATTTTGGCTATGGTGTACATGCGAGACCACTGGTGCTCTAATAAGTTTTGATCACACATCCTTGGCTAGTATTGTATTTCTCATATAATTTGAACTTCAGGCCAAACATATTAAAGAGCGCTTGAATCACATGCATTTTAGGAGCACTGCTGGTTGGCTTGCACACGGATGTATATATTTTTCAGTCTTTTATTAGCCTTCACAAATATGTTACTCATTTAAAGTTTAATGGAATATATGCTGCATGTGTGACAGGATATTGTAGCAAGTAGATATTAATGACTTTTGACAACTGTTTGAGCCTGAACTCTGAGTGTTCTAAAGAAAACCACAAGTCAATAAATCATCAAAGTTCTCTGTTATGTAGAGAGTCCAGTGCCCTGATTCAGTTGGGACAAAACATAAATCCTAGATCTGCATTAGGTTGTCATCTCACCAAAATGGAAAACAACTCCTCTGACCTTGGCAATGGTTGCGTGCCCAAGAATATCATCAGGGGAAGTTGGTTCCTCAATCCACAGTGGTTTGAATTCAGCTAGTTTTGTGACCCATTCTATGGCTTCTTTCACTTCCCATCTTTGGTTAGCGTCCAGCATCTGAGAATAGTTACAGACTGCATTCACTCAACTATGTCATTGAACTCAGTGTTGTAACAATGGTGATGTTGATTTTAGACAGATGGAAAGTAAGGAGAATTTGAGTCAAGCTTTTCTTATGACACACACTAGGTTCATACTGCTGAGGTGTTAAACAATTTGAATCATCTAGTATCTGCTGGCTAGCATTTTCTATTGAAGTAGGAAGAAATAATGTACCCAATTCTCCAAACTACACATTTATTCTAAAGAAGCAAAGTCCTAATTAACTATGACCAACATAGGACTCAAATGTAGTGAAAAATCCTAGCAGTTATGCTTTGGCTAAGACTGCAGTCCTGTGCATGCTTCAGTCCGACTTGCTTGCAAGTAAATGCACACAATGTGTTAACCTTATTACAATGAATAAGAAAACAAAATACAATAAGGTGGAACCTCGGGTTGCGAACGTGATTTGTGTGGGGGGAGGCATGTTCGCAACCTGCAGCGCCATGTCTGCGTATGCATGGGTCGCAATTCTGCATGCGCAAAGCGCAATTTAGTGTTTCTGTGCATGTGCGAGCGCAGAAACCTGGAAGTAACCCGTTCCAGTACTTCCGGGTTTGGTGCGGTGCGCAACCTGAAAACGCGCAACCTGAAGCGTCTAACCCGAGGTACCACTGTACTAAAGATAGTGCCTGAAGAAAGTTTTGGAGGGCCACATAATTAAAATGTATATTTTTAAACATTAAGTTCATCAAAGCTGATTCCAAAAAATAAAGAGACTCAGATTTGTCAGTATGCCCAAAGCAGGCTTCCTCAACCTCGGCCCTCCAGATGTTTTTGGCCTACAACTCCCATGATCCCTAGCTAGGAGGACCAGTGGTCAGGGATGATGGGAATTGTAGTCTAAAAACATCTGGAGGACCGAGGTAGAGGAAGCCTGGCCAAAATCAATGGCTGGTTACTTTCCACCCCAACATAGGGATGGATTCCAACCATCCCCATGATTGACAGTGACAGGCAGCATGATATTACAACAAAACATAGCCCTAGATATGTGATATATACCAGTATATTTTCAGGACCAATCATTTCTCTAACAAGTCTGCATCTCCGAATGTCATCCTGGAGATCCGCTCCAACTTTTACTTTGAACCTAGGGACACATTTGTAATAAAATTAAGATGGCTAAAAGTTTGTAACAGCTTTTTTCTTCTTCTATGATCACTCATTTCTTTTATCTTTTATGTAACAGCATAAAAATGAGACCTGGAGAAGGGCAAGCTCTTCAAGGCTAAACTGAGTCTTTGCTCGCCTAAAAGGAGATAATATAGACTCAGTTTAGATTGGGGCAGAATTAATTTGTTTTAAACCTGGCCCATCATGTGCTCTGTAACTTGTTGCAGGCCTAGAAGACTTCTCTCCCACAATATCCTTGTAAAACACGCCCACAGGAACTCAAGGGATTAAGGCCTCCTACTCCTAGACTCTCTAAAAGCACTCCTGATTCCCTTTTCTACTTTCTCCCACAATTTATCATGAAATGTTACTTTTTAAGGCCTGCTTCAGAAGCCTTGATTACTTAACTGCTGTAGTAACAATGTTCTGAATGCAAGGACCCCGAGTTCTTGGAAATGATCTGCAAAGTGTGAGAAACTATATTTCCCAGGAGTCTTGGTGCCCACAATGTTGCTGCCACTTAAGACTTCTGAAGGAACAGCCTTTCTTACAGGCACCTCTTCCAGGTGTGTGTGTGTGTTTATATTTTGAAAGAATGGGAAATGGGTGTCTGTGGCACTGAGGAACGCTGTTGTTAAGAGATGAACTAATTGTGAACTGAGACTAAACTTGTGAAAGACTTGGTTTGGGCTCAGAATTAGCCCAGGAATTCCAAACTGGAAAAGTTTATACTCTACTCTCCAACTCTGAACTTCAGAAGCAATATGAACGCTTCAAATGTGTGTAAAAACATCTCATGTAAATCCATGCCAATCGGTGGACTTGGTGATATGTGAGCATGAGTAACTTGATGTAGGACTGAGTCCAATGCCCTGATTCAGTCAGGGTGAAATGTAAATCCTAGATTGACGTTCTAGGTTGGTTTCTTCACACCCTAAGTTTGTGTGTACACAGGAGATACAACTTGCCTCCACTACACATGTATGCACATGCTCAGATACCCCTGCAATGCAGAACAAAGGGACCAGCTGTGCTGTTCACCTGTTTGAGGTGCAGAAGGACAGTCATTTCTTCTTTACTTCAGCCCAGCAATTGAGCTAAGCTGTCAAAGCTGACGGCAACAACTTTGCTGTAGTGGTTGGTGGTCCTCACCTGATCGCCCATCACCTGTGTTGCTGCTTCTCACCAGGAGGGTGGGTATGCGGGATATGGCAGTTAAGGTCTGTCCAGTGCAAATGCACACACTGCTGGTACCATGCAGGCCTTGCCCTTGCCTTGCCCCTACCCCCTACCTCCCAGGAAGTGGAAAAAAATGAAGGCAGCAGGAGGTCAGGTGAACTACCAACCATGACTGCAACTTTTGGATGTAGTGCCTGTTAGAATTCCTCCTCCGTCATTGCAGTCATAGGATTGTTGTCTATCACATGACGTGTATGTTTTGACTCCACAAAGTGGGAAGTGGCGGAGACAGGATGTTTGTGTTACTGTGTTCTGTGAAGTGGGACTATTGTCCTTCGTTATCTCTCCTTGCTGTCTGATGCTAGAGAGAGAGGGAGCCATGTTGCAGTGCTCCGTGCGTGTATATTTAAATAAAGTAGATTAGCCAAAATGCTGAGTTGCTGAGGTCTGTTATGCCAACTGCGAACACTCTGCAGATCCCTAAGTGTGTTGGTGTCTGTTGGCATTGGTTGCTGTGATGTTTGGGCTGAAAAAAAGCTTTTGAAGCTCCCGAACGAACGACCAGGAGGGAGAGAACATGCCAGTCGGGCACGTGCCTCTGCCAGGGTCCTACTCGAGTGTAGGACGAGCTCCTGACAGTGCCTGTATGTACATAAAGCAGCAATTGTGTAGCCCACTTTGGAAGCAAATCAATAACTTCCGACAACCAAGGTAAGAAAATTCATTTTCTTTTGTCATTTTCCTGACAAACCAGAACTTGCCTGTTATGTATATCTTATAAAACTAGAAGTGAAGTATTCAATATAAATTGACTATACCTGGTCCAACCATCCTTCAGCGCTTCAGTACAAAGCTGCCAAGAAAGTTACATCTGTCACACACATACAGTACACATGAGCAACCATTTGTACAAAAGGACTCTTAGCCGAACCGTCAGAATCTGTTGGTTTTATTGTCTCGTCTTTCATAGCAGTGTATTTCACAGGTTAATAGTGAGTTCACTCGCTTAGCGTGATTTAAGATATATTGCTTTTTAGGTTCACCGGTCTAGAGCAGCCTCTGCAAAACTAGTACCCTCCAAATATTTTGGAATGCAACTCCCATCAGCCTCAGTCAACACAGATATGCTGGCTGGGGCTGATGGGAGTTGTGTAGTTCAAAAACATCTGGAGGGCACCAGGTTTGCAAAGACTGAAAAAACAGGGAGTGAGAAGAAATTGTCATTTCACACAATCCCTGTATGTGTACAATACAAGTGTGTCTACCCACACGGCATGCAGAATTGAAGGGAGAGTCTATCCTGGGAGATCTATCTGTCACAAAAGAGGGGCAAATGGATCATGGGAGCAATATCTACTTAAACCGGCGTTACCACACATGGACCATGATTCATATAAATTGTTCTATGCACAGCTGGAGAAAGAACAAACCCTTTAAGACTTGATTTCATATCCCACCCACATACAACAGCCAGGGAAAATTGGACAGATTTGCCCATCTCTGCAGTTTCGTTCCCTCTCAGTTTCTCATTTTTAGTCCTCAATTCAGTTCTCCACATTTCAACACTTTGCAATAATAATAAAAAATCCTTGTGAAAATCCAACAGCATTTATTGCACGTCTCCTAATTTGCACCTTTTTGAGTGCAATCATGCCTAGGGACATATTTTTGTAAAGCACTTTCCCCTAAAATAATGCATTTTTGAATGTTATTTTCATTAATGCACATTAGTGGACACAGTATCCGAGTATATGCATTTTTGCACACATTACTTGGTTTTAAAAGGTTTGAACGGTGGCTGTGTTTCTGTTAGCATATTATTTTGGAAACTCTGCATTAAGAGAGTTCGTATTTTAATGCAAACTGGATCAAATTTCTCCTTCATGCCTGGTGGGAACCAGTCTAAGAGCAACAGTGACCCACGTGCATGCCAAAAAAGTGACAATATCTGACAGCTGCATTTGAAAATGGAATTTGCTTTTGACTCTTCCTCTGTACTGCCTAAACCAATTATCTTTTGTGCATCTGAACTCAAAGCAGAAGTCTAAATGGAAAGAGTGCGGAAGAACCAAACCTGTTTCAGTTGTTGGTCTGGATAGCCTAGCCAAGCACACGATGTGGTATAAGCTGGGTAGCCGCATTCCAACATTTGTTCTTCTACAAAGAGGCAGAACGTCACCACCAGCAATTCAAATGAAATTTCCTTGCAACAGAATCACTACCCTGGGAAAACACATCTGGATTCCCTACAACAACTGGACACTAAAGTAAAAATGTTTTAAAAGACCTCTAGGATGATTGAAAAGCCTGGGTTCCCACAGGGGCATTTCCCACTGCTTTGCCTGAAAGTAGCTAGAGTTTCCAAACGCTGCCTTTAAAGAAGGGTTGAGGAGCCACCATTTGTTGTTGAATTCGCAACGCTCCTCATCGCCAACTAGCATGCCCAATAGTCAGGGAAGGTGGAAGTCCAACAACATTTGGAGGGCCACAGACTCCCTATTTTAAGAAGAAAGAAAAAGAAGGCTATTCCTTAGTGCATTCAGTGTCGCTATGCATGTGAGACATCAGTGGCATTTTCCCATATCAAGTTTCAGAATAACCTTTCGGGAGTCAAACTAATAATCAACTAACAGCAGAAGGAAGAGTTGTTCTGCTTACCTCTTTGTTTTTTCCCCACTAGGCCACTTTGAAGGATTGCTAGTGAAATGGAAAGAGAAAGCACAATGTTAAAACCAAAATGCAATGTCATTCCTATCTTTATTTATAAAGAGCGCTATTTTTATATAGCAAAATTACATGGAACTGCACTTGCTGTACAAATAATTACAGGGTCTATACTCTGAGCTGTTGTTACACTGAAGCCTAAAGCATGAGCCATGAAGTACAGTTCACAGTTTAAACCTCTGCTTAGTCACAGATTCACTGGTGGCAGGGTGGCATAGGTAAGCCATTCATTTTCAACCTCAGCACCCTGCCTCCCCATTTGGAAGAAAAATAAATATAATAATAATAATAATAATAATAATATTTATACCCCTCCCATCTGTCTGGGTTTCCACAGCCACTCTGGGCCGCTCCCAACAGAGGACTAAAAACAGAATAAAATTTCAAACATTTAAAACTTCCCTAAACAGGGAAGAGATGGTTGTGGTAGGCTGCTCTAAGAACAGTTTAAAAGTTTACTGAGCTAAAGCACATTAAGTACAGTGGTACCTTGTTTCTCAAACGCCTCGGTACTCAAACAACTTGGAATCCAAACACTGCAAACCCGGAAGTAAGTGTTACAGTTTGCAAACATTTTTCGGAAGCCGAACGTGCTCCGTTTTGAGTGCCACGCTGAGGTCTGTCTGTTTTTGCTATTTATTTTGCGTTTTTGTTTTTGCACCTTTTTTGTTTTGCTTTTGTGACTGTGTGGAACCCAGTTCAGCTACTGATTGATTGTGTGACTGCAGTACATTGTTTATTGCTTTCATTTTATGGATCAATGAGATAGTAAAATTCATGTTAAATTGCTGTTTAAAAGTCTGGAACAGATTAATCCATTTTGCATTACTTTCTATGGGAAAGCCCACCTTGGCTTTGGAACGGACTTCCAGAACGGATTACGGTAAGTTTGAGAACCAAGGTACCACTGTACTGAGAAAAAGCACTCTACTTACCAATTACTGAATATTAAATTTCCAGACTTGGTTAATAGAAAGAAATCAGTAGGGCTAACCTAAAGTAAGTGAATGTAGGTTTTGCGGCCTATAAAAATAACTTACTGAGAGCTTCTTCTTCTGTCAGGGCATCCGTAATATATCTGAAATCTATGCAAGATAACAACTGTTTGGGATCCTGGTAAGGAAAAAGGAATCAAATTGTTGTATTATTTGAGAAGTGAAATACCATGTAGGATTAACTCAGTCCAAGAGACATTTTCCATGCACAGAAACAGGTTTGTGTGTTCAGAGGTACGTTTCTGAGCACAATTCAAAGTGTTGGTGCTGACCTTTAAAGCCCTAAACGGCCTCGGTCCAGTATACCTGAAGGAGCGTCTCCACCCCCATCGTTCTCCCTGGACACTGAGGTCCAGCACCGAGGGCCTTCTGGCGGTTCCCTCACTGCGAGAAGCCAAGTTACAGGGAACCAGGCAGAGGGCCTTCTCGGTAGTGGCACCCTCCCTGTGGAACGCCCTCCCAGATGTCAAAGAGAACAACCACCACCAGACTTTTAGAAGACATCTGAAGGCAGCCCTGTTTAGGGAAGCTTTTAATGTTTGATGTATTACAGTATTTTAATATTTTTTTGGAAGCCGCCCAGTGGCTGGGGAAGTCCAGCCAGATGGGTGGGGTATAAATAATAAATTATTATTATTATTATTATTATTATTATTATTATTATTATTGATGCAAGCCCACCTGAAGTCACTAATCACATGTGCCACCTTTGCTGGCTGTGACCAGAGCAAGATCTGAGCCACAACGTCCTACTCTGGAAATATCTTGGCACCTTACAATGGTGGAAGCAAAATAACAAAAGGACCAAGTTTGAAACCAACTGTGCGTTTCAATGCCGATATTGTTGCACACAGACAAAGCACACCGATGCTCTTCTGTACTCTCCCACTGGGTGGCATTGGTTTAAGTTCAGTAAGTTTATTGTGCTAGCTGCAGGCCGGGACAAAAACCATATAAACACAAACGATAAAAATATAGAACAAATCCTCTGCTTAAACCAACAAAACAATGCAAGGGCAGCATTGGTAAAGTGGAACTTTGCTCAGCCAGGGGTGTAATCTGATGTGGCACATGAATTGAAAACCACTGATCTTTAGAATCTGGTTTGTATAGACACAGGACCTCAACACAGCAAACATTCATTGAGAAAGCCCTGTGCATAATAGAGGCAAATGCAAACAAGAAGCATAACAAGCTGCAAAACTGACATTCAAACGAGTAACCTGATGCAACAAATACCAAAACATGCAGGCTGTACAATTTTAGATGTGGATCATGTATATATATTAGCCTCTTGGAATAGGGACCTGCCAAACTTGTTCTTTATAAAGTGCTCTGTATATAGATGGTGCTACAGGAAAACAAATAATGAAAATACACTAGATTACTTTTTGAGGACCAAAATAGTACACAAATTTAAATAGCTATTTGCTTACTTTTCTTTGATTACTTAAGCCTCAAATGTTTAGTGATATCAAACTACACACCAACCAACTTAAAAACAACATAAATATGGATTTCTATTGTAATATGGACAATCATGGCATTTCTTTCTTACTGCCCCTTTTTTTTTAAACGAGCACTATAAATGCCAACTAACATCTGGTATAGCATTTGTTCAAGGACAATTGTTTGCACAGCAATGCAGGAAGCACAGAGATGGCAAGTAAACTGTGTAGTCCACAGGACTCAGAAGACTTTGTGGATTTTTGCCACAAACTATTTAACTAGTGATAGGTTGTAATTTGTAACCATAGCTTTAAAACATTACTTTAGCACAGCGAGGACATGAATAAATAATAAATAATACAGTTTTTTTCTTACCATGTCAACAAGCAGTTTCCAGAGTGGCTTTAAAAAAATGAGAGAGAGATTGAAATATTTAAAGTTGGTATGTCAGGTCTGGGGGGGGGGGGGGAGGCCTGTTGTTGGACTCCAAGTCCCATCAGCTGCAGCCGTGACTGACAGCCTGAGATGATAGGAGATGTATTCCAACAAAATCTGAAGGGGGACAGATTTTCCTCATCCCTGTGTTTGAACACTTATAGCAGTTGTTAGGGTAAATTAACAGGTTACAGAAAGACAACTGCTTATATTCTCTGACATGCGAGCCAGGAATTGTTATGAACTGGTGCTCAGGTTCCATTAAGTACAACACCTGCATTTTGCAACTGGATGTTGTCATTTCTGTTAACACGCTCTCTGCAGGGGCCCAGGATGCTGAATGCACAGGTTAGAGGCTGCTTGCTTTCCTCCGATAGGCTAGCCAAGGTGATGAGGGGCTTTGCCCTGACTCTGTTACTGTGAAGCTAGTTCCCCAGTATTTTAAGGAGCACCTCTGGATTTTTCTTACACTCTGCATGTATTTGGCCATGGCAGGATCATTTCTATCACTTGGAAATCATTCCGTTTCTACAAAATCGATTTTGGAAGCGTCTGAAATGCTTTACTTAAAGAAATAACACATCCCTCCATATATCCCAAAAGGCTATAGATAGGTAATATTTAAGAAAAGATGGGCATATTGTCAGATTTCCAGCTACTGAAAAATCTCATTCTGTGGAATGCATATGGTAGGTAGATTTGCCCCACCAATATTTGCACTTGATTTATATGACTAGAGCACTGAACTTAGAGAAACCTGGACTGAAATCTTCACTCAGCCAAAGCAGGAGATCTTGCATCACTCCTTATCCCTCAGCTTTAGTAAATGCAGATGACTTAACTAAAACTGAACACCCTGTGAATTATTTGTATAGTACTTAGAGGACAGGATACACTTGAGCTCAGATGTCACTGTGATAGCAGTCAATAACAGGACACATTATGGGAACTGACTAGGCATTTCCATTTGGATACTTTGAGCTGATGCAGCCTAAGAATGCTGGCAAGGTATGGAGTGCTACCTGTTTGCTCAACCTTTGCCTCTCATGGCTACTGAGAACTGGCAGGCCTGGGCAGCTCAGTTGGTTACAGCATGGTGCTGATAATGCCAAGGTTGCAGGTTCAATCCCTGTATGGGACAGCTGCATATTCCTGCATTGCAGGGAGTTGAACTAGATCAGGGGTAGGCATCCTAAGGCCCGTGGGCCAGATGCGGCCCAATCGCCTTTTCAATCTGGCCCACGGATGGTCCGGGAATCAGCATGTTTTTACATGAGTAGAATGTGTCCTTTTATTTAAAATGCATCTCTGGGTTACTTGTGGGGCCTGCCTGGTGTTTTTACATGAGTAGAAGAAGAGTTTGGATTTGATATCCCGCTTTATCACTACCCGAAGGAGTCTCAAAGCTGCTAACATTCTCCTTTCCCTTCCTCCCCCACAACAAACACTCTGTGAGGTGAGTGGGGCTGAGAGACTTCAGGGAAGTGTGACTGGCCCAACGTCACCCAGCAGCTGCATGTGGAGGAGCGGGGAATCAAACCTGGTTCACCAGATTACAAGTCCACCACTCTTAACCACTACACCACGCTGGCTCTTTTATGCTGGTGTGCTTTTATTTCAAATGCATCTCTGGGTTATTTGTGGGGCACAGGAATTTGTTCATCCCCCCCCCCCCCAAAAAAAATATAGTCCGGCCCCCCACATGGTCTGAGGGACGGTGGACCAGCCAATGGCTGAAAAAGGTTGCTGACCCCTGAACTAGATGATTCTCAGGGTCCCTTTCAGCTTTACAATTCTATGAGTCTAGGAGAAAGACGACTGAGCGTCTCAGCTACCTTGAAGAAGGTAGAGATGCAACCATGCCTTGGAACTGATCACTGCTGTCAGTGAGCCCCTTTGAAGGTGCGTTTTTACCCCAGTCAACTGATTGGTGCTAAGAGCACACCTTCAAACAGCTTGCTATGAGCTCTGCTATGTCCATTTGAAGGTATGGTTTGCACCAGTTCTGGCTATTCCTACTACTGGCTCCAGTCATGACCACTGTTGGGCAACACCCACCCACCACATGTGTGTCTTGAGGGCAAATCTGCATCATGCAATATCAGTGATATAAATAGATCAGCCACCTGAAATTAGGAAGATTCCTACCCTTCCATTCATGGAAAAACAGAATGGTTGGGAGGTGGACTAAACTGTGATAGTCTTGTCCACTTGTTTCCAATCTATTACCTTCCCTTCCTGTTTGGCCCACAAGTCCCAGACCGCATTCAGAATAGCAGCCGTGGCTAAATGCACAGCTCCTTTCTCAGGACCAATCTGTTGACAAAAGGATGTCGTCAATATATTATGGTAGCCATGAAGAGATAAGTATGACAAGACTCTCCCCAAAGGCCTACAAGGTATCTAAAGCATTTAGAATAATCTAGCTAAGGCAGCCTCCTTCGTTGAACGATATCAAGAAAAGGTTGAGCAAGGATATCCTTTTATGGAACAAGCAGCTACATGTCTCCTTGCAGTTCTGTAAGCCTATAATTCTTGGTTCCCAGATTTGCTGTGAATACATATTTGTATGGAAGCAAACAGTGAAGGGGAGTTGCATGATACGTTAAGCCAAACTACCTTGGAGAGAGACTGCAAACCCTGCAGGCTCCCAAATAGATGTTTCACAACCACTTTGTTCCTCCCTGGTCCATTTTACCACCATGCAAATATATGGTTTAGCACGCCCTCTGAACAGGGACTCCCGGTTAAGTTCTCTCCTCACTAACTGTAAGCTGTAACCAAGAACAAACCTTGCTTCACCAAGCGAGCATAAAACTTACCCACTTGCACTGAGCTTAGCTCTGCTCATCACAGAAGCAAAAAGGACTAGGGAGGAATGAAGTGGTTGAGCACTCCTCTCCAGGATCCCAAACATTCTTGCTAAGTCAGAGTTTGGCTTTCTATGTCATGCAAATCAGCCCTTTAAGATTTAGATAAATTGAGGTCAATTATATTCCAAGGCGTATTAAAGTACAGCTAGTATTTTCCAGCACACCCACCACAAACATATACATTGGCTTGTACAAAACCATAACATGATGGGCGCAACTCACTTAGCCATGTCCCTGCATTGTTTGGGGTTTGTACAATAGTGGCATTTTGTGAATATTTGTTGAAAATGTGTAAGTCAATAAACGGGGATGAGTGAGAGCATTTGACTTTGCCATGAACAGAAGAATACGAGCAATGTTGAACCTAAGTCTGAGGTTGCACCAAGTCAGCTCTGCTTTATTTGGTAATACATGTCTGGTGGCAGGATCAATACCTACTGCATTGGCCCAAATATAAGCAGCACTTTTTTTTCAAAATTCCGAACATGAAAAGTTAAAAGTCCGGATTACAAAAATTGGCTTTTACAGTATCGCTGCTGAAACAGACATAAGGTAAAAAGGAATAAAAAAATTTTTATTACCGATTTGCGAGCTTGAGACTGTTCATTTACCATTTACAGGTGTGAGTGCCTGCGGAACTGTAGCAACTGAATAGCGAATTGCGATTTTAGCAATTGTACGGTAACTTTTGTGGGCTTGCAAGATCAAAGGCTTAAATTGGCTTGGAGTTACAATTCTATCAACCGCAGCGATTTTCAGCCTGT
Organism: Podarcis tiliguerta; assembly: GCF_965153285.1. NCBI lineage: Eukaryota > Metazoa > Chordata > Lepidosauria > Squamata > Lacertidae > Podarcis > Podarcis tiliguerta. The sequence goes on from NC_139540.1 coordinate 45,155,194, forward strand.
AACCCAATTTTAAGGGAGCGGCTTATATTCGGGTATTATATTTTTTTCCTTTCCCCCCTTTGTATTTTAAAGGTGCGGCTTATTTGCGGGTGCAGTTTATATTCGGGCCAATATGGTAAATAGATTTCCAGTTATTTTTTCTTACACGGACACTTTTGCATTCATGCGTTAGCCTTATTCCAAAATGCTGAAAAGTACCTTACCCATCGGAGTTGCCCATCACTGGTGAGCTGCCGGTAGAAACCTCGAAAATCACCAATTATTTCATCCAAGTCTTTATTGACCACATGAGCAGAGAGTGCATTGACTGCGCAGACAACTGTAAAATACACCAAAATCTTGAAGGGTTTTAAATTGCAAATGAATCCAGGATTTTAGTGAGCTGTGAAAATATTGTGTGTTCAGTCCTTCAAACCAAAAACAACTCTTGAATGAAATCCTAGAGCGATGAAATACCAGTTTGGCCAGGGATGACTGGTTAATTCACAGAATTGTCCTTGGCACTTTACTTCTACCTTTCTGCACTTAGCATGAGGTGGACAACAAAACTATGTAAAATTACACTATGACAAATAAAGGAGGAGGATTAATCCTAAAGCCACTTAAGCTCAGCTAGGAACTTCTTGGAAGGCAGGTTATAAATCAAGTAAATGGGAGTGGCAAATAATGAGGCCAAAGGCTTGTCTAAACAGGTAGAAAGTGTCATCAGCTCTCACAAGGAAGGGAATTCCAGTCTGGGTACAGTCACAGACAGTGCCTTCTTCCATGTCCCTTGAAAACACTACCCATATATTGACAGGGCTTTCCTGAAAATTCTTATACACAATTGGCTTCATAGGAAGGCAGGCAACCTGGTCATTATGAAAGGACTGCTAGTGTTTCAAAAGAACAAATAACAAATTTAATAACACATTTAAAACATTGTAAAAAATGTATAAATTGCTGTTGGAATGGCATTTGAAAGATGAAGAGGTTAAGTCGGTTATGATACATTGGGCCAAAGATTTTGGTTATATTATACAGCTAAAAGACTGGGAGAAATTATGGAAAGAAGGAAGAAAAATTACTGCATGCAATGCTTTGAAAAATGTAACCAAAATGATGTATAGATGGTATATTACACCAGTGAAATTAGCTAAAATGTATAAAATAAGTAATAAATGTTGGAAATGTAAGGAAAAGGAAGGCACTTTTTATCATCTGTGGTGGGACTGTAAGAAAGTGAAAGGCTTCTGAGAAATGATTTATAAGGAGATGAAAAAGATGCTGAAATACACATTTATTAAAAAAAAAAACCGGAAACGTTTTTACTTGGTATTATAGGCACTGACATTAAAAGACAAGATAAAAAACTGTTTTTATATGCGACAACTGCAACCAGAGTATTATTGGCACAGAAATGGAGGCAGAAAGAACCACTGATGAAAGAGGAGTGGCAGATGAAGGTAGATTGAACTAATAAGTTTTTGTAAAGCAGTTCCTAATTTTGGCAAGAAAATAACGGAACTCCAAAGGGATTGCATGCCATCAATTCCTTCCTAGCTGTAGTGGGATAAGGTAGGGTTTCGGTGTGTGTACAGAAAGCATCTGCATAATGCATAAGCCAAACTCCTCTTACTTCAGCTGAGGTGAACAGAAGCAGTAAAGGATATCAAAAGAGAACTGTAAGTCATATAATCCGATTAGGGTTATCACAGCTGTTTGATCAACATCATGCCTTGCAACTCATTTACTAGTGTTAATAGCTGCAGCAAGATACTGCAGCGGAGTGGAAAGGCTTTAAAGGATTATGATTCTGTTGTTGTTGTTGCACTGGGATTGGAAGGAACCGCAGGTGGCTAAAACGTTACTATACTAAACAGAAACCCAAACCGATGGGAAAATTGCTCAGCAGTTTGCATTGGCAGAAGATATGCAGGGGGCGGGGGGAGGAAGTAGCTAAAATGTTTCTAGAAGAAAATAGCAGCTGTTGTGTGTTAAAACCTTTGCTTTAAATCTGATCATGTTTGCAACATTTTACATCACCAATTATACACACTCACCCTGGTAAATGATAGAATTTCACCTGCTGCTTGAGAGTGCTTTTCAGTTATTCCTTAAATGTAAAGCACACCATTGATGATGAGCATAGGAAACTTTTCATGTGTTTTAAAAGAAGCAAAATTTATCTAGGTTGAACTCTATTGCTAAATGTCATGCAAATCTACACAGATAACTAGATCAGAATAAATTTTGGGGAGCAGGGGAGTACACGTTATCCACAGAAGTGCCCATTGTGTGTGTATGATTAGAAAATGGCATGAAATTTACCGTATTTTTTGCTCCATAGGACGCACTTTTTCCCCTCCAAAAATGAAGGGGAAATGTGTGTGCGTCCTATGGGGCGAATGCAGGCTTTCGCTGAAGCCTGGAGAGTGAGAGGGGTTGGTGCGCACCGACCCCTCTTGCTCTCCAGACTTCAGGAGAACCCCAGTGCCAGCCCCACAAGGTCGGGGGACAGCGGGGAGGCGGAACGCCGCCATCCCGCTGTCTCCCGATGTGGTTTGGAGGCTGACGGCGGGGAGACGCGTGCTTCTCCCTGTCGCCAGCCCCGCAAGCTCCAGGGACAGCGGGGAGGCGCAGCGCGTCTTCCCGCTGTCCCCGGACCTGGTCTGAAGGCAGGCGGTGGGGAGAAGAGCAAGCTCCGGGGACAGCTGGGAGGCGCAGCGCGTCTTCCCGCTGTCCCCAGACCTGGTATGAAGGCAGGCGGTGGGGAGAAGAGCGCTTCTCCCCGCTGCTGGCTCCACAAGCGCCTGGGGGGAAAATAAAATTGTTTTTCTTTATTTCCCCCCCAAAAAACTTGGTGCGTCCTATGGGCCGGTGCGCCCTATGGAGCGAAAAATACGGTAAGTGGAGTTTTTCCAGGAATGTGCTACAGGTCTGTAAAGTGCATGTGGCAAGATTGAAACGTGAGAGAACATCAAATGTGGGAAGAGATGGGGCAGTTTGCATCCAGTTATTCTGAAACAGACACGTGTGAGGTGAGGTAACTTGCTGGCTAGAGCTGATGGGAACTGGAGTCAAATAACCTATGAGGCGCCACAGTTTCCTATCCCTGTTTTACAATAAATATTAGGTTCCAGATGCAGCAGAAAGGCATCAAGGTCTATATTTACTGATTTAAAGTCAAGACCAGACGAAAACATAATCTGAAAATGTTTATTTATCAGATAAATTTTATCTGCAGAGCCAGAAGGCTCTTACACCCATAAAGGCTGTTATTTTCACCTGGTGACTGAAATTCTTCAAAAAAGGCCTACAGGTTCCCCAGCCCTGACATCTGGTTGGTTTTTAAGATACCACAAGCTTTGTTTTCTGCATCAATAAACAAATATGGCTGCCCCTCTGGAAGTAGCCAGCAGGTGGTGATAGAGTCCACTAATGGCAGCCCTTCATAATATGGGATTTATGTTTAAAAGCTTCTTAACTCTATGATTTAGTCCAAAGGAATGCAACAACTTCACATCAGTGCTACCAACCCTGCTGAGTGCTGGCATTAGCATGTTTGAGCTGATGTTCAGGGAAAGAAGCTTTTAAAATATCATCATGATTGCTGAAAAAATGGAGGCTGCTTAAAGCAACACTCTGATAACCTGCAGTTGAGAGCTGCAAGGATAGCTTGCCATTAAATGCCATGCCTAAGGCAGCAGGAAATGTCAAGAGTTTTGTAGGTACCCTCAATATTGAAGTAGTATTAACACTAACAGAATTAATGAAAATTCTCTAACCCTTGGCCAAAAGGCTTCAGTGCTCTATGGCTTTGCAGAGGAGCAGTTGCAATACATAACTTATTAGTACAAAGATCAAGAAGCTCCTGAACTTAGATTTCCCCTTGGAGGCCCTTTCCAATGAGGAATTGTCATTCTCACAACAGATGATTAATTTAAATCAGAGGCAACATGATAACTTACCTACTTCTGTCCCTTTGCCCAGCGTAAATGTTAAGCCATAACCTTTGAGCCCATCAGGAGCATCTGTTTCTATTACAACATAAACTGCAGAATAATCTGGGTCGGGGTGCTGAATGGAAGAGCAAAAACAACCAATATTGATGCCAGCAACACACACACACACACTTGCATCTACATCTGGCTTCTTACATAGACATCTTCACCAAGTACAGTTTTTCTGAATAAGGGTTGGGTTTTTTTGGTTTTAAATCAAGAGGTGTAGTGTATCTCTTTACCACCAGCATTGTAGGAAAGGGCAGTGAAAGCCGTCAAACAGGAAGCAGCAACTTTTTCTTCATTAAGAAATTACCCCATGAATTTACTAACAATAAAAGGGAATAAAAGTGTAGTTCCATATAGAATATGATGTAGTTTCTCCCCTGTGGGTATGGCGGTTATTGTTTGTGTTTGTTACTATGTTATGTATTTTTGGGTTTTTATATCGTAATCCATCATGTGATCCTCAGATGAAGGCTGTTACAGAATTTTAGTTAAGAGGTGAAGAGGTGGGGGCAGTCAGGTACACTTGCCCCAACCTCAGAGGGATAAGCTGGCAATAGAAATACTTAACTGACCAATCACTTCGGATCTGCCCACGCAACAAAAGTCTTGCCCGCCCCTAACAAAGTCCTCCCCCCCAACAAAAATCCTGGCTACGCCCATGGCACTGGATGCTTTTTGGTTTGAGTTTGTAACTTTATTCCAGCAAGACTCCCACCCGGGCCTCACACAAGCTCTGCACGGGGCTGATAATACCTGCCATGAAGCTATTTGCCCAGCCAAACCTAGCTGCGTAAAGGGACAAGCAGCGTGGTGTCTAAATCACGACAGATCCAAGAGGAGAGAAAGCAGGAACACGTCTAAAGTGACCGACTAGCATCCTAACCCACTTAAAACTAGGAGATGCAACTTCCGCAGCTCCGTTGAGCTTGGGAAAACGCCCGAGGGAGGAAAGCAAGAGAGGCAGGCGAGCCCAATCGGCGAGATCTAGGAGCCCGAGGAGATCTGCCCTGCTGGAGCCGTCGGAGATCCGGCTGCGGCGCGGTGCCTTGGCAGAGGGCGCGCTCGGGCGCAGCGCTTACCATCGCGTCTGAGCCATGGCGGGCCAGGGACGTGGGGAAGCGGACGTCGCTCGCGGCCAGACCCAACACCCTCCCTCGGCCCATCGCGACAGGGAGCCTCCGGCGGGAGTTCTGCGGGAATCCGCTTTCCGCCGACCCCTGGGGATCCCTCCGGGACGCCGATTGGCCCGCGCGGCGCTTGTGGGCGGCCGCATCCGAGGGGAGGAGGTTGGAGGGGGAAGCAAAGGCCGAGGAGGCTCGAAGAACAGGGAAGAGCTAGAGAGGAAGGGGAGGCCCCACAAGTTAGAGCCCCACAAGGAGGAAAGAGGCTGGCCGGAATCCTGGCTGAGTTAGGGTCGCGCTGCGATGCAACTCCAAGGGGGTAATCGCGTGGTGTTTGCGCTTATCCTGGAGCGCCAAGGCTAGCTGCGCAACTATGCCTTTTTCACGCATTTCCCGCCCTGCCTCAAAGAATTCTGGGCGCTGTAGTTTCTTAAGGGTTGCTGGAAGTAGTAACTCTGCGAGGGATGAACTACAGGGCCCAGAATTCTTTGGTGCTTCCAATGTGCTTTAATGGGGTTTGCGATTGAACTCAGAAAAACAAACAAACCTGTTTCTTTAATAGCATGCACAGGCGCACTGCAATGCTAACTCCCCCCCCCCCCAATGGATACTGTTTCTCAGGTTTATTATGGCATAACCTTTTGTGGACTTACGAGTTTATACAATAATAAATGTGTTACAGTACAGTGGTACCTCGGGTTTCGGGTTAAGTACTTAATTCCTTCCAGAGGTCCGTACTTAACCTGAAACTGTTCTTAACCCGAAGCACCACTTTAGCTAATGGGGCCTCCTCCTGCTGCCGCACTGCTGGAGCATGTTTTCTGTTCTCATCCTGAAGCAAAGTTCTTAACCCAAGGTACTATTTCTGGGTTAGCAGAGTCTGTAACTTGAAGCGTATGTAACCTGAAGCGTATGTAACCCGAACCCGAGGTACCACTGTACAATTGTCTACTTAGAAGCCCCATTGATGTCAATGTTGCTTACTCCCAGATGAACAGGATCAATTGCAGCCTTAACTCTTGCCCCCCCCCCCAACAAAGTAATACATCAAAGACTTTGGATTTGAGCATTTATGGACACATCCTCTTTGACTAGGAAGTTCTTTCCTCAGTCCTTGATGAGGATAGGGATTCTCCATAGTTATTGGTATAGAACATGCTTTTTGCACACACTCAGGTGCACTTTAATCTATATATTCCAGGAGTGGGCAAGCACTTCTGATGTAGTTGGACTCTCAAACTGCCACAAGCCAACGCCAGCATGTCCAGTGGCCAGATATGGTGGGAGTGGTTATAGAACAGCCGCTGGAGAACCACAGATTCCCTACTCCATATCTGTTCCATTGTTCAGCCCCTGGCACTGAAAACAGGCATTACTGCTGAGATCTGGCACAAGTTCTGAAGATTTAGCAGCTCAAACTTTTCCCAGCGTGGACCTAATGTTAAATGTGTGCCAAGCAGGTGATGGTCCAGATGCATGGCTGTTAATGATCACCCTAACAAAACAGGCTTTAAATCAAAGGGAACGTTAATGCTTTAATATCTAAAACAAACAGGCCAAGCCAAAAATATCTAAAACAGACTAATCCAGAGAGCTACTGTACCATTTGTTGCCTTTTGAACTGAAACCTTTAACTGAGCCTGAACAACCCCTTTGATCTGCACCAATTAGCAAGTGATCATGTTTCTCTCTATATTAATGAAAACTTCACTTGCTAATTCTTGCACCCCAAGCTCCTGCTACAGGTGCCAGAGCAGGTAAGGCAGCGATTAAAATGACAGACTGTTAAGTCAACCCCAATGTTAGAACACATCCTGGGAAAAAAACCCAAAACTAGTTATGTTGAAAGAGCATCTGAAAGGCTAACCAGTGCATCAGTTGGGCCTTTGCGATTATCTGGTATTCCTGGTATGCCTTCTGGTGCCTTCTCCTTGGTCTTCCTGTAGTTCCTGTGCTGACATCTTCCCAGCTCTTGTAAACTGCCTTCAGCCCTCAACATTCCCTGTTTCAGTGGGAAGGAATTGTACGTGGTGACAGAAGTCTCAAACCTTTGCTTAAGCCCTTATTTACCACCATCACTGATTGAACAGCTTTTGGCTTGGGATGAAATTGGGCCATTTTGAGAAGGGTTGCACGATACGCTTATATAAAAAAAAGACTGAAATAAGTGGTATTATCCTTATTTAACATGTTTTCCTAAAGAGGCACAACAGGCCCCATGAAACTGCAGAGCTCCTATGATACTGTGTTTGAAGCTGCCTCCACTGTAATGTTTTGCATCCCTGAAATGCTTTATCGGTATTGTCGCCAGACTCTGTAGAACAGCTCAGTACACACTTAGAAGTCTTTGAGAAGTATAATACTTGTGTGTTGCTTCTGAAAAGAGTGCCAATAGATAGAAAAGCAACATGATCATTGCACCATTTAAATGGGAGGGCGTAGAGATCTAGCAGTTGGAAATGACAGTTTTATTTTATTTACGTATTATTTCATAAAATTTATACACTGCTTGATCATAAAAACCCCCCTCAAAGTGGTTTACAAAAGAGTAAACAATAAAATCAAGGAAAAAATTCAAACATACAAAGTTAAAATGCTACAACAGATTAAAACTATCTTAACTTTCTAAGCATCTGGGGTAGTATCCAAGTCATACTGAGAGCAGACTCATTGAAATCAGGACTGAGTACTTTGTAAAGGTGGTGTTTTATGAAAAGTTCCTACTTCTCTGAAATAGTCGAATGAGATCAGTGACTTAGTTGGATGCCAACCTTAGAATTTTTGGAACATGCTAATTGTGGCCACAGTCCAGTTGCCCTGCTCAAAATTAACTGTACAGTATTTGCAAGTCTATGGTTTTGAGGAAATGCTTCTTAAATTCACTAGTCATTTCAAAAACAGAAAAAACTATTAAGTTTGGGTATCTGGGTTTCACACCAGTTTATGTAGACCAAATTAAAAATAAAATAAAATACCTTATGTCAATTATTGGGATAGGCAAACAAATCAGTAAGGAGACATAATTGGCAAGTCAGAAGAGGCTGACGGGTATAAAATGGACTAATGGAGGAAAATGCATAAATTGCTCATAAAAGCACAGTAAAGCCAGGTCACAAAACATATTTAAAATCAGAGAAATAGGAACTGACAATATCATACCTTATAATGTATGTTGTTTGTTACTGATGTGAAAGGCTGTGTGCATTTTCACACTCAAAATAGGCCTCAAGCTGATTTCATACACTTGCTATCTCCCCCTCTCTCTCACACACGGACAGAGAGAAAGAGAGACTGCAAATAGATGGTATAAATAAGACATAGGAACAACCCCGTGGATATTTGTCTCTGCTGAAACTGCACATAGTGCTGCTTGATTAGCAGGAAGCAAAGCTGTGTCTCTTTCCCTTGAGCTGTGTGGGAGTTTGTCTACTGTACTTCTGAAATTAAGGGGTGAGAGTAGAGAAAGATCATCCCTGCATCTCTCTCCAATTTCTAGTAACTGGTTGTAGCACTGTTATCCTGAGATTTTCCCAAGCCTGTGTGTTCTCCGCAAGGAAACTGTTTTTTTTCCTAAGGCTGTTTTATCCTTGACAGTATTTCACTTGCTCTTCATCACAGACAAATGACTGGCCGAGAACAAATGCAGCAGCTGGCCAAGGAGGCAGCAAAACCAGGGGTAAGAGACGTTTGGGAGTTATCAGTGGAAGTAGCAAGTTTCAGGAATGAGCATCTTCCAAAATAGTAGGGAGTTGTTAAGTGGGGACTTTTTGGATCACGGTTCACTACCTCATCTAATAGGATACATATGCAAGATGTTTTGATATAATTTCATAGGAATATGAAGTGCTACTACAAATTACCTTAATGCTATAGCCTACTTCAATAAGATTCAGAGGCAAATAAGTGGCCACTTTCAATAAGTCTAGGTAAAAGTTGATTTAATCCAGGAAACTTGTATGGGGAAGAGTGCCCTGGATATTGTCTGAAAATACAAATTGTCAATGTCACAGCTATTATTTTTTGAACTTTCATATCAGACATTTTTGAGGAAAGGGCTGTGGTTACGAATTGACATACATCTAGCAAAATATGACATTTAACAAATAGACTGTAATATAAATAAGCACCACTGCTGAATAGAGGAATAATGAGTTATGCTTAGATTTCCACAGATGTTAAACCATGGTTTGTTTGTTTTTGTAAACAGTATTCACTACACAATGATTATACTTTAGGAAGTTTAATTATGCAAAAGTAATAAAATATTAAAAATATTTAAGCTTGTGTACACAGCATGATAGGAAAACCAAACCAAAATTTAAAAATGAAAAGTTACCACACAATGTAGCTTCAACAAAACAGATGGGCAAGGTTTGCAATACAGTTTTGATCAGAAATGTTACATAACTGTTTCCATTAAAATATCAAAATCATTCTTAAATGATTGATTACAGTAGCGCAAGTGCTGAAAATACAATAAATGTAGTAGTTGAAAACATGTAAAAAGTTTGCATCGTCGTTTTGTTTTGTTTAGAAAACAGTATACTAGGATTTCTACAGTCATAATATACAGTGGCACTTCTGTACACTGGAGATGTGGGATTGGCTGTACAATATTGAATGAAGAATGAGGTTGTGGAAGAAGACATGGGAAACAATGCACAAAACTAAGCTTTTGTGTCGTTTGCATTAAAAACGAGCTGAGATGGCATGGAAGTAGTGTCTGAGAAATTAAAACCAACAGCACAATCTGTTGGGAACTTTCCCAGCATGGATCCCTTTGAAATGAACAGGAGCAACACAAGGAAATGGTGGCATCCATTCTTTTCAGCTGGGTTTTTGCATAATTTTCTTAGTTAATTATGTTTACCACTCCCAGTCCACTGAGGAGCAAACCACAACCACACACACACACACACACACAAACACACACAAACACACACACACCCCACTCATGCAAGAGGCTGCTGTGGGGTGCAAACTCCCCAACATCTACCAATGCAGCTCACACATGTGGAAGGAAGTGGAGGGGAGAGAATCCTGAGATCCACACACACACATAGCAGTGATACTATTCAATTCATGGTACAGTTCAGTCTCTGATCTATTTGGCAAAGTACTGGAGCAGGGAAGATCCACAAATACTGCTGCAGTCCTGGGACTGTAGCCCAAGAACCGATGCGAAGTATACAAATTAATAACAAAACATTCATAATATCACAAGACGCCTCATCCACATGGAGCAAAGTAGTCGTTAGTGTTTTCTTATCGTTAATTGGTAAGGGGGAACCGTTCAGAGCGTATCTTAGAAGGGTTCACTTGCTCACTGATACGGAAACAGGACCGACAAAATAATTTATGAAAAGTACGTAATTAATATTCTAGGGGGGAGAAATTAAGTAAGCCCTGACATCTGCAAGATATAGTCTATATGGACTGGAGAGAAAAAATGTTTAGAAGAATGCAAAATGAAACGACAACAGAATAGTGATTCTTATAATCCTCTACAGTTCTAAAGCGATGTTCAAATTATTTGTTTGTTTAATTTATTTATTGCATTTATAGGCCGCCCTTTTCAGCGCAAGGTGGCACACATAGCTCTCCCTCATCCCCACAAAAACCCTGTGAGGTAGGTTAGGCTGAGAGGCAGTGCCTGGCCTAAGGACCCCCAGTGAACATGAATCCCAAGTGGGGATTTCCACCCTGCTCTCCTTGGCACTCTAACCCCTGTGTCATACTGGCTTAAGAAAGCAGCTCAGGAACCTATCAGGGTTTTTCTTTTCTTTTTTTAAAAAGATAAGCTGCTATAATTGGGGTGAATTTAATTTAAAATCAATCCTGTTAAAATTAAAAACATACTTTATAAAAATAATTAAATCTTTTAGTGTATTGTATTACTTTTAATAAAAAAAAAGTATGTCAGTGTCAAGTTCTTATTTGCCAAAACAGCTTAATTACATCAAAGATTTGAGGTAAAAGACTTATCACAAAGAAAGTTGTAGATACTGAGGGCATTCTTTTTAAAATACATAATCGTTTTTTATGAACTGGCTCATAAAGTTAAGTGTTTTTTTATTTCCTCACTATACAAATGTTGTTACAATGAATTGTTCCATTTGTTAATAAACATCCAATCAATATCAGAATAATTTACTGTGTTGCATTATTACATAAATGTAATTGCATTACCCATTCTAACATACAGGAAAAATCACAATCCCATAATTTATTTTCTACATAAAACCCTTAGAAAATTTCATAGTTAGGGATGCATAAATGATAAGGGAAAATGCAACATAATTGCACCGTTTTACAAAAAATATTGTAGGAGCAGAATTCAAAACTCCCGATGCAACAAATGTAACCATTAAGAACTAAATCCACACGATTTGTCTGATATGACAATGATGTTGATCATAATTTTCACAGAAAAAGTTTGTTGTGCAGAATTTTTTTTAAAAGTAAAATTGGCAAATTCTAACAATGCCAACGGCACATTATTGCTTGATATGTCAGAGGTTATGTTAACTACTATTACTTCCAAATATAACTAAGGACAATATGCAGGTGGAAGAAGGCTCCTCCACGCTTGCCACTAGCTGAATCTAGTGGAGTGAATATGCAAAGCCCGGGTGGTGGGAATGGTAAATCCTACCAACCACTCCCCCTTCCACACACAGCCACTTATTGGTGGGAGTTTGGCTTTTCTAAACAGCCAATCCATGTGCAAACCCTGCTCTGTATGCATGCTCTGTTTGCTTGGAGCTTGAATATAGTATGCAACAGCTGGGCCAACTAACCATCAATAATTTGCTGTAAATAATCTAATACTAAATATATTGGGCTCCTCAACTTTTCACACTTTTTCCCATAAATACTCTGTTAATGATACATAAGAGTATCTTCTTAAGAAAAGCAGAAGTGCAATTTTGTGAATCCCTGAACTAGCAATGTTTTATAGGAAGCATTTGTAGCTACTGACCACCTCTCCCTCCCTCCCTCCCTCCCTCTCTCTCTCTTTCTCTCTCTCCTGAAAGAAGCTCACAAAGATTGAGGCATGTTTCACAGGGCATTTCTCTCTGAAAGGCTACCTCTTGAAAGAATGATGAGACTTTCTCTTTCCCCCTGATTGCATTAATTCAACTTGTGGTTAACTTTATCATTTATAATTAAAGTATAGCAGGAACGGGGGTGGGGTGGGGGAGATCAACTTGCATATACTAATTTCCAGTTACATTAACATAAAAGTATCTCTACAGTGCATTAATGCTCTTCACTTCCACTACTGAGGTCTACAATTTAATCAAGTTTATCATAAATTGTCTGGTTTTTAAAAGAATACTTTCCTATCCTAATTAAATCAATGTAAAATGGGGCGGGTCTCAAGATCACAACTGTAGTGCTATCTCAGTTTTTGGACACAGGGCATTTTATAAAATTGGAACTGAATTGTTTGGTCCCGTAAACCTCCTTTCTTATTCTCAGAACATTTCCATTCAGAAGTTTATCCAATTGCTGGTGTTCCCTTTGCAGTACAGATAAGACGAGAGAAAAAGAAACAGATTAGCTGTGCCACTCTTATAAACTGTAATGGTAACGCTCATTTTACCACCAATTTTAAGGTATGCTTCTTCTGGACCCTGACAGAATAAGGAAGGAAAATATCACATCATTGGTACATTTGGGTATAACACTTTAAAAAGTGGTTTTGTGCAATTGTATTATGGAATTCCAGTTTGCTAGCCATCAAGAGCATGCAAATGGCAATTTGCTTTCCTCTGAGTCCTTCCAATCAGCAAGGATTTTTTTTTTTTGGAAGTATTTTATATTTGGCAGATTTGTGCAATGAATGTAGGCCAAAGACTTATAAATTATCTCCAGGCTGGTACTGTGGTTCTGTTGCAGTAAAATAGTCTTCTAAGAAAGATTGAATATACTCAAATGTTGGTCTTTCATCAGGATCTTTCTTCCAACACAGTTTCATTAACTCATGGAGAGATTCTGGGCATCCTTGAGGACAAGGCATTCTATAGCCACGTTCCACTTGTTCCAAAACTTCCCGGTTTACCATGCCTAAAATTATACAATATGGATTGAAGTTTATAGTCAAGAACATGGAGAGCTTTTAAGGAGTGGCCAGTGATTTTCTGGCCTTTTGAGAATCTATGAATAACGGATGTATCTGAAACAAGATATTGGCTGGGTTCAGATGTAATGCAAACCCATGATTTATGTCGCTAAGCTATGATTGTCTGAGTTTTCAAACCTGAAGTCAGTCCTAAGTCTTGGTTTGTTTGGGGGGTGACAAACCAAGATCTGAAACGAATAGACACTGTCTTGTTAACTACAGTTTGCAGTTTTGTCTATAGTTAATGTCAAGAGCTGGAGTCAGGGGCAGGTCACAACAAAACAACCAGTGTAAGTGAAGTTAACTCCAAAGAAACCAGAACAGCTCAGGCCTAGTGATCAGAGCAACTTTCCCCGGTAGGTCTTGCCCCAATGAGGCAGTTGCGAGGACTGAGGGTCTTCACCTTCCCACGGCTCTCCTCACCCAGGTTCTTCCCCAGCAACCTGAGGCTCCTTCATCTTCTCTCTCTTTGCAACAACTTTTATATAACCCCAGGCCTATTGATATAATTTTCATATTAGTCTTTGCTGATAGGTTGGTTTTAGCTCTTTTATTTGTGAAATGTTCTGTTTACTGTGATGGGCATTTGTTTTATTTCATGCTGGGACAGCTTTTAGCATTGAATTTATTGTATTATTGTGGTGGTGTAATCTTGTTTCACATATTGCTATGTACACTGTCCAGAGAATTGATTTTCTGAGGTGAACAAAATCAATAATAGTATAATTTGTAGGCTCCAGTCCTTTCATAAAGCAGAACCACCTAACTAAACTAACAAATTAATCTTCAGTACTTTTAGTTTAGTGGTGAACTCTTGTTCACAAGTGAAAACAATGCTGGAGACAAACCAGTTTTGAATACTATTGAATAAAACAAGCTATCTTGCACTGCATAATTTTTTAAGCAAAAAACACAGCAAGAAATAGAACAGTGAGTTGGCTCACACATTCAAGATACCATATAAGCAAACAACAATATTCTTATTCTTTTTTTTTTTACCTGGATATGGCACACGACCCTTTGTTACAAGCTCTGTCAACAAAATTCCAAATGACCAGACATCAGATTTAATTGTAAACCGACCATATAATGCAGCCTCAGGTGCTGTCCACTTAATTGGGAATTTGGCCCCTAAAAGTGGAGAGAAGTATAAAAAATAGTTTTGGTGTAAACTTGCAAGATTGACTCTGGGGAGAGAATTCATAATTTTACAATGAAAAAGGCCAGAAGTATAAACATTTAAATAACCTTATAATGTAAAATGTTTGCAGGCCCATAGATTCATGGGGAGAGGGGACTCAAACACTGATGGGGTAACACCTTTGTTAGGACCAACTCCCCCAAATTGCAAAATAATGACGTTTCTGAACTTCAAGCTAGATTTAATGTTAGATAAATATAGCAATGATAGGGTTCAGGTATTATAGAAAAGCCCCGGTGTAGGACACGGTGTAATTTCAGAAATATAGAAAATGCAATTTCAGAATTGAAATAGACATTTTTATTTCATGGTTCATGAGACTGCAAGGATGGTATGCAACTGTAATATGTGTGTGAGAGAAGCCCATGTTACAAGTGTGTATTGGGCCCCAAACAATTATGCTTAGGCCTTGCTGATCATGAACCCAGATGTGGTTCTAGATTTTAAATCTCTCAAATTAATTCTGTTGGTTAATAAGAAATATAACAAAATAACAGATATACCTTGTCTGGCAGTGTACTCATTGTCCTCTATTAACCTTGCTAAGCCAAAGTCTGCAATCTTGCACACCAGGTTGTCTCCTACAAGGATGTTAGCTGCCCGAAGGTCTCTATGGATGTAGTTCATTCTTTCAATGTAGGCCATGCCATCTGCAATCTTTAAAAAATGGTATATTAACAAAACAGTTCACAGTCTCCCAAATACTTAACATAAACTAATAAACATGTTTGCTCTTGTTTAGCTGCCTACGTTACATTTTACAAACATAACACTGATACTAGATCTTTACCATTTTTAGATTTAAGATTTTTAGACTTAACTATGCATATATTCTATTCAAGCTTGTAGTAATTATTATTTTGCAACAGAATTAAAAGTTCTTCATAAACTGAAAAAAACTATACACTAGTTAAAGCAGACTGTTGTGTTCAACCTTTTCTACATGTTACCCAATACTACCATGTTGTAACAAGATAATAATCTAGCAAAATGACCTCTCTTGATTTAAACAAGTACCTGAGCAGCCATATCCACCAACTGCGGAAGCTTTAAATATTTCCCTTCTCCTTCCTTAAGAAAGTCTAGCAAGCTACCTGCAGAAAGACATTAGTGCATTAATTTAGGTGCAGCTGGAAACTTATATGAGACATTATTAAAGTAATTTACAGGGAATGGTTCTAGGCTGTTTTCTCTGCTATGGAATCTGTTAGCATAGATAATATTCTTTGCAAAACACAGTAGTGTCCAAAACACAATGATTTTGCATAATTTTGCAAGGGACAGTTCAAAATAGGGTTGTCTCAAGCATATTGCACAAACCTAATACTGACAGAATCAAAACGTAGGAAATCGATAGAAGGGACTGCAGTGCTGCTACTGCTGCTAATGCCTTGGGTTTATCCGGATGAGAGGCTCAATGCTGTTAATTTAGAGCCGTTTAAAATTTATTGGTTGAACATGAGACTCCCCAAAAAGAAACCACCTCCATAACTTTGTGAGGCACCAATTTTACATCACATATGCATGAACAAGTGACCTGTGGAAATGGATGCAAATGTAGTATTGATTTATCTGTTAGTCACAGGCAGCGTTCAAGTAGAGCTCTCCCTCTTGCAAAGAGACTGGATTACTAGAATCTGTACAACAGCAGTTTCTACATTTACAGCAAGCAGCTAGGAAAATAATGGAACTGAAGCCAGTTCAAATTTCATCTACTACTGCTATGCACCTGAGTGCATAAGTTTTCACCCACTCATGTGCATCCACATACAGAAGGCAGAATTAATTGACAATTGTTATACTCGCACACAACACTAAGTTAAGTCACATGGTTGAGCACGGCATGGAGAAGCTGGAATGAGATTCTTGTGCCCAATCTTTTTCTCCCATGCTACTAGCATTTTGTTGTTTAAAAATCAAAGATTGTGGTTTATAAGTTTTTAAAACTTTGCATTATGAAACTAGCTTTTAAAACTAGTTCAAATGCAACAACAAGCTGGGATTCTGTGAAAATATAACTAAATGTTGCCAAAATCCTCTTCTGGGCCACGTGGAGGAGACTGAAGAGGGGAAGCACAGGAGCCTGTGTCTTGGCCTCATTTTAGCTGATGCACCAAGTGCTAAATTGGAAACAGAGCAGCATGTCTGCAGAACAAGAACTATCCTTTTGTTTCAGATGCAGAAGACTCTATGAAGTCAGACTGTATCTGACATATAGGCTGAATTTGCACAAAGCACTAAACCGCAGTTTAATGTTATGTTCAGTAGCTTTGTACTTGTGTCTTCTCCCTCACTTTTCCTTCTGCATAGCTACAAGGGGGATATTGGAAGTATTAAGACTGTTAAGACATAATGACAAACAGTGGTTAGTTGAAAATGGAAGCAAATGCTTCCAATTGCCTCATGGTGGCCACAACCAGATAAGAAAGGACAGGGGGATGCGTGAACCTGAGACTTGTGCGTGTAACACTGAATTATTGTTTAGCATTACATACAAAGCAGACCCTGTTTTAGAAAGTCTTATCTGAAATAGTTTTAAATGAATCTTTATTTTATGTATCAATAGGATTGAAGCAAAATATTGATGCCATTCATATATAGGTCCCCAGAAATTTTCCCTAATAGAAAACCAAACAGTTAAGCAGTTAAAACTGTGACAATGTAAGAAAGAAAAAAGAGAATATGTCAGTCTTTTAAAGACCAGCAGATTATTTGCAAGGGAGACCCAGCAAACCAAACAACAGAATTTACAAAATATCTCCATTTCAATCTCTTTTGTATCCATGTAAGAAGAAACAAGTACCTTTTGTCATGAATTCAGTGACTATGTAGATTGGCTCCTCAGAAACAACAGCATAAAGTGGAACAAGTTTATCATGTCTTAATTTCTTCATTATTTGAGCTTCTTGTAGGAAAGCTTCTGGCATCATTGTACCAGGTTTTAGTGTTTTGATTGCTACTTTTGTAGTTCCATTCCATGTTCCTATGGAAGCAGTGCATTATACTGTCAGTTACAGCAGAGAGAGATTTTCAGAATCTAATAAATAAATGGCATTACACTAATCAGTTACCTATAACTGCTTTCTCTTTTTTTTTACTTTGAAAACTATATAGAGAATCATATTAAAATCCCTTTATTCATGCTTCATGAACTGATGAGCAGTGTTAATCTGAATCAGATCAATGGTCCACCTTGTCCAGGGTTGTCTACATTGATTGGCAGTTGCTCTCTAGGGCCTTAAGGCAGAAGTCTTCTTAGCCCTCCTTCCAGGGATCCTTTGCAAATGGGAGGAGCCCGACTGAACCTTGTTTCTTCTGCATGTAGAGCCTATGCTGCACCACTTAACTATGACCCTTCCCTGTGCAATGCTTACCCATCCATACTTCACCAAAGCATCCTTGACCCAGCTTAACCTCTAGCCGCAAAGACTCTCTAGGAATTTCCCAGGCATCTTTTGCTAAACCTTGTGTCTGAGGTTTCACAGTTGGGCACACAGTTGTTAATTTATGACACAGGCCATCAGCATGATCTGGTAATTAGAAGGGGGGGGAAATCCCAGATAGTCACATTTTTCAACAACAAAAAGCCATTTCCATAAATTCTCTCATTAGACCAAAAGTGCTCTTTATACATCTTTTAAGAATATTAAGATCTGATTCTATATATTTTCATTGCTGCAGCTATATATGAAGCTGGAGGATTTAAGACTTACCTGTATAGTGCTTGACCAGCTTTTGCAAAGATTCAAATTGTGCTCTAGTTGTTATGTAATATCCACCATTATCAAGTTTTCTAATTTTGTAGTGTTTCACATTATCACCTCTAACCTCATCCCAGTCACGTATAGAAAGGGAATAAGCACCTTGAAAAAAAGGTAAAAAAGTAAAGTTTTGCTTTTGTCAATGTATTTATAAACAACAATAGTTGTTTGCCCTATGAAATAACAAAATTAATGATATACCTTTTGTGGTTTCACTCTCACGGACTAAGAAAATACCACGTTGGTTCCCAGGATTTAAAAGTAATCTCTCTGCATCTTTCCTGCCCATCTTACCAAAATACCATCTAGATAATTCAAAGGAAAAAATATATGGTCAAATAAGGATTCTCTTGCAACAGTCTGGATAATACTGCCGTGTAAAGAAACCATTTTACAAAAAAAGTCAATTGCATCTCAAGTGATAAGAATATGGCTTTCCACACTGATCCTACTATAAACCTGCAATATTTTCTATTTGAACAGGAAGTATGGTTTCCTTCTTTATGGACTATAGTTTAACAACCATGGAAATTGTCCCAAAGGCCCAATAATAGTCTAAGTCTTTATTCTTATTCTTGAACTCTAGCCACTCTCTCATACCCTATGGCAAACTCTTTTGTGGCCCACAGTTGTGGATTGACATAGGGGGTTAACTGCTCAATTAAAATAGTTAAAAATTCCACTGGACTAATGCAATCACTGGTTTTGCTGAGGCAGTCTTTGGATTGTAGCTTCAATGTAATTTTGTTGTTCCCCTACATTTTTCATTTAAAATTCATTGTTTCATTGTAGTTTTGTGGTATTTTTTAAATGTCAAGCATACCAAACAGTATTTTAAAGCGAGGCAATATTTATAACTATTTATTAATTTGGAAAACACATTATGTTATGTGTGACATATCATTTTGTATCCTATGATATCTTAAACACTCCTGACTTATGCAACTGAATATTTATAGATTAAAAAATAAACTATAGACATGGTTTCTTCTCATTCATACTGAGGTATGCAAAAGAGTCTTCTGCTAGTTCTAGCTTTCCCCATAACCCAGGTGGAAATAAGATAAGACTATAGATGGGAAAGCTTTCTAAAATTGTCCCCAGATTAATTTAGATATTATCCAAGTTCTCCTGGGGGGGAAAACAAATATTTTTCCAAGTCAAACCAAAAGTCCAATAAAAAAATTAGTGTCAGCCTTTGATGGTCCTATCAGTCCACCACACTCAGCACAACTCCTTTTCCCCCTCTTCTCTACATTTACCCAGAAATCTGGTAGCAGCAGTGGAAGTTGTAGAGAGGGAGAAGAGAGGGGTATCTCTTTTCTCCTTCTTTCATTAACAATGCACTGGGTACAAAGGCAGAGTGGTCATGTGCAATTTAGCTCTCCCAAAGGTTGCTGCAACTGCAGTGCCCCACAGGAGACTTTACCTGTCTCATATTTCCCCAGGCTTACTGTCATGTCAGGAAAACAGAAGGAGAGAAGGAACAAAGCCTTTCTGCTTAATTTTCTACCCTTGCCCTATGAATGCTCAGTGCTCCTGCTGCCTCCTTGCAAATGGTAAATGGAATTGCGTTAAGAGGGGAAGCCATTAATTCTTCTCCAAATTTGATTGTGACCTGAGCCAGATAAGAATTTGGGAGTTCTCATCTGATGTGGTGTTTAACAAGTTCCTTAAGTTTGCATCAAAGCCTGGGTGAGGATAACTTCAGCGCCATCATAAGATGCAATTTCACCTATTCCTAAGATCACTATGCATGCCAGAGGACTTAAGAGAGTGGATTGGTGGCAAGACAAAAATTGGTTGTCTAGTACACAAAGCCTTTTTTAAAAAGCACTTTAAAATGCAGCAATACAGAGAGAGAGGCAACTGCTTTCACCCAAGATTTAGATAACAAAGTATGGTTCATAGCAACAAACACTGCATGATAAATAAATTCTTGGAGTATCTATGTCAAAGGACTTGCTAATGCATGAGTCATCAACCACGATTATTCAATTCCACCCACAGCAAGTTAATGGAAGGTTACTTTCATAATCTACAAGTAGCACTCCAGCACTTTCCCAATGGAAGTGTAGCCATCTAATTGTGTTCCATGACCCTGTTGCCCTTAGTAACTTGGATAGAATGTAAAAAATACTGGTAAATATAGAAATCTGTTAAACAACACAAGCATTGTAGAGCATTATTCTATCAGCATTAGATTAAGCATGTGCAATAATCCTTCATATTACATGGGACTTCAGTTCCAAGGGTTGCATGCACATATGAAAATCACAAATAATCAAAACCTTGGAGCCATCTCATGGCTAGCGGGTGAGCATGAGAGAGAGTAGTTGAATCTGGCCCCAAAGCTGTTGTAAATGGTATCTATTAATAATTTAGCTTCTCCCTTACCCAATATCTGCAGGCTGTGATGGGCCAATAATTGCATCAGCAGCTACACATGCAAATACCGTTCCCAAAACTCTGGTGTATGTTATGTAAATATAAGCTAAAATATAAACAATGTTTATTAAGAGATTGGTTTCATTTAGTCCCTCAAGGCACTTGGAATGGGGCAATCTTTCATCTGCCTATAAGTCTTCTGCCCATAATTCTGTTGAAAGGTTATGGGTGAAATGACTGACCAAGGACACAACAATGCCTTACTCTTCTGCTTGAATGGAGTCTGCAGGAGCCACGTAATTGCTAGGAATGTAGCCACTCTTTCCTGTTGCAATTGATCGTGCTTCCCACCAGTCTCCTTCCCTGGGGAAAAAACGGTATTACACTGAATATACATGAACAATAAGTCACTTTGCAAAGTGAAATGACATGAATACATAAACTGATCTTCAGTCCTGGCTTAGCTAATATGGCCTTATTGAAATTTAGGAAAACGGAATCTCAACTAGGTTGCACTAGAAACAAGTAAATTTCCCCCTGTTTAGGGGCAATTGTATGCAGTAGAAAGGTCAATTTCCACCTTGCCTCTAGTAAACCTTTGACCAATAATTGGAAAGGATGAATCTAGAAAACGGATCCTGAAAGGCTCTGGTTTCCCAAGGTTAGGAAGCCCTGAAGGAGACAGAATGTCCTCTCAACTCTGGAAAATAATGGAAAGTCACTTTTAAAAACAACTCTTCAATTAGGGAATAAAATATGATCATCTTCTGAATGTCAAAAAGCAGTTTCATTATTAGAGGAGACTTGGAATCTCAGAAGACTTGGAAGTATCTTACTGCAAGTTCCAATTTGGCAAAAACTTTCATGATATATGCATATTAGATAGATAGATAGATAGATAGATAGATAGATAGCGTGTGCATGCATATATAATTAGATCTACTACCTGCCCCTTTTTTTTTATTTCTTACCCACTCTTCACTATAAGGTCACAGGATGAGTTACAAAGATAAGATTATACAATTATAAAAAACAAATACAACTATTACAATTATAAAGCACATAAAACTATTCCAAATGGATTAGAACAATATGAATTCAGCAAGACTTGGGTCCCACAAAATAAGAAACCTTAACTGTTAAAGGGCACAGAGTAAAGAACTGCAACACTTCTGCAAATGGCATAAACTATGCAATGAAGGGAGTGGCACAATGTAGGGGCTGCCACAGACAAATGCCCTCTTCTAGGCTGCCGCTCTCCACACTTCTGACGGTAGTGCAGCTAACAAGATGATGGTATTGTTTTGGAGATAATCCTGACTCCTAAAATGAACAACGGGTGCAACCCAGTTTCCCTTTGCATCTAACCCCTCCTGCATGCATGGTCTGCATAGAAGTGGCTCCTACCATTGACCACAGAACCATAGGACCACAAGGGCCATCTAGTCTAACTGCCTGTAATGCAGGAATCATATGCCCAATGTGGGGCTCAAAACAACAACCCTGAGATTAAGAGTCCCATGCTCTACCAACTGAGCTATCCCACTCAGTAGCCATCCTGTCAGCGGACAGCTACACATGCCTAACATGTGCAGTCAGGTCCACAGGAAGCTGAAAATACTTACGTGTTATTGATTATCTGGAACCGTTCACCCTTCTTGAATGAAAGGTCATCTGTAGTTCTGGCTTCATAGTCATATAAGGCCACAAAAATAGTAACACCACCTTAGGAAAAGCAAAAATATGAAAATCAGGTCTTTTGCTAAACAGGAGGCATATAAAAGTGTTCTTTCAATTTCATCTTGATGGTAAATTGAATTGGATGAATGGGCTGTATCCAGAAGAGCTTCGTTGCACCTAGGTCCTACTAAAATCCATGTGAAATGTTAGTCATGATATACCATATTGACCCAAATATAAGCCACACCTGAATATTAGCAGCTCCTTTAAAATTCAAGGGGGGGGGGGGAGAGAAAGACAATACCTGAATAGAAGCCGCTCCGTTAAAATTCCATAGGCACTCACACCCATTCCGTTTTACCGTATGTCTGTTTCAGTAGCGATATCATAAAAGCCAATTTTTAGTAAGGTCGTGAATTTAAGCCGCACTTTAACTTTTCACGGTCCGAATTTGGAAAGAAAGTGAGGCTTATATACAGGCCAATACGGTAAGTTCCACTGATTGCAATGGAAACTAAAAGCAATTTTCTTGATCTGGACCTAATGCAATGTCCGTAGGTGTTTTCCAATGGGAACATTGCCCTATTTCAATTTATTTGTTTTAAGAATTCTGGTTAGCTCCTACTGCTTTAATACTCGAGCTGAATTTCACACTATGGTTCTACTACAGGCTGGCTACATTGCATGTTTAAAAACTCAACAAAAATGGCTCTACAATAAATGACTGGGCAAGGGCTCCAGCTGTATGTTTACCATGTGTGTTCAGACCCTCAAATGTCCTTCAAACACTTCAGGAAGAAGAAAAAACAAAATAGCACAGTTGAGCTTTGTAGGAACTCCATATACACACACGTGTGTGTGTGTGATGTGCTTCAATGATTATTTCTTACTCCAACTGCCAATTGGATAGTAGCAAATAAGTTTGAAGAATAAGGAATGCAAGTGACACATATGATAGCACCCTTTCTAACTCAGCAACTCCAATCAGCAGACGTATCTCTTTCCCATTATTCAGCCCCATGTTTTCCTTTCTCCCCATAGGCAACTAAGCTCAGCACACACAGAGGCCATGTTTTTCCAGAGTACACAAGATGCCAGAACTAAACCTCCAGTGTGAATTGCAACTTTCAATAAAAGATGAAAAGAACAAAAGAGTGCTGTGATCACTATAATGGATTGTAAAGAACAATTTAATTGATTTTTCTACAGATGGTAGCTATATATTCTCTCATTGAATTCACTGCTTTGGCACAATGCTTTCAAATGTACATATTTTAATATTGCAGATACATTTACTGCAGTATGCTTTATTTTAAGAGTCTACCACAGTTCATTTCAGGAAAGGCCTCAAACTGGCATTTTGTATAGATCACATTTCAAGAAGAAGCAATTATCAGTTCAACAGAAAATACAGGCAGCAAACTCTGCCCACATACATCCCTTCACTAAAAACAAGCCACCTCTTCAATTTTGCTGGGTTTCTTTAAGAAAATTCCTGAAGTTTGGCACACGCTATGGATAAACTTCTTAGATTTTTGAATCTTTATGGTTGCAGTTTTCACAGAGCCCTCAAAGTACAGTGGTACCTTGGTTCTTGAACTTAATCCATTCCGGGAGTCTGTTTGACTCCCAAAACTGTTCAAAAACCAAGGCGCAGCTTTCAATTGGCTGCAGGAGCTTCCTGCACTCAATCAGAAACCGCAGAAACTGTGTCGGACGTTCGGCTTCCAAAAAACGTTCACAAACTGGAATATTTACTTCTGGGTTTGCTGCGTTCGGGAGCCGATTTGTTCGACAACTAAGCCTATTCAGGAACCAAGGTACCACTGCAAATACCCAATCTCAATTTAGTTTAAGAGATAACTTTTTTTTTTACCCCTCAGTGGTCTAAGGAAAACCATTGTACACACGTATGCATTTCCTCCTAAAGACTTACACTGAGTACAGATGATCATTGTTGTAGACTGATTTCCTGTTACTGCAACCATATTATCCCCTTGATCCAGCAAAACTAACATAACTGTCCAAACATAATGTGTGAGGGTGGGGAAAATTTCAGAAGATTTTTTTTATAGAAAACCCTTTGGGGGCTATTCAGTTTGGATATTTCTTTTTTAAAAAGGTTGGAACATGACAGATATTTGCATAATAATGAATGAATGAAGCATGCATTCTGAAAGGAAATATGCATACTGGAAGTACCCATAAATCCAAATTTGAAAAGAAAGCGGAACTCTAGTCTCCAGACGTTCCATTCCATGTGTGGCTTCGGTTGCTCAGTACTGGAATGTTGGCCTCATTATGAGGTAAATGTGATTGTTATGTGCAAAAAGGTCTTATTTTCAGATTTTTCTAGCATGTCTAGAAATATATATAAAATATCTATACACTTCTGTTTTCTGGATAGCGTAGAAGCAGTGATGTGAGGTTGGAAATTTTCTCCTATATTTTTTGTAGAAGTTTCCCCATTTCTAAAAATGAAGTGGTCCATATAATTAATTAATAAATAGCATAAGGAATGGATGCACCACCAGTCAAAAGAGCCATTTCAAAGTTGTCACTATCCTATGGATGCTCATTTAGCACACAAACAAACACATGCCCTAAATCTTCAGCAGGGTTTGGTTCAGACATATCTCAAGCCAAACTGGGCTGCCAGGGACAGGTCCAGTGCTGTTTAAGGTGAAGCAGGTGTCCTCTGAGGCATCCTAAACGAAGTCAGTGAAGCCTCATGGCTGCTTTGAAGCTTCAGAGGTCCCAGAGAACTTAGAACTGCCTCCTTAAAATTATAACATTTCCTCAAGATCTCCAAAAAGGACAGGAGGAAGGGAGAGTAGAGGGTGCAGTTTTGTGACTGACTAACTGGAAAATAGCTTCCCCAGGGCTCTTCTTTTTCACTTCCAATCATGGTGCTTCTGCGAGGGAGATAAGTGTCAACTAAGCAGAAATAAAAAAGAAAAGCCACAAACTGGTTTTCATCTATCACACTTCCCCTCACCTCTCCTTCTATGCTCCGTGCTGTTTTCTACATACTGACCAAAAACCCCCAGAAGGATAAGTTAGTTCTATTCTGCCAAACACTTTAATAACTGCCCATCCCCTTGTGTACCCCCCACCCCGTGCCTATCCTTATGAAATTCTACATATTATTTTGGCATCCTTTGACAACACCATTTTCAGAGAAATTCTTCAGAAAAGCCACAGGAGGGATATGCAAGTCTGTTCTTTTCCGCCTTTAAAGACATTCCTTGCACAACCTGCCCTGCTCCTATCTGTCTGAATTTTTTTTGGGGGGGAGGTCAACCCAACATAAAATTCCATCCATTTCTGTAATAATAATAATAATAATAATAATAATAATAATAATTATTATTATTATTATTATTATTATTATTTGTACCCCACCCATCTGGCTGGGTTTCCCCAGCCACTCTGGGCGGCTTCCAACAAAGATGAAAAATACACTAAAATGTCACATATTAAAAACTTCTCTGAACAGGGCTGCCTTCAGATGTCTTCTGAATGTCAGGTAGTTGTTTATCGCTTTGACATCTGATGGGAGGGCGTTCCACAGGGCGGGCGCCACTACCGAGAAGGCCCTCTGCCTGGTTCCCTGTAACTTGGCCTCTCGCAGTGAGGGAACCGCCAGAAGGCCCTCGGAGCTGGACCTCAGTGTCCGGGCAGAATGATGGGGGTGGAGACGCTCCTTCAGATATACTGGACTGATGCTGTTTAGGGCTTTAAAGGCCAGCACCAACACTTTGAATTGTGCTCGGAAATGTACTGGGAGCCAATGTAGGTCTTTCAAGACCGGTGTTATATGGTCTCGGCAGCCGCTCCCAGTCACCAGTCTAGATGCCGCGTTCTGGATTAGTTGTAGTTTCCAGGTCACCTTCAAAGGTAGCCCCACGTAGAGCGCATTGCAGTAGTCCAAGAAATAAAGTAAAGAAATAAAAAGTATATGCATCCTCTTAAATAAATTAGCAAAGTTTAATTGAACCTAGTGCAAAAGCCCCTATGCCTATCTCTAAAATTTGGTGGGGTTCATCCACTTAGAAAGTGCTATTATGCCTGCAAGTTCCATCCACTGCTGTCAAATAGTAAAAAAATACAGCCATTTGTTGATATTTTTGTTACAATGAATGGGGCCATATGAAGTATTGGATTTTCCAAGGCGATACAAGGTTTCATTTCTGAGCCAAAGCAGCTCATGTCCAAGGTGGTCCCTGTCTCAGCTCTACTGTCTCCAAGTTGCTGGAAAGTTATTATCTGTGCACAATCTTAAAAACAGAAGGGTTTCCGTATGATTTCTTCATTCAATTCAAGTCCCTGTCTTCCCCTAAGACTCTAAAAGCTGTGCAGGTCTCAACCACTCAACTCTAGCCCATGCCAAAGCACCACCAAACAATTCTGAATTCTGCAGAGAGAGTAAATCAATATGTCATTTTCATTTAAAAGGTAACATTAGATGTTTTATTTCCAATGATTTGAGTTGTAGTCATACAACACCTGCAGATCCACTGGTTCCCTATTCCAGCTCTACTGTCTCCAAGTCATGTTTTTACTTCCAAGGCATGCTTTCCATTAACATTTTCCTCCTGCCATCATTATATTTTTAAGTACAAACTCATAGTTAAGTCAAATTTATTTTTGAAGTAATGCCCATCTGTTAGATCACTAGGCTACACCTGCGTGAAGTAAAGCTGATTTCACTGGGCAGAATTAGTTTAAGCTTTCCCCTACATTGCTTTATAATTTCCAAAGAATACAATACCTTTTTGACCAGAGACCATGGCAGAGATTAGAAAATGAATGGGTAGACACATTATAGACCAAATCACATGCAGCTTTTGGTTTAGTTAATTCACTCCTAAGGGACTCTGCTGGAATCTGGAGTTAGTTTTGAAATGATGCTCACCTGTTAAACCGCTAGGATATGGACATGGCACAGATGAAAATGAGGAAGATGCTCCTCCAAACGGTGTCATCCCAGATGGCCCACCAAAAGGAGTCACGGAATGGCTGTTAAAATTAACTGATGATCCCTTTATTGCAGGTGACTGGTTTGCTTGGGTTGGATCTGTTCCATAATGGCTGGCATGGGAAGTAATGGGTTCTGGAGCATTCTCAGTCCTATATTTCATTGTAGGACTTTTATCTTCCTTACTTTTAATACACCCCATGGTCTTTTCTGTAGAGAGAAAGATAGTATCACTTTGATATGTCAATATTTAAACAAGTATTTAGAACAAATTGGAGATCTAAGTGTCTGAGGCTTAGACGATTCTAAATTCTGAAACTGAATGGCCTTCCTGGTGAATAAAAAGGTGAATTTGTCAACAGCAGAGTTCATAATTTTGAGCCTGGTTGCAATTCTATGGCCTTATTACACTAATAAAGACCCTTCAATCTCTGACATGTTATTTTCAAGCTATTGGACTCACACCAATGCAGAGTTCACCAATGCACTGGCTGGCCCCTGTGAGAACAGGATGAAAGTCTAGATAGGCCATTGGCCTGATCCAGCAGGCTCTTCTTATGTTCTTAAGTACATAGTCACACATTGCAATATTTAGCAGCCCTTTAAGTTAAAAACTGTTATAAAAAGAATACAAAAAAAATAACATTTCATTTTAAGGCATCAAAGCTGGACTATTTTAATAACAACTCTTGCAATTTTATTCTCTAAAAATTAAATAATAATAATAATAATAAACAAATCCACGCTAGTAATTTCACATCTTTAAATTTAACATCTCAGTTGTATAAGCTGCTTCTACTTGCCATTTTTACAGAGGTAATTAAGTTCAAAACTTGCTGCGGAAAAAAGTCCTCAGTACTGATAAACTGGTGAAGGTCTTTGAAGTTAATGCTAATTAGTCTGAGAAAGATAGATAAACTGAAGTAGATGAATCCTGGGCATTGTTGTTGGTACAGCCTGGTCATGTTTCTAGGATATGCTAGGTGCACAGGGTTTTTATTTATTTTTTGTGTTTTTCTTCCCACCCCAGCTAAGCACCTGTAGAATACGGCTGCTGTTTTGCCAATGTAGCAGTGGTGCAGCTCTTCTTTGATGAAATATCAGTATAGGATTGCTCTGTTACTTTAGTTACACAAAGTGTTTAATTCCATTGCCTCTGTAGAAATGGTAAGTAGTTTACAATGATCCACCTCAGATAAGCAATTTTAACAAGGTATGTTATTATTGTTTATTCTTCCAGGTTTCTGAAATATAGACATGATCAGCTATGTGATCTTACATGAATGCTGATGAGTAAATATATTGACTTGTGTATGAAGCATTACATTATTCATACATTTTACTTGCAGGTTAGATACTGTTTCAGCTTTGTTTGGGGTTTTAGCTTTTTGTGTGCAAAATTGGCAAATCAGAATGGGTTCAAGTAAGGTAGGAGATCCATGTGGAGGTCACCCATATGTAGCCTTCCACATCTGCATGTGGGCAACTGAGATCACAAATATATGATGTTTTTTTCAAATTGTTTAGAAAGATTTAACAAACAGTGTGCTGTAAATTATTATATTCACATTTCATTAAATGGGGTACTTATCAATTTAGTGTTTTCATATAGTAAGAACTTATGCCAACATTAACTGACAATGTCTTTTTACTAAACTCTTTCACACTTGTGCAAAGTTAAACCAATTTGGAACTCTCTCTGCTAGCCAATTGTCTCCTTAAAGTATGAGTCCTATTCACTGAGTTGAATTGCTTCATTAAGGGACAGTTGGCTGGCATGGAGAAGACTGAGCAGACTGACAATGTGCTTCAGTTACAAAGAAACTGCAGCAAGATTTTCTAAAAATCACACTGGGTCTCTCAATAAATGAAGCTAGCTGAAGAGCATACAAATAAAGAATGTTTCCAGGAGAGGCTGAAAGTTCTGTGGCCTTCTGACTTAAACCACATTTAAAAACAACAACACAAAATATGTATTTGATTTATTTGAAAATATGCTCATGTATATTAAATATATTTCCTCAAAAAGGGCAGTTATGAGACCCCTAAAAAAGATATCTCTAAACCTCAACATTCTGTATAATTATTGACTAAGGGCCAACGTTCTCTTCTGGGACAAAGAGCCTGATTGGGTGTTTACTCCCATACTCCAGACAAGTCATAGATGAAACATATTTACCCATTTCACTCTGACTTCCAACCTGGTTTTGGAAATTCAACTGCCCTGGTTACCCTGATGAATGACAGATGAGCTGCAACGCTGCTCATTCTCTTAACAGCTTTCAATGACCATATTATCCTTCTGATTATCAACCATCTGGGGTAAGAATTGGAAGCATTGCATTTTGTTGGTTTCACTCCTACCTGATTGATCAGTTCTAGAATGTGGTGTTGGCAGACATTTGCTCTACCCCGAGGTATTTTTGCTGTGGAATTCCACGAGATTCAATCATTTCCAATATTGTTTAACATTTATGTGAAACCACTGGAAAAGGTCATCAGGATATTTGGAGTGAATAAGTATACAGTCCAATCACAACTCATACGCAAAATCAAGCATGGCAAAAAGCAGTCTGAAGCCTTGTGTGGAAGACCTTCCTGTCTCCACTGGCTCCCTAGGTTGCAAGATGAATGGGGAAAGTAGTGAAGACAGAAAGAGGAAGAAGAAATCTGGTTCCCTCAGCTGTGAAAGGGAGGAGAAAGGCAGACAGAGAGAGAGGCAGGCAGAAGCTGTAGCTCCATTCTAGCTGTTTTGTTTTGCTTGTAGCTCTCTCTGTTGGCCTTTCCAGAAGCCAAATTTATTCTTTCTCCATCTACCTCTGTTTCACCACTTGTTTCCAAGCTGCCTCTTACATCAGCGGGAAGGTCATTGCTGCCCTCAGACCAAGTGCATATAATTGAATTTTGTGCAAATAAAGTGTGTGTGTGTGTGTGTGTGTGTGTGTGTGTTGTGATCATACTGTATTGCTGATGCTGAACTCCTTCTTCTCAAATTATGTTCTGAGTAAGTGCACAGAGTAATAAAAAGCTTGAATGAGAGCCAAGAAATGGAATATTTGAGTCTTAGGTGCTGTTGGTTGGTGAGAAACTTGTTAAATGGCTGACATGAAGCAAATCAGATGGCTAGTTTTACAGAAACGAAAATCAATTGATGTACAGCAAATGTGGACACTCATGCAACACACTTAACAACGAGAAGAAATGCGCAAGGTAGGTCTTTTCCCTTCAGCAGGTGCTGATGTGTATGTACCATGCCCAACCTAGAACAATTTTCTTTTTGAAATTTGCAAGAACGGCATTCCATCATAAACAAAGTATTATTCTGAATTCAAAGAGCTTATTGTTCCAGCCATCACACTGCTCCTGCCATAGTATCATTGGTCAGTCAGTTCACTGCCTTTAGGTCCAACAAGCCTAGAAATCTAATAATAAACAACATGATAGACCAGGGAATGAAGTTCAGCTTAGAGAAGATGAAAGAAAGAAGGGAATACGAACTCAAACCAATTCAAAGCCAACAATGAACTTTCATGACTGAAGTATAATACAGAGTTGCCCAAACCCAGGATTTTAACTTAATTTCAAAGAAACCTCAATAGTCTCACAATAGATTATTCAACGTGGAGTTTTTGTGCTACCATT
Organism: Podarcis tiliguerta; assembly: GCF_965153285.1. Lineage (NCBI taxonomy): Eukaryota > Metazoa > Chordata > Lepidosauria > Squamata > Lacertidae > Podarcis > Podarcis tiliguerta. The sequence goes on from NC_139540.1 coordinate 45,186,088, forward strand.
TGATGGATGAATGCTGCTCCCACATGGTCCTATGTCTCAGAACAGTATCAGCATAACTATTAAGAGATTAATGATGTTTCAGTTACAACTGCATATGCCATTCAGGAGGTGGCTCTGCCCATATAAACCAAGCAAGGAAATGAAAGTGACAAGCCTTCCCCAAGTGGTGGAGATGGTATTACTGAAGCAACAATTTGTTGTTGAAAAACAAATTGAAGTCTAAGTGCAAAGATTGGAACTGAGGAACTTTGAGCAGCAAACAAGTTTCCTCAGGCTGCACATACTGTTCCAAGAGGGGTGGTCAAATAGGAATCACAGCTTAGCAACACACTCCCAAGAGAGATGTGCATAATGCAGACTCAGGGATGGCTCATGCTTTGTTGGCCAGGAATGCAAATCGTCAGCTGGGCCTTGTTCCTGCCATTCACCAAGGTGGGGCTTGAATTTACATTTCCTGTTTCCCAGTATTATGCCCTAGATTATGGACATACTCCTGTGAGGGTGCAGGTATGGCTGCCCTTATTGCCAGTCCTAGTGTAGCCTTATTGGAGTTCACCGATTGGGTCTGCGTTGCTCCGGGACAGGAGGAAGGAAGTCAAAATGACGCCGAGTTGGTTCAAAGAAAGAGTTTATTCTGCTCTCCAGATAGCAGAAGGCACTTGCGTGATTAGTCCCCAGCAAGCCCAAAGAAATGACAAGTTTCATGCAATATATATATCCTCCAGGCATCCTCTCCCTCCTTCCAACCACGTCAGCCTATGTATGCAGGTTGACATCACATATGTTCCTGCTCTGGTACTCTCAACCATAAAAGGATCTTCCTTCCTGTACTTCTGACCATAAAAGGATCTTGCTCTTCCTACTCTGGGGAAGAGGTAATAATCTCCGGGAACACGCTCTGGCGTTTGTTCCCGGACCTGGGTTTGTGTGTCAGAGTGTCTCCAGGATGTAAGATAAAGCACAGACGTGTCTTCTCTCTGTTCTACTACTGGTGCAGTGAAGGCCATAGTTGCCGTCACAACTGATAAAGGAGAGGGCTCTCAACACTTGTCTATACAGCCGGGCTTTTGTTTATGCATTGAGCTCAGAGCTCGAGTTAATGGATTTTAGCTAAGGAAAAATAGGGATTTTGGTTCAGTTTCAAACTGCCTGCACAGTCAGTTTTGGGTTTTGGAAACCCATTCCTTCACTAGTTCCTCCCTTCCCATGAAGGCAGAAGGCTCCTTCTCCCCTTCAGTAGGTATAGAGCCATGGGTACTGTGAGATACTGCCATCTTTCCTCCACTTTATGTTGTACATTCGAAGGAGTTGTTACTTTTAATGCAAGAGGCATAAAAATACTGAAATCTCCCATGTGCAATGATTTCTGGTGCTTCAGAGTTGCAGGGATCTTGTTGTTTCCATCACAGTGTAGATTGCTTTTGGGTGCCCGTGTATTAGGCTATGCTTTACATGTGTGCAGTGGAGATGGAAAATGTCATGTGCTTCTATACTGTGTACAGATCGGTTTCATCTATGCCTAACTGACAGGTGTCAATGGCATGATGCACCATGATTGTCTGAGTAATACTGACTGTCACCAATGGGGCCACAACTGTTATAACTTCTGCATTCTGCTTTTGTGCTATTCTTCTTTGCCCTTTCAACTTTTTACTGTGTAAATTTATGATCCTGATTAAGTTGCATCAAGGCCATCTATGCTCACCAAAGTAGGTGTCTGACATTGCAGGTCAATAGGATTGCCTAGTAAGTCTATAAAAGAGTAAGCTCATTGCTGCAGCAGAAGTGACAGATAAAGGATGTTAAGGAATTCTTAATTCTGGACAAGGAATAATTTGTTCATTGATTCAGAGGACATCATTTTACATACCAGATGTTTTGTTCTCAAGAGCTAACTTCCATCAGCTTGACAGATTTTTATATTTAATTGCAAAAGTTGTATGAAGCATTCAAAATGTGCTCATTTGTTAACAGTTTACTAAACTGTATATGGCTTTTGAAACACGCAGCAACAAATAATATAGTAACATCATAACAAAATCTCAGCAAAGCATTTTCACCTCTAGGGAGCAACAGAAACAAAGTCATGACAGGAAGAATAATGTTACCTAATTTCCTCTGTCACATACTACAAGAACAAGAACAGAAAACCAGATACTTGTCTGAGGTTTTTGTGGTTATTGCAGCTTCTCCATTCTCCAACTATATCCCATAACACTATGTAGCAATACAATAAGTAAACTTTTGTTCTGACAATCTGCATGGTCAGACCGTTTGTTCTATAGTGAACCTAAATGTTAAAGATAAGAACTACATAACTCTATTGGCATTCTGGGCATGTGTTAAGACATTTGCCTTGTCTTTTCTTCTTCTTTTTTTTGGAAAGGATATCAATTATTTTTTCATCAGCCCCATGCATTTTTTAAAGTTCTCCACATTATATAGAAATGTATTCAAATCTACACCAAGAAATACAGCCAGAGAATTCTACTTGTGAATGCACGCTATTTTATTCTATATATTACAAAAGTGGGTGACCCAACTGCAAATATGCTGGTTCCCCAGACTGGTTGGGGAGTGGAGGGCAAGATTAATCTCCACCAACAAAGGAACCTCTAGGTGTACAAATGCCCTACACTTTTGAACCCCACTTCCCTTGTGCAGTCCTCCAAACCATCTTAACCCAGAGCTTCCTTCATGACATCATCAAATACTGGTAGCAGACAGAGCACACAGGTACAAACAGACCTTCAGTTTCCAGTGCTGGGAGAAAGGAAAGCAATGGCTTCCTACAGAGGAAGGAAAATGATATAAGTGTATCCTCCATCATAGATACTATGAGGCCAATTGCTTTTAAATGCAGAGCAGAAGGAATGCCCCCTGACTGGGATGTGTTCTTGGGATAGAAGGTGGCCTATCTGAAGATCACCTCCTTATCATAAAATCCATAAGTTAACACAGGGGTCAGCAACCTTTTTCAGCCGTGGGCCGGTCCACTGTCCCTCAGACCATGGGGGTGGGGGGCGGACTATATTTTGGGGAAAAAAATGAACGAATTCCTATGCCCCACAAATAACCCAGAGATGCATTTTAAATAAAAGGACACATTCTGCTCATGTAAAAACACCAAGCAGGCCCCACAAATAACCCAGAAATGCATTTTAAATAAAAGGACACATTCTACTCATGTAAAAACATGCTGCTTCCCCGACCATCGTCGGGCCGGACTGAGAAGGCAAGTGGGCTGCATCCGGCCCACAGACCTTAGGTTGCCTACCCCTGAGTTAACAGAAGTCATCTCCATTTTAGATAGTGACAGGCCTATCTTGGAACAGAGAGGAGCACCAAAAGGAAGGAAGAGGGGAAAAAGAACTATCTCTAGGGGCAAATCTGGGATGGGGTGGGGGTGAGGTACTTGCTTTATTTCCCAAGATCAAGCAGATTTTTAAAAAATAATTTAAAATGCCTAACCATTTTATGTTCAGCTGTTTTCAAGTAGAATAGCATCAAGGGGGACTAGTTGTCTATATACCTCCAGAAACATGAGTACCAGAATACCATCATCTGTATTGTCAGAGACAATGAATACAAAGCAGAGGCAGTGTTTCCAAGACAACAACCTTTTAGCAAAGAATTGTGGTAATCTAAAAGTATTTCTGTCAGCTAAACATGCGCAATAGGTTAAACAACGTATCCCAAGAACTAGATTTTCATAAGACATATACAATAATGGCACAGTGGTCTTGTTGATTTAAGGTGGAAGGAAGAGCATATGGGTATGGAGGATATTTGGTGATATAATCCCATTCCTGAAAATATTTACTTGATATTTTGCTGACATAAATAGAATTCCTTTCAAGCAAAATTAGTTAGGTGGTGTAATGTTGTTCCATCCCATAATAATATACTGTTCTAATAATCCTGTACTAATATACTTGTGTTGCCAATAAATTCTAAGCAGCAAACTTATTTCTAGGAAAACAATGATCTCAGCTCTCTCAGCTCTTTTTCTTAGCTGGCTTTTATCAGAAATCCCAAACATAAGTATACAAGAATGGTCTTGGATGATAGTGAATCTTCTTCAGGGCTGTAGCCAGGTGATCTTGCGCCCCTGGCAGAACCATCCAGATTGCACCCTCTAGCCACGGACAAATAAGCTCTTCTTTCCACCTCCCCTCCAACCCTGCCCCCCTCCACCCATTCAATTCACCCTCTATTTAAAACCATTTCTTATGAGGCATTAATTGATATTTATATTTATGGACATATTTTTAGCAGATTTTGCGCCTCCCCCCATCGCCTGCGCCCCTGGCAGGGGCCCACCTCACCACCCCCTAGCTCCAGTCCTGATCTTCTTTCCCAAAGTAGATAGCTTAAATGCCTCTGAGAAACCAAAAAAAGCACATCATTATGGCAAAAAAAAAAATTCTCCATTGCTTGCTTGCCAGCAGTAGTGATTCCAAGGCATACAACAGAGGTTTTGAACCTAAGGTCTGGGAACTGAGTGTGACAGAACTACTCCCTAGGACAGTCTCCCTAGGAAGATGCCTTAAAGACTGCACAAAATCTTCAGCTGGCTCCAAATGTGGCTGTCAACATAACATGCACGTAGAAGCACAACAATCAGATCATATTGATGCTTTTAATTATGTTTTATAGATATTTATAGACAGATTTTATTGCACATCATATGCTGTAAGCTGACTTGTTAAATTCTATGAAAGCGTGGATTATAAATTTTCAAGTAAAATAAATACAACACCTATTATGAACAGCTTACACCAGCTTACTTTCCAATTTGTTTCCAAGTTAAATTTAAGGTGCTGGTCCAAATCTTTAAACAGCCTGGGGGCTGTTTATCTAAAACAGCCTTGCTCTACCTGGTGTGCTCCATATATTTAGGACTACAGGTCCAATCATCCCTGACTACTGACGGTCTGATGGCAGTTGTTTTCTAAAATATCTGGAAGTCATTAGGTTGGGGGAAAGTGATCTACAGAACTGCCTTTGCTGTTGCACGAATCAAACATTTAAGAGTGCCCCATCACAATCAGCTCTTTGGTATTCATTAAAATCAGACACATTTGAAGGGTACCAGAGACAGGCCCTTTCTTTAGTGATACCAGAATTATGGAAATCCCTCCCTGGGGAAATACAACAAGCCTCTTTCTTTGCACTTTTGAAACGCAATGCACACTGAAAACATCTTCATTCAGGGAGGCATGATTTTATTTTTTTTAAAGACATATGTGATTGCTTTTTATAGATTTTTTTCAAGTAGCCTTGTGATAAGACTTTTTAGAAGGTGGTATATTAATGCATCCATAAGATAATAAAGAGTTATTGCTTAAATATAGAAATGTTCATTTAAGTCTATCAATATATTCATTGTTAGTACCGCAACAGCTTAAAAGCAATCTTGTAACTTGAAACTTTCACCTAGCAATCTTATCAACACTACAACAGCTGGGATCCAAAAAAGCCTTTAGGCTCAGAAAATATCTCCTACATCCTTTATTCATTTCAAGACTCACCCACACCATAGTTCTTAGCACTGCACTGGAGGCTGTACATAATGCTAGTTTTCCAATCTTCTGAAGAATGGGGAAATAGCTAGTTGGTGACAACCTTATGCAGCTTTTGGAAAACTGGAAGTTGTACTGTGCACATCCTCTTGACTTTGCATCTCCACCATCGATATTTGACCCCCAAAGCTATTTTGAACTGCTACATGGTAATGCAATTGTATAGAGATGCAATCCTATAGACTGGTAGTGGGGTTAACCTTGTTGGGGGTCTTTGGGAATCAGGGTTTTTTTTGGGGGGGGGGAGAGATGATCCAGCCCATGGGTTAGGCCCCCCACTTTACCTACTTACTTGGGACTAAGTTCCTTTAAAAATATGTGCAAAGGATTAGGTTATAAATTCAAAACCTCAGGTTTTCACTCACTAGGGTAAAACTAATTTAGATAGTACAGAAAGACCTTGAAAAAAACCCAACTGTTGAAACAATTAATGCAAGTCTGACATATTTCAAGTAGTTTGATTAAAAACTAGCATATGAAAACCATGAAACATTATCAGAAATCACTTGCTCTTTGAAGACTGTATGGGTTATATTTGATCTGCAACTCTATGCTTTGCCTTTATAGTAAATATTGTCTTAACACTTGACCCTGCTAAGCAGATGAGATCTGCTTGGCATTATGCATTTCACCTCGGGGGCTGGGCTTTTTTTGTTTTTGTTTTGCAGTCAGATGTACAACAGTTGTACTGCTTAACCAAGGAAAAAAATTTTAGTCAACTAAAAATGTGCCTCTGAGTAACCTTACAGCAGCTTTAAAAAAAATTAACAGATTTACTTATAAAAAGTTCATCATCTTAAAAGAGGCATTCCATCTTTTCTCACATGTAGGAAGAAATGCCTGCTATGGTATGTGTATGGTATCTAAAACATACGCTTCTTGCTTTCTAGGTATTTTATACACATACAGCCTGCATAATCCTATGTTTGTTCTTAGATGTAGTGAGTTCGTTGATACTTATTGTCAGGTAAATGTGTATAGAATTGCAGCCTAGGGATGATATCTCATTAAGTCAGAGAAGATCCACTGGAATAAATGGAGCTACTTTGAATAGGACTAACATTGGATACAACTCAAAGTGATTCATTGATAAACTTATATGCTTGTTTGATTAAAATTTCTTTCAACGCTAAAATTTCTTTGGAACACTAAAAGTTGCATGTGTTCTTAACTAGAGAACAAGGCCTTCAATGTTGATTCTTTTATTATTGCATAAGAAGTGCTTTCCTCCTTTAAAACTACTTTTAACTATATCATTTACTCCACTGGTTTTCAAAATAAAAATTAAAACAAAATGCTATTCTGCTGCAAAGTAGTTTCAGTCTGTTTTACTCCAAGACACTTCAGTTAATATCTGAACTTGAAATGGTTTTTATTTGACAATGCAACTTTAATATTCCCCAAGTACTGACAACAAATCATTACAGTCCCTCCCTAATCAGCATACTTTAAAAATTACATAACATAGTATCAGAAAATGTGATGGGTGGACTCACAGTAAATATTATATTAACTGTTAAGAGTGAAACTGCTCATGATTAATTTAAGGTTTAAACATGCTCAGTGCATATGTAGTGTGAACATATTCATTTCAAAGAGAAATTTGTTTGTTTAGGACCTAACATTTAATAAATTGTTTTGATTGTAAATTCAAGTAAATACTAATTACACTTCAAAATGATGTAGCCTATGGATACATAGATATAATAACTGAAATGTGCCATTATCCTATACATTTTGTATACTGCCTTGTTAACTTAAACAAGTTCATTATGTCTTCATGTCATGACGTTTCTAAAGGAAGTTACTCCCCCCCCCCCCAGTGGGAAAATAAAAACCCCAAATGCTTGAAGGAAACCACAGTTGTATTTTGTTCTGTAATAAAAGCTTAATGATCCTTAGGAGTAATGATCTCTGGTATCATTGTTTGGAAAACAATATACCATATATTGGGACCAAAGTGCAGATGAGAAATCAGCTTTTAGTTTCTGAATTCGTTCTGACCCACAACAACGCAGTTGCAGTTTTGGGGGCTGAGAAACGGACTACTGACTACTAAGAACTGTGCTAAATCCTTTAAACGACGTTGACACTCAAGAGAACAAATGGTCCCGGCTTACTTTATTAGCAACATACAACATATGCTTGAGGGGACTACAAAGAGAGACTTCATCAACTCACTTCGAGACATATTCCAGGAGTTTAAAAGTTGAGAAGCCTGGAAAGGGCGCTTGTGAAGGTTGGAAAGCATAACTTGGTACAGTACTTGAGTTTCCTCTCCTATTTCCTCTCCTCCCCTTGCCAAAACAAACAAAACAAAGCCTAACCAGGAAACTTGTTGGGATCGTCAATCAAAGCAAGCGAGGGCGAAGAGGACCCCTTCTGTTGGGAACAGTTGTTATCTGGCTTTCAGGAGCAAACACAAGCAGAAGGCGCGTCTCCTGCCAGGCTGCCACCTCTACACACGAGAAGGGGAGGGAGCGGGGAAGAAGAAAGGGGGGGGGCATACATCCAAACGCCCACCACACCCTGGAAATGAAACTTTTAAAGGCAGCGTTTTTGAAATATTCCCACACTGTTGCGTGACAGACAGGCGCAAACTCTCCTAAACGAAAGGGGGGAACCCATATGGGCGGAAGGAGTTGCTTAAAAACTCTGGAAGTGGGGAGGAAAGAAGGAAGAGCTTACACCCCCCGCTACCATAAGAAGCCGAGCACTCCCGAAGGGGTCGGGGGGGACGACGGGTGAGGAGAAGCACGCGGGGCCTAGCGCTCTGCAGGCGCCTCCGCCTCCAGGGAGAGAGCGGGGAAGGCGACGGAAGCGCTCGGGACGCTCACCTGCTTTTTCCTGGGCCCGCTCCGGGAGAAAGCGCCGAGTCCTCCTCTGGGACTGAGGGCGTGAGGGCGCCCTCGCTTCCGCCTCAGGGCAGGAGGCACCTCCGGCCCGTCGAGTAAAGGGGAGCTGGAGAGCGTGAGGGGGAGGGGGAGGCAGGAAGGGGGCGCCCGACGCGACGCCCCCACCGCGCAGGTGCCGCCCGGAGCCTTCAGCCCCTCGGCATCAGCCCCGGCCTAGGGTTCCCCGGGCTGAGAGAGATATCTGGGCGGCCGCTTGGCGAGGCGGCGGCGGCGGCGGCACGCGAGCCCAGGCCGTGGGGAGAGGGAGGAGCCGGGAAGCCAGGGCCCTCGCTCGCTCGCTCTCCTTCCACGCGCACCAGGGAGGAGGCGGAGGCGGAGGAGGCGCCGGGTCCCCCTCAGCAAAGCCCGAGTTCACCATCCCGACCTAACATGGCGGCCGGCGGAGACCCGGCGAGGGAGGAGGAAGGGGGCAGCAGCTGTTGCTGAGGAGGGGAAAGTCGGGCTCCCTCGACGGAAGGCGGCGGGCTCTCCCACAGCGCCCCCTGACTCTCTCCCGCTGAGCCTCTTTGGCTTGGCGCCGCCAGGCCCAGGCCGCTCCCTGGGAATCCTGGGCTGGCGGTGCCTCCGGGAGAAGGGAGGCGGCGGCAAGGGAAGCTTTGAGAGCGGGACTCGGGAACCTGCTGGGAAGAGCAGCCCTGGGGTGGGGCAGGGCTTGTTTCGCAAGTTTATTCCATAATGACGACGACGGTGTTGTGAATGCAATGTTAATATAGGAAACTTTAAGCGCTGCCGTCCATCCTCACGACGCGCCTGGTGTCCCGTGGCCAATCCGTGTTTGCGCCGCGTCAGAAAACAAATCGGGGCTGCTTCCTCAAAAAGCAGTCGACGCGGCAGAGGGCTGTTTCTGTCAGCAGAATTGGCTTCCACTTAAAAAGTCTTGGGGTTGTTGTTATATTGTGTTCAGAGTCGTGGCTTCAGCTAAACTGAATTTTTAAAAGTCCTTGGAGACTATACAGTAAATTAAAACGTTTTAAGTGAACCATTGGTATAACAACCCTAGAAAATGCTCCAGGTCTGACCTGGCAGCGCAAGGGTCCAAATTAGTCCTGGATGTATAGGGAGGCTTTTATAATAATTGCTCTTGAGCCCTGCAAGAGTGTCTTAAGCTTGCAAGAGTTGATCTGCTTAGCAATGGTCCAGGAAAATATCATGCTCTATCACTAAAAACGAATGTTTTGTAAAATTGAATTCTGTTTGTGAAACAAAGCCAACTGATAATGCATTTTGAAACTTATTGCAGTGTGTCAGTATAATGCTTCTGTTGCAACTTAGTCTTTAAAGTCCTGAATGAAGCATTTCCCAAAGTTGCTTGAAGTTCTGTGCTCAAGTTCTAAAATTCAGTACTTGATTTTCACTTAGGCTGAGCTATGTGAAGGCTTAACGTTAGTCCATATTTAGTCCATTCATATTGAATACAAATTTTTATTCTTAATAAAAGTATATTCTTACTAAAAGTAGAGCTTAAGAAACCAAACTTTCTACTTTTATGTGTCTGTGTATAGTTATTTGCAATGCAGAAACAGAACAGAACAAGCATGCTTGCTTCTTGGTATCATTTGAGGTTATAAACATGTCAACTATCAGTAAAATCAACTTTCCCTTAAAATTATATTGTAAATTATATAAGCTATACTATATATAACTATAAAACTGTTTTATGTAAATTACTGACATAAAATCTGAGGCAACCATACCAAAAAGGGAGGGGGGGAAATGACAAAAATATATAAGAAATTGTCCAGGAGTGTATAAAGTAACCACAACTAGAAATCATTGTATTTTCATTGGAAATATTTTATTTAATACACACAAAACTACCAACAGTGTTTGCTTGTGTCATACACAGAGATACATTGTATTTTGGTCAACATTTCACCTGGTAAAAGGCCCATAAATACCTTCCCCCTTGTTAACTGTAATGGAAATGATAGGAAAGGAAGGCACAGAAAGGCAGGTTTGGTACCTCTGTTATATCAGCAGTCATTTGCCCAGTGCACACAGTTATTTTCATCATTGGAAACGCTTAATACTGATCAACAAGGAGATACTAGGCATCACATTCTAGCAATTAGAAAAGTTGCATAGCAACCAAAATACCTCCTGTTACACTAAGGATGTTACACTAAGGAAAGTGACTACATGACAAGCCTGGAAGTAGAAGAGAAAAATGAACGTTGATATGCAGAAACAAGCAACAGTTAGCACAGCCAATTGCATACAGTTGCATGAGACTTCTGAACTTTGGGAACTGGGTCTCCAGGAATTTTACAAAACAAATCTTTTTTAAAAAGGTTTTCTAAGTACTTACCTGTCCGTGGTCATGCTTTCATATGTACTGCTACCTAGGTGCACTTCTTGCATATGTAGTTAACAGAAAGTGCCAAGGTAGATTGTGCATTTTGGAAACACAAGGGAGGGAAAGCATGTTAGCAATTGCTGACCTATTGCCTGTAAATGTGAAAACTGCAAATTATATAACTTATTATCAGCTGTAGGCAAGCAGTTCTAATAAGGACCAAATCAAATTGGAATATACCACCTAGATGCTAAATCATTATTCAAACGTATCAGTTTCAGACTGTGATTGCAGCACATGAACTCAAAACGAGTGTAAGATCATATTTGTGACAGTAGGCAGATCCACACCAAATATTTAAAGCACATCCAGTGCACATTTACAGTACATACCCAAGGAACCTGGGAATTGTAGCTTTCCTCTCACAGCATCCTCTCACTTTCCTCTCACAGCATCCTTAACAAACTACAGTTCACATATAAAGAAGTCTCAGTGATCATCGTTGGACTTATTTGAAATGTGCCCATAGTCACTTTTTAGAGCTCTATTTAAAATGAGAGCTATTAGGATCAGAGTTCTACATTTCTAAAATTAGCTGTTTTAGCTCATATTAAGCTGTTTTTATGAAGTTTCTGTAAATTACTCTGAGATGTGTATGAATGGTGGTTCATAAATAAACAGATAATACATATTTAATGGCTGCTCTTCTAGTAATCTGTATGAAAGACAACAGATTAATAAATACACTTTCCTTAAGCATCTGTTGACTGTTTATTTGCTCCATGAGGTAAACAAAGCCTACATGTGGACTTGGTAAAGATTGCATTTTCATTTTGTTTCTAAGAAAACACTTGTTTAAAAAAATAAAAGCAAAATAGACTACTTTTTGAGTGACCCAAATTGTTCACTACTGAAAAGCATGTGCAAACATCGTATTAACAATTCTAGGTCTTTGCTGTTCAGAAATGTTTGTGTCAGAAACAGTTACAGCAGACAAACCGGATTACACTATATAAAGCAAACCGTATTGCTGTTCACTAATCTTTATCTCTTTATATCCTGTCTCCATTTGTTGACACATGAGTGTTGCTTATGGCTGCTTAAAATAACCACTTCCTTGTTCGCCTCTCCAGGGCATTGTGTATCTCACACTTTGATTCTTTGCTTGTTACAGCAGGATTGTATCCATTGTCAGTCTGTAATATTTTTTTTCATTTGAAATGTGTTCTTAAACCTTTTAAATGTTTAAATAAAACACTTGAATTTCATGTGGTTCTATTGCTTTTTAGTCAGATTATGTGTCCTATGAAGCAGGTAGAATTTTACAGTTTTTCAAAAACAAGATTTACAAAAACAAGAATGAAAATATTAAATAAAAATAGTTTGTAACTCTGGCCAGGCATTTCACTTTCAAGTTAATGATGAGCTTCCAATATTTAATGGATGGGAACAATTGCCATTCATGTGAGGAACTTGTATAACCAGTGCAATGATTTGGAACAAGGAAACTGGGTTACTCTTGAATTTTAAATAGATGACAGGATTTATCTCTTAATTAACAAAATAAACATAAACATGCATACGATTTAAATCTACTTAATTTGTTGTGTGAGGTCTCTCATTAGATGAGAAATCTTTTAAATTAAAGGTGACTGCTTACTTTTACATTTTGGAATCCTGTACTCCATAAGGAATGAACTCACTGGAACTTGTGTTTGAGTAGATACAAGATGTTGTAAGCTGCAATCCTAAGTGTACTTACTTGGCAATAAGGCCCATAACTCTGTGGAACTGCTTGTGAGTTTTACATGTATAGGGCTGCAATATTAAAGGATGCACATGGTTTGACATCATTCACTAGCATAGTCCCAAACTCATTTTAATTTAGCGTATGTCTAGAACAGGCATAGGCAAACTCGGCCCGCCAGATGTTTTGGGACTACAACTCCCATCATCCCTGACCACTGGTCCTGTTAGCTAGGGATCATGGGAGTTGTAGTCCCAAAACACTTGGAGGGCCGAGTTTGCCTATGCCTGGTCTAGAACATAGCAAGCTAAACAAGCAAAAGAGAAAATGCCTTTTTATAATCTATTAAAAATACATGATTTTTGTGGTCCTTAAAACTAGCAGGGGCATAGCACCATCTGCTGAACTGAAGCTGAAATTAAACTCAAGTTTGACCTAATTGTTAATTTCCAGATGAGTAGCCATGTTACTCTGTTGCAGCAAAAACAACAGTGTTGTGCCTCTTAAATATTAACAAATTTATTACTGTGGACTACCATCCACTTCATCAGAAGTTTGAAGTGTTGTCATGAGTTGCAGGCATAGATGCATGTGATGGCGGCAAAGAATTACACACAGCAAGGTGAAAAGGAAAATTAGTGCTAATTATGTTATTAACAGTGGCCATTCATACAAAATGTTAGTAATGCAGATAACCTGGCATTGGAAGGCAATGAACTCATGCAGCACAACTGAAATTTATCCTGATTCAGTATACATCAGGGGTTGCCAACTCCCAAGAGACTATGATCTACTTACAGAGTTAAAAACTGGCAGTGATCTACCCCAGTGCTTCAGGGGTGCAGGGCAAAGTTGTTGAGCTTTTTTTAGGGGAGCCAAAGTTGTTGAGCTGCTTTGGGGGGAGCCAGTGATCTCTACCAATGATCTACAGGTAGATCATGATCTACCTCTTGGACATGCCTGGTATACATGATAGCATTGAACCTCTTTATGAATTATAATTTAGCAGTTTCATATTGCAGCCTGTCTCTGAGATTTCTTTGTTCATAAATGGTCATCTTAAGGTCAGCTACAGGATGTCATGGGGTGCTGAAATGTTCCCATGCCAGTTTTTGGATGTTGCAGTTTCTGATGTCAGATTCATGCCTATTTATTATTTAGCCCGTTCTATGTAGAAAACACTGGTGGGACGCGGGTGGCGCTGTGGGTTAAAGCCTTAGTGCCTAGGGCTTGCCGATCGAAAGGTTGGCGGTTCGAATCCCCGCAGCGAGGTGCGCTCCTGCTGTTCGGTTCCCAGCGCCTGCCAACCTAGCAGTTCGAAAGCACCCCTGGGTGCAAGTAGATAAATAGGGACCGCTTACTAGTGGGAAGGTAAACAGTGTTTCCGTGTGCGGCTCTGGCTCGCCAGAGCAGCGATGTCACGCTGGCCACGTGACCCGGAAGTGTCTTCAGACAGCGCTGGCCCTTGGCCTCTTTGAGTGAGGTGGGCGCACAACCCTAGAGTCTGTCAAGACTGGCCCGTACGGGCAGGGGTACCTTTACCTTTATGTAGAAAACATATTTTTCAGTTTTGTACTGAGGTCATACTCTGTCTATAGTAACTATCTCTCCCTCCACACACACACGTTTGTGTAGACATGTGCAGTTAGAACTCTGAATAGATAAATTACATTTCCTGTTCAGGGATTTCCACATGTACAAAGCTCTTCTTGATCAAACCTGGCAGTTTTGTTCCAGTGCCTCATATCGTAGCTCAGGTTTTTTTGAGTCAGTGCTTATGCATTTGGAAGGCAGAAACATAGCCACATTAGCTCATTCCCTTGACTCCTATAGTTACAGTGGTACCTCAGGTTACATATGCTTCAGGTTACAGACTCCGCTAACCCAGAAATAGTGCTTCAGGTTAAGAACTTTGCTTCAGGATGAGAACAGAAATCGTGCTCCGGCGGCGCGGCGGCAGCAGGAGGCCCCATTAGCTAAAGTGGTGCTTCAGGTTAAGAACAGTTTCAGGTTAAGTATGGACCTCCGGAATGAATTAAGTACTTAACCTGAGGTACCATTGTACTACCACATTAGGTCAATTCATACAAAACATACCCCTCAGTGCAATACATTGGAATGGCACTTTCAACTTCAATGTGCTTCTATGAGCAGGTTAGTGATGTTGAGTCTCAGGACAACCAACCTGGTCATGTAACATGGGGACATAGATTTTCTCAGAATTACTTCAGTGTCTCTTTGTATTAGCAAATACTGCTAGAAGAACTTGGTTATTTCGGTGGAGGGGGTTACTGAAATATTTTCAAGAAAAAGATGTAACAGTGAAAAAGATGTGTGCAGGGTTGGGCGCAGGAATGAATACTGAGGTATCATCACTCTAGACTTCTTTTTCACTTAAAAAAGAAGGCACCAGAAAAGCATTTTAGATCCATTATTCTAGCAATATCAAAAAGATTGATTAAAAAAACAAAACTGATGAAATGGTGTCCACCGTAAGGATTATGCAGTAGTGGATCAGTAAAAGGTAACGGGACCCCTGACCATTAGGACCAGTCATGGCCAACTCTGGGGTTGCGGCGCTCATCTCGCTTTACTGGCCGAGGGAGCTGGCATACAGCTTCCGGGTCATGTGGCCAGCATGGCTAAGCCGCTTCTGGCGAACCAGAGCAGCACACAGAAACGCTGTTTACCTTCCCGCCGGAGCGGTACCTATTTATCTACTTGCACTTTGAGGTGCTTTCGAATTGCTAGGCTGGCAGGAGCAGGGACCGAGCAACGGGAGCTCACCCCGTCACAGGGATTCGAACCGCCGACCTTCTGATGGCAAATCCTAGGCTCTGTGGTTTAACCCACAGCGCCACCCGGATAAGTACTGAGCTTCAAATGGCCCAAGCACAGCAGCTCATTGTGCTCTCTGATGTGGATGGAACTCGGAAGGACATACACAAAGAAAAAACATGTTGCTCCTGATATTGTGGGAAATCCGCTGCAATTTTTACGGTAAGCTTACAGTGGCAGAGCTACTTGTTGGTAAGCAGCCCCAGTCTTGGCAACTTGCCTTGCTGCTTATGGACTGTGACCTGCCTTGGATAGTGCTATTGTTCCTGGTCCATCTGATCTTCAGTTGCCAGTTTTAGATTTGCCTGTCTTTCCCCATGCGACTCTTCTCCCCACCCCCACCAGAACAACTGGGAGCCATCTGGATCTGGAGATATGACCACCTGGCATGCAACCCCAACACACCCTGACAGTACCTACCTACATAAGCATATAGAAATACAGTGGTACATAGGTTCTCAAACTTAATCCGTTCCGGAAGTCCATTCCAAAACCAAAGCGTTCCAAAACCAAGGCGTGCTTTCCAATAGAAAGTAATGCAAAACGGATTAATCCGTTCCAGAATTTTAAAAACAACCTCTATCTGAAGAAGTGTGCATGCACATGAAAACTCATACCAACAACAAACTTAGTTGGTCTCTAAGGTGCTACTGAAAGGATTTTTAAAAATTATTTTGTTTCGAACATCTAAATCAGCAATTCAACATGAATGTTACTATCTAATGAGACCATTGATCCATAAAATGAAAGCAATAATCAATTTACTGTATTATAAAATAAATAAGACTGTATTGTAAATGATAAATTAAAAAAAAATAAATAGGGGAGCTACCTGCACTGAAGATAGTAATTGTTTGGATGGGAGGCTTTTATCCATTTCCGCAGTACACTATCATCAATCAATCAATCAATCAGTAGCTGGAATGGGTTCCACACAGTCAGAAAAACAAATTAACTCAAAAGCCTAAAAAATAAATAGCAAAAACAAAAGCGCTAAACTTAATCTGCTCCGGAAGTCCATCTGACTTCTGAAATGTTCAAAAACCAAGGTGCAGCTTCTGATTGGTGTAGGCGCCCTGGAAACAATAGCCGACAACCACACTGGACATTCGGCTTCCTAAAAACATTCAAAAACCGGAACACTTACTTCCGGGTTTTCGGCATTTGGGAGCAAACGTGTTTGAGAACCAAGGCGTTTGAGAACCAAGGTACCACTGTATAACCTGCAGACATACAACTCTAAAAATGTGTATTGATCTGAAGGTCTTAAATTCCTGGTCTCATTTCTCAGGACAAATGCTGGTGTTATTCAGAATATTAGAGAAAATGACTCAAAATATTTTTCTGTATTTTTCACTCATATACTTCTTGGATGATCTTATGAGAAAGCCAAGGTTTTTCTGAGAACCCAAAGATGTTTGAACAGTAAATACACAGATCATCTTATCCTTCCTTTCAATGACCTGTGCATTAGATATATAATTATTCTTTTACAGCAGCTGTTAGGACTCATTAATCACTTCTGAAAGGAAGCATATGACTCAGAGCAAGCATGCAGACAGAATAATAGGTGAGTCTTTGATGCCTAATGATGGCTGACTTGTGCTCTTGTCCCAGTTGGCTAACAAGCTAGTCTGGACCAGATGGTGCCATGACTGGAGGAACTTCTTTCAGGAGTGTTGACAGTTAAACCCACTGAAAGGCAGATGAGAATGGCAAACTGTCCAGAGTCTTTTGTGACAGAGGGCTAAAATAGATTGAACAGATTTGCTTCCCCTTCCCCTTGCTTTGCAGTCTACCTCAAAAGGTTCAAACATCCTTTTTGGGTCTGTTTTTTCTGCTTCTGTAAACTCGCCACTACCGATCCAAGCACTACAGGTGTACCTGCCCTTTTGCCCGATGCATCACTGCACTCTAGGTGCCTCTGTTGTCCTCTTTTTGGCAGCGGCTTAAAACATTTTGGTTTAGGCATGTACTGTAAATACATACCGTATTTTTTGCTCTATAAGATGCACCTGACCATAAGACGCACCTAGTTTTTGGAGGAGGAAAACAAGAAAAAAAAAAATCTGAATCTCAGAAGCCAGAACAGCAAGAGGGATCGCTGCGCAGCTAAAGCAGCAATCCTTCTTGCTGTTCTGACTTCTGGGATAGCTGCGCAGCCTGCATTCGCTCCGTAAGACGCACACACATTTCCCCTTACTTTTTAGGAGGGAAAAAGTGAGTCTTATAGAGCAAAAAATACGGTATACTGTATTTACTCAAATCTAATGTTCACCTTTTTGGGCCAAATTACGTTGTGAAAATTAAGGTGTGCATTAGTTTTGATGGCGCATTAGACTCAAGTAAATATGGTATTCTGTAATGCTTTAATCTTTTTTTACTATTAATTTTAATTATTTTAAAATGTTTTAAACTGTTTTTCTTGACAGCATTAATATTTTTGCAAATCACTTACAGGTTTTACTACAATCAAGTAGTATATACACTTTGTCAAATATATAAAACATATTGGAAAATGAGCAGCTTTGGGGCTTCAGACCAGAAGGGATTCAGCTGCTTCTGGTCCTGAAAACAGCAGAGCCATCAACTCTTTTCATCTAGTCCAGTTCTCTGCTGTGCTTCTAGTTTCAAAATCCATGGATGGCATACTTATTGTATTGCTCTGTGTGAAAAGCATGTCCCAGAAAACTTCTGACACCATATGTTCTTTTCAACTGTTTATGCAGAAACTCACGACAAGCTGAGTTAATGGTTAACAAACATTATTTCTAAAGAGGCCTGGGAGCCTTCCTAAAGTAGTGGCAAACTTCTACAGCCAGTTTTGAGTCCGCTCTCCAGGACATCTCTTCAGTTGTTTCTCTTAAAGGGTAAGTGTGCTAGATACTACACTGAGTTGATAATACATACATTACATTGGCTGGGGCGGGAAGAAAGCTGTTTAAATGTGCTTTAGATGTCTGGTGTGTACACAGCCTGCTCCTTTTTTAGGAGTCTATACATACACAGTGGTGATATTAAAAAAGAATAAAACTTTGGAATATGTGCGCTCTGTGTGTGTGTGCACGTGCATGCACACTTTAACTTGCTCATAATGATTAATTTGGCAATGCTGAGTAGAAAAATCTAATCACCGCACGCCATTTGAACAGCCCTTTACAAATGATTTTACACAAATAGCTCAAATGGCATTCTGGGATATCGAGTTAACCTTTTGTGTATAATTGAAAGAGAATGGCAAGTAAGGGCCTGAAGTAAAACAATTGTGCTGGGCATTACACAGGATCTTAAGTTGGGATTGTACAAGGGGGCTAAGAAGTGGTTTATTATCTCAAAAGACAGGGGGAAGGAGTAAATTCCACATTTCTCCCAATTGTAAACAAATGTACTGGCCTCTATCTTTTTCTCTCTTTCCACCTGATTCTTCAATCTTTTATTTAAAAGTCAATTTATAGTTTGCAGAGGCTTCATTCCTGCTTGCCAGCTGGCACCATCTCCCTGTGCATCCATCCACTCCTAGATTCCTAGTATTACTGTAATTGGTCAGTGTCCACAGCAAATGATTTATTGGTTTATTCTTGTAGGACTCTATAAAATGCCTGTTTTAACAGACTTTGGGCTGTTTTAAGCAGAGCACAGTCAAAGTCGAAGGTCCTTTGTGGTTTATGAGGAAAGACGCATGGAGGCTAAATATTTATAGTAACAATGTGATTGTCTACATCAGGGATTGCCAAACTGGCTCCTGTACGTGCCAAGTTGGCATAGCTGTCAACTTTTCCCTTTTCTTGCGAGGAATCCTATTCGGAATAAGGGGATTTCCCTTAAAAAAAGGGACAGCTATGCAAGTTGGTGGCCTTCACATGCCAGGTTGGTGTTTGAGAGTGGAGCAGAAGGGAAAGCGTGTCTGTTTGTGTGGTCTGAGAGAGAATGAGAGCTGCATATGGTGTGGGGGGTAGACAGGTGTGTGTGTTGACTGCTTGTGTGACAGAGGGAGAGATGAATGTGTGGCTGTGAATATGTGGAGTGTATGTGTGCAGTGTGATCTGTGCTGTGTGTATGAGGGACCATACACACCGCAACTGAAAATTCATGTTTCCCCTATTCTATTTGTCCTCTCTTGCCCTCTGTGGTTCTGTACGTGACCACTTTGTATACAAATCATGCCGGTTTTCCAGTTCAGAGTTTCAAGGACCATACATTGCAAATTTGCTTATTTCGATTTTTCAGCTCTCTGCCCCTGTGTCAGCCCTTAGACCCACCCCTCCTATTTTCAACAGTGCATATACATCCAGCCCCCCCCCCAGTGCATCCAGAAATGAACGTGTTTCCTTGGAAACAAGCAGGAAGGCATTGGAAACCCTCTCCTTCCTGCCCTCCCCCAACTCAATTTTAAATTAAAAAAATATTTATTTGTGAAAAAATCTGATTGCTGCTCAGTATCGCTGGCTGCTTATAGACCTCTGCCACACCAAACCAGTGATTGCTTTATACGTCTGACAATGCTTTTAATAGACATCTGACTTCAGTGTGGATATAAACAAGTGAGAACATTTACTTCCTTCAAAAAATTATGGGATAACAGATACAAGAACTGTTAATTTCAGGAATTCATGTGGCTGTGAATTTTGATGCTATACATCTTTCTATAAAGGATAGCAATTTCCTCCCAAAATTGTCCAAAGGGCATCCCAGGTTTTGTTAAAATACGTAGGTTCCAAGTGCCATCTTGTGTTCAGAGCGATAATTTCAATCCTTCTGGGCCCCAGACATGATTCATTATGAATCACTGAGAGCAAGTGTAATTTGTTGCCTATCAGACCAGAATATGATTCCAGCAGCCTGGAAATAAGTGAGCTGAGATGCGTTCATCCTTCTGAGAAGGAGTTTTGCAGAGGTAGACTGGTGCATTGGGCACACAGCCGCAGCCTGCCTGTTTAATGATCCTGTGGTTTGGATTTAGCTGTAACAGGGGCCATTTGTATCATAGCAACTAAAGCAGTGGCCTATACAAAGTGAGTACAGACATTATATTGATATCTCAGACAGAAGGGTTGTCCCTTTGTTATAGAGGAGATGCTTTTACATATAGTTTCATCAGTGATTCCACTTCTAGAGATGATAAATGCCTAAGGGGTCATTGCTAAACCCAACCTCTCTTCCTTGAAAGAATCTTATGCAACTGTATTCTCCGTGGAAAAGGAAAGAATGCAGGTGTAATAGTGTGTGGATGGTGACTTTTGTGCATGTGCCTTTGTTGGGGTCAGTTTCTGGCACCACAACAAAGGAACATCCTGCTCTCTTGCCCCACTACTTGAACCTGAACACTAAGTCCTGTATGCTGAATCAACTCTATGAACTCCTGCCACAAGTAGAGTTAAAGATTGCCAATCTATCAGAGCTTTTGGCTAACTTGACCCCTCCTTGGACTGAGTCTGGATTCAAAGAAAGGAAAAGCCACATTTTTTTTCTAGACTCCAGTTCTCTCTCCCACCTCATGGCTAATTTTATTATTTAGGAAATTAGTTTATTTTGCACAGCTTTGTGTTGCACAGGTAAGGCTGGTCTTAATACTAGACAGGGTGAGGCAAATGCTTCATGCAGCAGGTGCCGAGGAACTGTGATGAATGTTGGAAGACAGCCACACAGCTTGTCTAGTGCCGGCAAAGTTAGCTTGCTAACCTCAGGTTCAGTGGAGGACGCTGACCCATCACCAGTGTTGGAAATCCTCTCAGCAATGAGAGAAGATGCTGTCTTGTCCTTTGCCTCAGGCAGCAAAACGTCTTGTGTCACCTCTGAGTGCCCACATGTATCCTGGGTAAGGGGAAGCAGGTGAGAAACTGGTTTGTGTGTTTTGTTCGCATTTGCAGTGGTGTGTGCATAACCTTCAAAAGAGCCGAGTTGCCTCCTTTCAGCAGCAGCCTCTCTCAAGAATCGGTGCCAGATCCTAGGAATGTAGAAGAAAGTTCTGGGCTCAGCCTCACCAGGCCAAGACTTCTCTTCCAAGTTCCTACCTGAGAAGGTTAAGCCAAAGGGGGACCATGTGGGAATGAAGGGATCCCTTGCTGGCTTTTGCATGTCCCCTGGACTGCTGAGCATAGCCCACCTTGTCACTAGCCCACCCAGCACTGGTGCTCCTGAGTCCCAGCTGCTGTGGCGGCTGCTGGCATGGGTTGGGTAGTAACTGGTAGCAAGTCTGATTGGGTAGTGGCAGTCTTGCTCAAGTCATCCCATTCATGAACAGGGTAGTGGTGGCAGACATGATTGGTGGCAGCTGCAAGGGCTGAAGGCAACGATGGGAAACCAGGGGTTCTCCACATGTTGTTGGACTTCATCTCCCATCAGCCCCAGCCAGCAAGGCCAATGGTTAAGGATTGTAGGAACTGTAGGAACAACATCTAGAGGAAACTTGGGAGGGACAAGGTGGGTAAAAGAAAACATTGGATCTTCTGCTTTTGAATTAGGGTGCTGGAGGAGACTCTTGAGAGTCCCATGGACTGCAAGAAGATCAAACCTCTCCATTCTGAAGGAAATCAGCCCTGAGTGTTCACTGGAAGGACAGATCCTGAAGCTGAGACTCCAATACTGTGGCTACCTCATGAGAAGAGAAGACTCCCTGGAAAAGACCCTGATGTTGGGAAAGATGGAGGGCACAAGGAGAAGGGGACGACAGAGGACGAGATGGTTGGACAGTGTTCTCAAAGCTACCAGCATGAGTTTGACCAAACTGCAGGAGGCAGTGGAAGACAGGAGTGCCTGGCATGCTCTGGTCCATGGGGTCACGAAGAGTCGGACACGACTAAATGACTAAACAACAACAACAAGCTAATCTGTACACCACGGGAATGGTGACACTGTTGGGCCCATGGCTCCTTTACCAACTTTGGGACTCCAGCAAATGCTTGACACAGTACCTCCATTTTCAGTCAGCCCTTTCTTCTTCCTCCTACTCTTTCTCAAAGTCACCACAGTATTGAAAGGACCCCAGAATTAAGGAAACTGCCAATTAGGCAGAATAGAACATATTAACTTTTGTATGTGTGAAAGACTGTGCATGCACCGCTCCTGATTTAATGCAACTTCACAAGTTAGGATCATCATTAGTACTGCTTGCTTATAAATATTGGGGGGTGGAATAGAAGAAATGTCAGAACCTGAACTCGATGGAGTGGGAGCAATCTTGTATTATGCACATACTGAAAAGTCACTTGGTTAGTGGCATTTCACCTTGAGCAGTGGCTGCTGAGGGACTAATTTCCAGTCAGATCAAATAAGGTTTCGCTAGGTTTGACCCCTACAGATCTATTTGCTGTTTTCATAAACTAAATACCACATCTGATATAGAACCTTCCCATAGGAAATCCATTCTCTTCTACCCACATGTCATTACCTAAAATGAGATGAAGATTTGCATAGACAGCTTGTGGAAGGTAGGGAATGAGCTGGTATTATGCTACCCCTGGGAATAATACCTTCCCCCGTATAATTCTTCTTACAAGAAAAAAAAGACACCCTAGCCTTAAGTTATTCAGTTTCAGGAAACAAGATGTCTGACTTCCCATTTCCTTTTCTCAGAATCATTCTTAAATTGGAAAGGAATAACAATGAAATGTGTCTTTGATGGGAAAGGTTATTTTCGGTTTGGCAGTTTTAGACATAGAACTCTGCCAGTGTGATTCATGCACTTGGATGAAGAGAAGTGATATTAATGAATCTTTAATATTCTAATTACTGGATCAATAGGCACTGCAGAGTTGTCTGAAAGGAACAGGTGAGTAAATTATCCCCACTAATATCTAGGTGAAAAGGTACATAGGTGGGTTTATATATTGGTAAATTGGCCGATATACGGAGGGAATAAACAAAAGAAGCAATATGTGAATCAGGCAACCTATTGTCAGGAGTGGCAGTCTGGGGCAGAACAGCAATAACTCACAAGACACCAGTGAATTTAACTCTTTAGTCAAAGAAACCAAAACCACACAGGCCTAGTGAACACAGCAACTCTTCCTAGTCGGTCTTGCCCCAATGAGGCAGCTGTGAGGAATGATGTTTCCTGCCTTCCCACCACTCTCCAAGACTCCTCCCCCAGGTCCTTTCCCAGCAATCTGAAGCTCCTTTGTCTTGCCTCTCTGTGTTCCCTCTTCGTTCCTCTTCATGTTCTGGGAGACTGGAGGGAGGGGAGCTGGTCACAGCAGAATTGGAAGACTCCCTGGCCTCTTCAGCAGTCCGCCTCATCTCTGCCTCTTGCCCCCCTCCTCTCCAGCTTCTGCTTCTGCCTCTGATTCTGGACTGCTCTCTGCCCCAGCCTCTTCCTGCTCACCTAAACCCTATTATGTCTTCAGCTTGCAACATGTCTTCCTCCCAGTCTGCTCTCTCTTCTCCCTCTGACCACTCAGCACCATCCAACCACCAACCCTCTGGCTCTGAGACTTCTTCCCCTGGGGGTTCCCTAGGGAGCTCCCCAGCTGGGGAATTGGGAATATTATGCATCTGCTATATGCCTGTACTGCTTGAACCACCCACTGCTTCTTATGTAAAATTGAGTTCCTTTTCAATTGCCTTGTAGGTACCGGTAACTAGGGGCAACAGAGCCAATAATCTGTTTGGTGGTAGGAGAGGTGCTACCCCTTGCTTTCATCCTTGCTAAAGGTTATGAGCAGTAGGCAAACAGAATTTATATTAGGAGTTGCTCTGCATATCAGCATTTGTCTAACAGAATAAGAGCTGCTTATTGAAAAACCAGACTTGTCTTTTTTAGAGCAGGGGTGAACAGACATCAGGCTTGCAGGATATAATCCATTTCTGTTACTAAATCCTCAGATCCACCACACAAAGTTTAGGAGCAAAAGACATATAATTGAATAATAGCAAGTTCAGGATTTTGTTCTGAGTACCAGAACTGGAGCTCACGGTGGTTCTTCAGTCTTGGTTATCCTTTCCCTCATCTGCCAGCTTTCTTCATTTCAGCAGGTTAATTTAGGGGAGAGTTGTTTTTTTTGTTGCCATTGTTAAACAATTGGGAGTCAGAAATCATTAATGACCTACTGCAAATCACCAAGAAATCTGCCAGTTGATTCTCATCTATGTTGCTGTTGTTAACTTCATTTATGAAATGTGATGAGCCATTAATAATAATAATAATAATAATAATTTATTATTTATACCCTGCCCATCTGGCTGGGTTTCCCTAGCCACTCTGGGTGGCTTCCAACAAAACACTAAAATAAAATATTATAAATAAATAAATATTAAAATACAATAAAATACAAAAAGAACATTGGAAAGGCGATGGGCCATTAAGAGAGAGGGGGCATCATGCCTAATGGCAAATGTGTGGTTTCCCTCCTCTAGCTCTCAGATAGCTAGAAGGACAAAGCCTGAGTGTTGAGGGCAGAGTTGGCTGTGATGTGACGTAGAGAAAAATGCTACAGGCTGGAAAGACACACACACACACACACACACACACAGAGAGAGAGAGAGAGAGAGAGAGAGTGCCATGGCTGTTTTCTGCTTGAATCCAAGGATACAGCTATGAGATAAACAAGACCTTCTTGTTGTTAACCCCTCCATAGTAGGCTCAGGTTGTGTATATGTATAAATAAACCATATATCATAAAGACACCCATGTCTCCACTGGACTTCATTCCCAAAAGGACAGATGGATCTGAAACCCCTGGAATCTCTGCTGGGTTGGTGTGCAACAAAATCCTTTTTTTTTTAAAGCAAAGTTTTGGGTTGGCAAACTGCATTGCAAAATTGGGAAAATTTCAAAAGGTTTGTGTAATGTTTTTGGAAGTATGAATTAGGACCAAAATTCTCCCCCGTACCTAATAGCTTCCCACTATTATTTGTCATGGTATGTAAAACTAAACTAGAAATGAACTAAAGTTCTTACTGTTATGCATGTACTGCTCTGGGAGTCCATATGTTCTTCTTATGAACTGCTGTATCACAGCACTGAAGAGGTATTGCACAAAGAAAACTTACCAGAAGTGCCATTTTCTTTCCTGGAACCATGATAATCACTGAAAAGCAAATGTGGGAAATATTTGTCATATGTTCTTTGTTCTATAAATAACAATTGAGTTTTGGACATACTATCCAATCTTGCGGCTTTCTTTTCCCATGCTCGGAATGAGTTCATTAAATGGTGATTAAAACAGGGCAAAAAAAATTACATCTTTTTATTGCTGTGAAAAAAGGAAGACAAATAGATCTTGTGAAAAAGGAGAGAGTGATTTACAACTGGAAGCGAATGAATGCACAAAGCACTTTTTTCATCTGATAAATTCTACTTCTGCTCTGTCTCAAATACACTGAAACTTTACATCTCCCCAAAGACTTTATTTAGGACTGTGATGGATTCAACATTGCTCATCAAGTTGCTTCAACTTCCAGAGTCTTTTATGACCTCTGGGTTATAAAACCTTTAGGTATCTTTTCTTCCATATGCATGAAGAAAAGTTAGATGGGCGATTTTACAGCAACCTTTCTAGGAGGAGAAAAGAAAAATCCTATTAAATAGTTATGCTAGGGCTAGGCTATACCCATATGGTTGCAGATAAATAAAAGGAAAATGCTTTCCAAAGGTCAAAACATTACTGAATGCACCCATTTCTATTTTACAACAGTTCATGGGAACTTTAGTTCCCACTAACAGGGCTACAATTCACAGCACCCTTAACAAGCTATGTTTCCCAGCATTCTTTGGAGAAGTCATGTGCTTTGAATGTGAGTTCGGTGTGCTTTAAATGTTTGGTGTAGATCTGCCCTAGCTGGAACATGACTGAGATATCTTGCTAAACTTAAAAGACCTCAAGTCTATCTCTAACTTTCTCTCCTCCAATTCCAGGAAATCTGCATTGAGATGGGCAACTTGACTAGAACTGGGCAGAGAGTGTCTGCGGATGTAATGGATGTGAGAAACAATTAAACCTGGCATTTTATGCAAATCTGTTTTCTTGGAGAGCACAGTACACACACAGTGAATTGGGCACAGGAACACCTGTCGGAATCCCGACCAATTCCCCATCCCTGTCCAGCCATTGGTACACATACTGTTAATTTAGAATCATGGGTACACTCAGGATTTTGGTTGGGGGGAAAGGCTTTTGTTAGGTGGGAGTGGAACCTCATCTTTGTATTTTTTATTTTTTTTACTGATTGGGGAGCAGCTCCCCCTGCCCCCCCTCTTGGCTACACCCATATTCAGAATAGCACTTCATACATCTGATGACGTGTGCTCTATTCCATGAAAGCTTATGCTAAAATCGTCTTTAAGGCACTACAAGATGATTGTCACCCCCCACTCCCTTTCTCCCTGCAACAGACTAACATGGCAGGCATTTTGGATATTGTTGTTACCAAATGACACTTGCAGGGAAGGAGACAGGAGAACGTCTTGAAATTCCAACGCAACTACAGTATTTAACACAGAAAGTAAAACTGTGACCTTTACGTCTATCAGGATTCCTCTGAGGCTTCATTATGTACTGGATCTGAAAACTGGAAATAGCATACTTTTCTGTGTACTTCTGTCTAGTTCAATAAAGGCTACTTGGTATCTTCCTATCACTGCAACAGGCAAACTCAAAGGGCAGGGAGAATAATCTCCAAGGTAGATGGCAACTTCAGATGTTGAAGTCAGCCTATATATTTGGCAAGAGTTAAACAAATTTGTTGAGGAGAGTGATAAATGTTTTTATTTTAGAGCTTCCATCTACCTTTTCAGTGATGTCTGAGCATATTGTGGGGAGTAGAGGGGAAATGGAACTGTTTAGGATATTACACAACCCCACTACTCTTGAATGTCAGCTGTAACACTAGCATCCAAAAGCAAGAGTCTTTTGTGCTGGAATCCACCATTCATCACTGCATTTTCCAGAATGCTATACCTGAACACAGCTGTGTGGATTCCTAATTAACAAATTGCCCCGGAGGTACTGACCCACACTGAACTCATCTATCTCCTTGTGAAATGACTAAGCCCTGTCCTGCATTAAAGATGTAAAAGGCCACAAATTACTTTCACAGTCTGTCTAGCGAGGGGAGAAAGAGAAAAGAAAAAGGCACCACTGCTTGGTGAATAACAATTTTGGTACTTGGGGGAAAATGTTCGGTGTTAAAGGTTACTTAACTTTTAAATTCCGTTACAACTGAAAGACCTTATGGGACCATTCATTCATTCATTTATCCATGCATGCAATGCATTCATTCATCACACTGGTAGCCTCCTGTTGTTGTTGTTTAGTCGTTCAGTCGTGTCCGACTCTTCTTGACCCCATGGACCAGAGCACGCCAGGCACTCCTGTCTTCTACTGCCACCCGCAGTTTGGTCAGATTCATGTTTGTAGCTTCGAGAACACTGTCTAACCATCTCATCCTCTGTCGTCCCCTTCTCCTTGCACCCTCCATCTTTCCCAACATCAGGGTCTTTTCCAGGGAGTCTTCTCTTCTCATGAGGTGGCCAAAGTATTGGAGCCTCAGCTTCACGATCTGTCCTTCCAGTGAGCACTCAGGGCTGATTTCCTTAAGAATGGATGCGTTTGATCTTCTTGCAGTCCATGGGACTCTCAAGAGTCTCCTCCAGCACCATAATTCAAAAGCGTCAATTCTTCGGCGATCAGCCTTCTTTATGGTCCACCCCTTCATGGATCACTGCCTTGCCGTGGCGAAGGGGCTTGAAGAACTCAGAGAAGCTATGAACTATGCCGAGCAGGGCACCCAAGATGAACAGGTCATAGTGGAGAGTTTGGACCAAACGTGATCCACCTGGAGCAGGAACCGGCAAGCCACTCCAGTATCCCTGCCAAGAAAACTCCATGGACAAAGACAACAGGTAGCCTCCTAGATCCAAGTAAAAATTGGTTGCTTCCTATGCAAAGTACTAAATGCCTAAAGAAGACCCTATAGCATTTTTTTCAACAGCCAAATCCAAAGGTAGGAGGAATTTCTAGACAATCCCAAACTGTTGAAGACTAAACAGCACTGGATAGCTACATAGGTCTAGTTGTCATATTAAATCTCGAGGTAGGATAACTCTGAAGCATTGTGGGAAATTAAGATGGCATCTTGACTCAGTCACCTGGTGCTACTTGTAGGGGAACTCAAAGTTCTGCTGCCACAGCTAAGCCCTGTGGGGCCCCAGCAGAGATAATTTTACCCTCGTCATCCTCAAACCTGGAGACAGCTTTGATAAAGTAGATGCAACTGCCTCATACATTTCCTGTTTGTTCTCATGAGGTTTGTTCAAGTCAATTTCTTGGTGGGCTGTGCTTTGTAAGAATGCTGATTACAAATGATTTTGTAGAAAGCTATTGAAAAAGGGCTAGAGGACCTTGCCTGAGCTGGCTTTTCAGAGTTGCTTCATGCATGATATTTTTACGGACCTTGGTGTAGGGCAAAGAATGTCACCAATTGGTGCTACATGCAAACATAATACAATGGACTATTTTGCCATGTTAAGAAGCTTGCTGCAGGCTTTCACATTACTCTTGCTGCAGAAATCTCCACAAAATATGCATCTTTTTTGGGGAGGGGATGGAAGGGCTTGAACTAAAAAACAGGAGCAGCAAAGGTAAGCAAAGAACTGAAGCGGAGCACACATAAATCAGATGTGATGATAGTGTGCAGTCCAGTTGATCCAGGCAGGATCATACTTTCTTTAATAGAGCAATGTTTGCAATGGCTGCTCTCTTTGGTTTAGTCTTGCTACTTGATGCTCAGGTAATTAGGCTGGCTAGAGGTGCTTTGAGAAATAAAACCAGCTCCATCTGACATGTCATCTTGAGAATAGGGATCTTACCATTGTCTGCCAAGATGATCCAGCCCAGCTGAAAATAATGTTAATGTCTGTTGGCTTCACTGAAAGGTATGTAATCCCCATACCTTGCCTGTTGAAATAAATGGTGCTTGATGTCCTCTTAATTCCAGGAGCTCCTAGAGCCAGAACCAGTAATCTATATCACTATTCAGATGTTCTATGTAGTAAGACACTAGGATTACAGGTAAGAGCTACAGAACAGCGAGAGAGTGGGGGAGGGTGTCTGAGTCTAGAGTTGCCTCACTGGAAAAGTGAGGGCCTAAGCTATGGTTGGGGAACCTATGACCCTTCAGATGTTGCTTGACTAGAACTCCCATTATCTCTGGCCATTGGCCATGCTAACTGGGGCTAACTGGAGTCCAACAACATTTGCAGGGCTATGAGCTTCCCACTCCTGCTCTCAGTAGTAAAGGTTTCTGGTGGCAAGGAGTGATTTTACTTGCTCAGAATGGCCATTTGTTCTCCTCATTGGTAAGGGATACCATTCCTGTTCAGGGTGGAACTTTATCTAGGCAGTTATAGAGTTAAAGTATTTATAGGCTCTGGGTCTGAATTTAGGTCTGGTTTCTGGTTTCCGGATGACAGGTGCCTACAATTTAGTTCTGCACCAACTGTATTTAAATTTAGTTTCATTTCAACATAAACATTTGTGCATATATTAAAAGATGTATATATAAAAATATGGTAAGTTAAATAAAACATGCCAAAGTATGCTTTGCATGGAAACATGTTCGCATTAAAATATATCTATTTGCATTTATGTATTTGGTGTAATTCAGCATGAATGGGTCTTCATTAAAGTTGCTCTTTAACAAATTGAGACTTCACTTTCTGACACGAACATGGATCCTGCATTATTAGAAGACCAGACAAGGGCTTCCATGGATGACATGATGGCTGATTTCTTGGAACTGAAATGTATTTATTTTCCAGAAAGCACCTTATCTTAACCTTTTCACCTTCCCACTGATGCTGACGTAGAATGAAAGGATAAAATGATAAATAAAAGTTCAAGGAAATGTTTTTTCAGGCGTTGAAAGTTCTGAAACATTTGAAACATTCCCTGTCAGACTTCTTGATGTCCGTTTGAAAGACATTGTGGTGTAAAATGATCCTCTTAGTGGCTTTCAGAAAGCAATTATGTAAAAGAACAAGAAAACATTTTTTCTCTCCACCAGCCACTGAGTTTCCCTAGGCCTTTAATAAACAAACTGAAATGAGGCTTTGTATAACACTGAGGGTTTAGGAAAATTTGTGCTTCTGTATATGAAACTCATCACATCCCATTCAGCCTGGTAGCCCAGGAAAAAGATGTTTTTGTACGGGAATTTTATAATGGAGAATTTCCTGGATGCCAAGATCCAGATTGGTGAGATAACCCCAGCAGAGATTTAAAATCACAAAATATGCAGCAAAGTGTGGAAATATGGACTGTTAGACCTTTAAAATATGCCCTTCTAAGTTCCTTCCAAAGTTCCCCTTTTCCACTAGCATAGAAGAAGACCACACATTTAGTAAGTTAATAATTGGTTTACTTACAAACTCTTCAAAAGTCAAGTTCATGTGCTTTTCCTACATCAGTCAGAAAACACAGGGAGTAAAATTTGGCTTAATTGCAGTGGTGAAAGTTTCTAAATGATTGGTATAGGAACTCAAGAGAGGCTGGAACAACCAGCTCAGACTTCTTTGCACACTGAGCTTCTAAGGTAGACTAGGAGAGAACAATAGGCTCGATTACCTTCCTCTCAAGGTGAGGGGGAGTGACCTAGCTAAGCCTGGCAGGACAGCTTACTCTATGGTCTTAACCCCTTCATGTGTTAATTAGACTTAAGCATGTTGGTTATATGAGACTGGTTATCCCACAAAATATGTCCTTCCATCCTTCAGTTCACCAGCCAACTTTCTAGTGTCCATGAGAAACATAGAAACCTTTTCTATGTACTGACTATGGGAAATCGCTTTAGGAAGCATAGGGACATAGAAAGCTGTTTTATACCAAGTCAGACCATTGGACCATCTAGATTGGGGCCCTTCAGATTCACTGGACTACAACTCATTATAACCCTGACCATTGCCCATGCTGACTGGAGTTGATGGGAGTTGTAGTGCAATAACATTTGAAAGACCACAGGTTTCCTACCCATGATCTTGCTCCATGTTATCTACACAGACAGGGGTCCATCTCAGCCCTATCTTGAGATGCCAGAGAGCAAAGCAGATGTTCTATCAGCCCTTTGATTTTCACAGTGCACTTTCCCTTGTTGTAATAAGGATGATATGAATCACTGTGTATTGCTCAGTGCCATGGTCATGTCCGGAATCTGCTTGCTTTTGGCATTGCCTTGGTGCATTGTCATCAGCCCTTTTGAGAAAACTGTGTTGCTATACCCTTTAGTCCCAAGAATGTTTTCTAAAACCTCTCATGCAGATCCTCATTCTGGAAAACACTGCCTTATGATGACAATACCAGAAGAACATTCCAGTGAGATGACATTATGGCTTTCAGGAGTGTCAACCATGAACCCTAAATGAAAATGAATGATTTTGTTCAGTAGAATAGAAATATATCTACAGGACTGAATCACTCAAATCCTGTGTCCCAACTCACTTGTAGGACACAAGTTCACAGCTGAGTGGAATGACAAACCCGGCCATGAATCAACACTGAAAAGAGGAAGGAAGTAAAAGCACATTCAGGTGAAGGGCATCTTTACATATAGCTGAGAACTCTTTTCAATTATTCCATCCTGTATGGATGAGTAATGCAGTTTTCAATAATATTTTGTTTACCTCAATGCTATGAGATTAATCATGTTCCACAAAAAAAGTACCAATGGCTGTAAAATGTTGTGTGGAATTTCTGCTGTTCTGCATTCAAAACTTTCCCTCTCACTCATAGTGACAGGAAGTACATCTTTTGGGAAGGGCATCATTCATTGTCTGCTTTCTTAGCGACTAGGTAGCTGCTCGTCTTTAGCAACATTTCATAATGTGGGATCCAAAGGTGATGCTAACACCAGTCCATACAAGGAACTCCATGGGTTTATAGGACAACATGTTTAAGAGCTGCTTATTGGTGGAATCTGTTGAAAGAAACATGTGGATACTTGAAGGCGCTTCTGCCACTCATCCAAATGTCCTGTCACCATAGTTTGGTCCTCCCATCCTTACGAAATGTTGGGAGCTGGTAGAAGTTGATTGGCTTACCCAGACATGAAATATGGGGTATTCATCAAAGTCATCTCACTTATTGTTATGGGTAATGTAGGGTTGAAATATTAGCAAAGCTGCTATCAAAAGCACTAGGCTTTCTATGATGGCTTTATTTGTTTGAAGGAAGTATTTTATAGTCTTATAGAATGATGATTTTTGGTATCTTAGGTTGAAAACCCAGAAATGCACAATTTCACTGTAAAAAAACCCCACACGGTTTATATTCACATGGTTCAAAAAAAAAAAAAAGTGTAGTTCAGGCTATAACAATCAAATTATGTATGGTTATTCCCACATAGGTGCTTTAACCTAGTAGGAAATTCCTCTGAAAATTGCCAAGGGCTCTTATAACATCTTGTTTAGTAGCCTGCTTGAATGAATTGAGTATTTCCCAAGGTATTCTTAATACGGTTCTAAAATACAGTATAGGAAGAAGCAAATAACAGAAACCTCCATCTCAGTTTAGAACCAGGCCCCTTGAGAGAATGTTTGAACCATGGGAAACAGATGTTCACAGGGCTGTTCTCCCTGCCCCCTCCTCAAAATGAAGACCACATCTTGTTTGGTTCTGAATTTCTATTTCTGCACTGGACTGAATGTAGCTGCCATTTTTTTCTGGATTGCAGTATATGGAAAATTACGAGCTCAACCCAACCTCCAGTTTAAACAAAAAATGACAAAGTTTCCTTGGTCAATGACTGGGACAAGGGTTGACATTTTTCAAAATGGTTTGTTTTAAATAAATACCAAGTTTGCTTCACATCCAGTGGATCACACACAAAATAAGATGGGAATGATTCTGTAGCAACAGGGATTGGTTTAAACAAGAAGCTTTAATCTAGGAGGCAATATGTGGATTCAAACATCCCTCTTTTGACTTTAAAACAAGGTACTTTTATTTTAAGCATCTATCCAAAATTTTATTCAAAACTAGTAAGAAAGACTATCACACAGTTTCCCCTTGGCACTGTTCTTACTGTTATGAACCTTGTCCTGAAAACTCTAGTCCTAATTTAAATTGCATAGAGAGGCTATGGAATTTCTGCCTTCCCGGTTTGCTATAATATTTTTGGAGTGGCATCTCCTAGGTAAGTTTCAAATATCCAGTTATATATGTGTGTGTGTTTCTGTGTGCATGTGCTCTTAAGATCATGTTAATTTTGGGGATCTTTCAGGTGTACTTCTCAGTTCTTCTGCATACCTCCAGCTGGAGATAGCTTTATTTCTTTATTCCAGTAGTGAGTGGTGGTAGTGAGTGGGGAAACCAGAAGGTAAATTGTGGTTCATTGGTGGACCATAGAGCTTTTTGTGGTCTGGCTGATTGCTGGTATTCTTGCAGAGTATGTTGGACCAGGTGGACCTGATCCTGAAAGATGCGTTTACGTTCTTAAGCAATATTGTATAGTCAGGATCACTTAGCACACATGAAAAGATCCTGATTTTGCATCTTGTTCTTGCATCTTGTTGTATAATTTCAAACCACATCTTTAGACCAAGAGGATTATAGTTTTAAAAAGCACCACAATAAACCAAGCAAGACTGAATGCAGCCCTGCTTTGCATTAACCTCAACCCAGTCGTTCTAGAAGTCTGTTAAACCCATCTGACAAAAAATCCTTAGCAAAAAGTCAAGGATTTTACTATGGGGGTTTTTATCAATCCCATCTAAAATCAATGCAGAGCGACAAAAGTTTCTGCAATCAAAACAAGGACACTTTGACCCTTCGACATCTCTTTAAGTGATACCACAAGAAAAACAGAGTAAATGGTTATCCTGCTAATGATGCGTAATGCATTTTGGAGCAAGAAACCAGGGATGTCTTTTATTCACTTATCTTCTCTCCTCTGGTGAGATGAAATGGCCTTTTGATTAATTATTAAGAATTTGGCCTATTTGCTTCTCTGTGCTTATGTTTGACATTACGTATTCCACTAAGTTATACCTCAGAAATACAAATATCTCTTTTAAAGAGGTGCATCAAAACCCCCACAATCGCATAAAATGTCACTTAATTATAAATCCAATGTTCTGTTGGCACAGTTATTGGCAGATAACATTCCCATTAGTTTGCATGACATTATACAGAATCTTATATGGGAAGATCATTTTTGGGGATATATATAAATCAGAGAAGCTAAAAAAAAAAGTCTTTCGCCTTTCTTTTTAACCCAATGAGACAAACACTCTTGTGTTGTTTTTGGGATTAGCAACAGTCACTTGTGTGCCTACTTGCTGCTCATGTGCTGAACCTGAAAATTGGCTAACATTACAAAAGCAAAAAACACAACTCCCCAGTTTGCTCTCCTCATGGGAAAATGCCCCCTGTATATGCTTGCAGACCACAGGAATATGTGGTGGTTGCCATGGGAATTCTTGAGACTGGAGGTGCCAGTGAGTTGGAGAAGAATGGCCAGCACAGCCGTCTGCATGTCTACTCAGAGGTAAGTCATGCTGAGTTCAACGGGACTTCCTCTCAGGATTGCAGCCTCAGGTAGTAGGAAATGTTGTAAAAAACCAGTATGGTGTAATGGTTCAAGTTCTGGACTAAGATAAGGGGGACCCAAGTTCAAATGAAGACAGCTGGGTGACCTTGAGTCATTCACAGTCTCCCAGTCTAACTTGGCTCACAGGATTGTTATGAGGATACCAAGTAGCAGGGAAACCATGGATGGTTCTTTTAAGGGAGGAAAGAATGGAGAGAAATGGAATGATTACATGATATGGGATGAGATACTATGCATGAAAAGAAGAGAAAAATGAAGGGAAGGGACTAGGGATGAGATTAGGCTACAGAACCACTAATCACTGTGTGTACATCGCTCCGTGTCATTTCCCCCTTTGAGGGGTGATTTTATATGCCCCCTCCCACATGTCTTTCAGCATGTTACCTCTCATTTATAAAACAGAGATTATAATTTGTCACGTTACGGTCAGTGGATATGCAAGGCTGAAACAGAAATTAAAAGTGTCTGTTCTGATGGACAAGCTTTTTCATTTCATTCCATATGTGGACATAGCAGTAGAAAAATAGCTTACCAAAAATGGCTCTACTTGGGTCATTCTTTATGTGTATATCTGAGTCATCCTACCTAAAAGGCATCTGCGTAGAAGACATGGAGCATTTTGCATCATACCAGGCATCTGCACATGGACGCTGCTTTAATTGGCACCTAAGCTGGAAACAAACTTTTATTGTGAGGTCAGGCTGAAGTCTTTTGCCTGAATCCGAAAAACTGTGAAGCTAGTTCTGTGTGTCCAAGGACGCCCTGGATTTGTGAAACTTAAAAAGCTCCCTGCTTTTGTGAACTCCATCATACATGACAAACTATGTTGAAACAGATAGAAGTCTTTCTGCTTTTCAAGGTAACAAAATTACCAGACTTTAAATTCTCACTGGCTGTGCACAAGTCTTTATGTTCATTTTAACAGCACCATTCATGCTTACTCAATAGTAAGTCCCATTGTATTCACTTTGGCTTTCTCCCAAGTAAGTGCATTTAGGATTTTGGCCTTCATCCTATTCTGCCATTCATTGTTATATTCTATTGAATTTTTTGTATAATACAGTTCATACTGATCTCGACTATCCCATTTTGCTTTTTTTCTAACTATCACTATGGATACTTTATTTTATTTGTTGCATTAAAGATATTTATATCCCACCTTTTCATGGACAGCTAACAGCAAGAGATAAAAGCTATGACAGGCAAAATAGCAAATTCAAAAGCATTAGCCAATCAAAACATAATGAAGAACAGATGAAATATAAACAAATAAAATATGAACAATGTAAATAATAATGAGAACACACAAAAAATAATCTGTCTAAACACCATTGAGGGGGATAGAGGTGGGTAGCCATGTCTGGAAACACCTATCCACTTCTGAATGATTAAATCATGAGTTACTTTTTATTCTGGTCAGTAGAACAGCAAAAGATTCATAAAATGAATTATGAATAATGCAAGTCAAGAATCTGGTTGACATTGATTTACACATACTCAAGACCCAACGTCTTTCTAATATCCTATGTGGGTATAGTACTATTTCTGGGTAGGAAATACTATACAGTATTTGACATTTCTTGTGATGATTGCACATAGTGTCTATTCTACGTATGCCTCATACATGTAGTGTAAGTGCACTGGACGTCTGGGGCTAATAGGCACATGTATAAACACATGAGATATGTGTCAATTATTTCCTTGGGCAG
Organism: Podarcis tiliguerta; assembly: GCF_965153285.1. Lineage (NCBI taxonomy): Eukaryota > Metazoa > Chordata > Lepidosauria > Squamata > Lacertidae > Podarcis > Podarcis tiliguerta. Next base: position 45,222,717 of record NC_139540.1, read on the forward strand.
ACAACAGTTTCCTGCCCCACCATGTTAATTAGCATAACAACACAAAGGATAATAGTGTTATCACCGATTTCTGCTGTCATGAATGGTCACTTTGCATAACAGATACATCACATAGCATTTCCATAGACTATATATTTTTTTGCATTTCATTGCCGCTTGGCACAAATATACATTTGGCAGCCGAGGATAACACTTCATGCATCCAGCAAAGTGGACTCTGGTCCACAAAAGCTTATGCTAGAAACCATCTGTTAGTTCCTGAGTTTATTTGCATGTCATCTCCTAGAATAAAGTTCTTTGTAGGATTTTTATTTTTGTTTTAAAAAATGTATTTCTTCTCCTGAATTCCACTGGTCACAACAGAAAGAAGGAAATATAGGCAACAAACACTAGAGAGCTACTAGACCAGACGCTGCACATCTGGAATTATGAAAAAGTACTTCTAGGTAGGAGGATGTGCCTTTGGGGATCGTTGAGCCCCAGCACCTCTGTGTTATAAAGATTCAGCACAGCCTGCAGAACACATGACAGAGGGTTCCTTGCACATTAATCATTGTGTGAGCAGGGGGCCTGGAGTGCAGTTAACAATGCAAGATTGGAAAAGAGGTTATTTAAGAGAAAGTGCCCTATCTTTCCTAGTGAAATTCCACTTTTTCTCACTTGTACACTATTCGGAGCATAGAAATATACCATGTGGCCATGAGTGAAGATCAATGAGTGTTTGTCTACCACCGAGTAGACCAATGAGTGTGCTGCTTTCAGACTTTTGTCCAAGTAATAGATTTGGGATCAAGATGTTGGAATCATAGACTCCTAATATCACAGGCTTTGGTTGTTGTTGTTTAGTCAGTTAGTCTTTTAGTTGTGTCCGACTCTTCGTGACCCCATGGACCAGAGCACGCCAGGCACTCCTGTCTTCCACTGCCTCCTGCAGTTTGGTCAAACTCATGCTGGTAGCTTTGAGAACCATCACAGGCTTTTAATTCTGTGCTTTTCTTTCTCTTTTAGTTATGGAGGGAAAGCAACTATTTAGAAAACAGCAACAAACCCAGACACGAGAGAAACCATTTCAGATGGGCTGATTTGATTCCCCAGCGCCTTCAGCTACAGTAAAAGTATAGTAAAATGCAGGGCTGTGAAGCTTTCGTCTTGTGATACTTCATTCCCAAGTCCCTGTACAGAAGATAGCTCTGAACGCGAGTTTGAGTCACGCACCTTTTAAACTTTCCACAAGGTGGCGAACGCTGCTTGCAACAGGTTTTCTGTAGTGAAACGCATCAGAAGGTTTCAGTGATTTTTTTTTTAAGTCCATAAATTAGTTATTTGAAGAAGGGAGAAAATAAACTTTATTTGTATCAGCTCACACGAATTATAGTGGAAGTTAAAAAAGCACAAGCGAATAGTGTTCCTCGATGGCAACAGATTCTATCAGAAAAACAAACATTATTTACCCAATAAATATTATTTTCTTGCTACATGCTCAAGGAGAAAGTCTAATATTTCTACCTCTTTATAAAAAGCTAAAACACAATTAAAATTAATCGACAAAATCTGATTAAAACTATCGTAAACATTGTGTGTTCTTCAGCTGTGGAAAGCAGTGGAGCTTATTTTCTGTTAAATTATATAAACATTTTGAGTTTTGAGAACTCGATGTTTCAAAGCGCTCCTGCGTGCATGTTCAAGCCAAATAACTGAATCAGGAAGTTAAAAAAAAATCATTGTGGTTCCGCTTCTTCCTGCTTTTTTTGCTCATCAGCTTAATAATTAACATGCACGGCAGTGGCTCCATCAGTCTGCATTTCTTGAGACAATTTTCTGAAATGGATCTGGACTTCTACCTTCAAGAAGGAAACAAGAAGCCAGTAATACCAAATTACTTGAAACGGAGACCAGACGTGATCTTTTCCCCATCGCCCCTCTTCCTCTACATCATTTTCAGGAAAGTAATGCTCATGGATTGTGAATTCCCAAGGAGGGATTCCCTTAAGAATTCCCTTGCATATGAAGTTTTAATGGAAACCCTCCCCGCCTGCGTGTGCTTCCCTGCCAAGTCCAAGCTGCTTGGGTTTAGAAGGGGGAAAAGGGGAGATGGGAGGAAGAAGATACAAAAATAACTTTCCCATAATTATCAATTTCTAATCATTTCCTTGCGTCTCATTGCCTGGGCGTTTGTGTTATTTGTTGTTGAAATTTTCAGGTGGCGTCTAAAACCGAGATCTGTCCACAATTTTTTAAAAAAAGCATACAACCCCTTTCCACATTCAGAGAATAAATATGCGTATGTTCATTACACTTTCAAAATGGGCAAATAAATCACAGTGAATATGGTATGACAACAAGCCACCATCACCGTATGAATAAAACGATGACATTTCTAATTTTGCCCTGCCAGCATGGGAGCTCTGTAAATATGGAGCAATCTTGGGGGCAACATTCTTCCAAGTTCTTTGTGCAGTTGCCAAAGCCATTCAGCACCACAGTGTTTGGACAGCTCCGGTGGGAAAGCAACTGTTCGCCCAGCGGGTAATCAATCCACCCGACTGTCAATTGCCATCTCTAATTAGAAAATTATAGAGAATCCTCTAAGACTTCAAACAGCTTTGGAGGGGAAATTAATAGTAATGTAATGACGACGGCAACAAAAACAGAGATTGAAATATTTAATTGCACTGGTTAAAGAAGCACATGCCCAAGATTTCTTGGCTTCGTAAACAAATAGCAAGTCTTCTGTTTGAAAAATGACCGGAGTCCACTTACTTGGAAGCAATTTCCATTGAAATCAGTGGGGATTATTTCCAAGCAAGACGTTTAGGAAGAGGAGAAAAAAGTATATGTGAAGGACAGACTTTCTACAAGAGACATGCAATCGAACGACCCGTCTCTGAAATATAGGGGAAATGTGAAATTTGAAAATTAGCCACCTCAGTGAGAGTTTTGGTTGGGAAGGGGCGGGGGGGGAGGAGGTGTAAGTTAAAGTGCTTATGAGAAGCTTATGACTCCTGCTCGCATCATCTTGAAGTTGGGATTGTTCTGTTCCTTGAGGAATTGGGGTGGTGACGTCTTTTCTGATACCGATTATTACGTGACTGCAACAACAACAATAAAAAAAAGTCATTGGCAAATAAAAATCCGAACGCCACATCAACAGAGAAACAAAACAAGCCAGACACCCGGCAAGGCAACAAGGCAGAGAGACTGAGAGAAAGAGAGGGAGAGAGAGAGACCCCCTGTTTACAACAGAGAGCTGGGAACAGAAAGCAAAGAGAGTGCAAAAGATCTGGTAGCTAAGGTGGGAGCCGGGGCTGTCAGCATCCAGCAGCCAAAGCTGGTCAGCTTGGAAGGCACAGAAGGGGGAAGAAAGGAGAAGAAAGGAGGAGGTAGAGAAGCAAAAGGAGACAAATCGACGCTGAAGCCAGGAGCTGCTCAGGGAAGGGGAAAAGAACCGCTCTGTAGCATTTGCTATAACGCAGCCAGTTTCCACTTTCTCCCTTTCTGATTCCTTCTTCCTTCCTGCAAGGATTTCCCCTTCTTCCTCTCCTCACCCTCTCTCTCTTTCCCCTTGTCTCTTGCCTGCCTGGCAGACTCCACTTTACACCTGCAACTTTTAAAAAAATTGAGCTGAGCAACCCCCCCCCCCCAAGCTAGGCAGCTAACAAGTCGATCTGCTTGTCTGTCCCACGCCCCCTCCCTTTCTGCGGTTTCCCTCTTTGCCCATCAGAGGAAGAAAGCAAGAGACACACAGAGGGAAACCGAGAGAGAGGCGATGCTTCAGGAGGATTAACTATCCCCACCAAAACTTCCTGGAAGGAAGAGAGCAAGAGAAGGAGGAGAACATCAACATCAACAACAAGAAGGGAGAAATCCTCCTTGATTCAGATCCAGTCTTGCGCCTGGTTTCCAGAGTTGAATGGTAAGGCGAATGAGCGGAATCGGGGCGGGGGAGAGGGGCATGGCAGTGCCGGGAGGGGAGGAGGGGGGCGGGTGGGAGAGGTTGTGCCTGGGTTGGTGAAAAGTCCCACAGGCGGGTTCCCCAGCATCTGATAGCTTCAAGGTGACAAGAGCTGATTCTTTACTGGACAAAGCTGGGGAAGGGGACAGGGAGCCCCCTAGGAGCCCCTTGTGACCGCGGTTTCTCTTTCCCACCCTCCTAGAGTGGCAATGTGTAACAAAGCGCTTCTCGCCCTGCTGGTCTATGGGATAATCATGCACTGCAGCGTCTACTGCTCGCCTGCTGCTGGACTCCAATACCCCGCGCTGAGGTGAGTGAATGCCCGGCTCTCCCCACCCGACTGGGAGCCAGGGCTTGGCTTATTATACTGCATGGGATTTCTTTCCCCCACCCTTCTCTCGCCACTGCTAACCGGGTTCAGACGCTTCGCTGGGAGCTGTCCAGCTCAGATTCAGCCTTCTAGCCTCCAGCTAGAGACAAATTGTCCCTTTCCTTGTCAAGAAGGAAAACTCCCCAAGAATTCCCTCATTTTCTAACCTTGGGGAACCCACACAGCTCAAGGTTCCAAGTCCGGGATAGGTCACTTGCTTAGAGACATTGATAGCTGATGCTCTAAGGAACCCTCCAGGTTAGAAACACAGGCTGCCGTCCTTAGCGCAGCAGTGAAATTGACTACCGAGCAACTGTGCAAGTTGCGTTTGGTGTGTGTCTCTCTCTCTCTGTGTGAAAGAGAGTGCGCGTGCGTGCTGGTGCGCGCGCCTGAAAATTACTTAATTAAACGCTCGTAGGAAATCGCGATAGCCTACAATATATTCGTCTCCGTAATGTATACAATTTCATTTCACCCTCCTCCGCTTTCTCCAATATAAGCAATGCTTATCTTGGGGTTCCCATTCGCTTTCTTTTCTGTGGTATGAATTCTACACCACCATTCCATGGGACTGGGTCTGAAGCATAAACCAAAATATAAAGCCACTCATTGACATGCCAGGCTGCTATCCTAAATCTTCCTGGGCTATTAACTCCAAGTTATGCGTTTAGAAGCAGGGTGTGGGTGTGTGAAGCTTATGCGTGTTTATCTGCAACAGTTGTGAGATATGTGGAGTTTCTTTCCAGATAATCAGAGTGCCAAACATTGAGAAATACAGGCAGATTATGATAGACCAGCCATTCTGATATCTAAAACGTTGACTCCGAAATAAATGTACCTGTAGCCCAATTCTATGCACATTTATCCTGGAACAAACCCTTTTATGATCTTAGATTGTGTGCATAGGTGCATCCCTGGGCTCACAACGAAAGTATGTTTATATCTAGGACATAGGTATACCTGTATACATGTAGACGTCTAATCCCGAATTTGGCTGCCTATTACCTGCTGCGTTTGTCTGGCAGGTACTGAACCTGTAGGCAAATTGTTAGAGGAAGGCTTTGGGTTATAGCTAAGGACTCTGCTATGTTTCTGGCGGTACGGATCACAGGTAGGAAATTACATCTAGTGAGTAATATATTACAGCAGAAGTGTTACGGTATGTATGATGGGCGACGCGATCCACACATGATGCATTGATACGATTACATCCTACAGTACTTGGACCCGTTGAACTCGGTAGGACTAATGAATGTACCTGGCGGAGGCCCCGCTAATTTCAATGGCGCCTGCTGCTTAAACAGCCGTGCTTAGAAGGAAGGTGCGCATCTAGGGAAGGCAGCTTAAAGTGAATCGCCGTGGCCCAGACTGAAGCTACCATTAATGTATACGCGTGAAGTGTGTAGGGTTGGCCCCATCCGTGAAATTCTATTGGCTGGCGCAGTTTGTCATTTCGATCTTCATATTTCTCTGTAAGATTTTAAAGCTTCGATGGTGCGGGTCTTCTAAATGGAAACACTGTAGGATTGAGCCTTACTAAATTGATTTCCCGCAAGTATAACTTTTATCGAAAGGAAAATGTGAATGGACTGCTAAGATCGCTCAACTAAATGCCATTCAACTGGTATTCTTACCAAAAGGTTTGCTTCTGGAATAACCATACTGAATCTAATGAGCAGGCCTGTACCTTAAGGTTACAAACCCAAATGCATTCCTCAGGAAGTTAAATTCCAATGAATTTTTAAAAAAATCTAGGCTGTTTAAACTGCATCCCTCAGTCAACTGTCTCATACCAGGAACCTGAGCACGTTTCTTTAGCAATAAGCTCCATAGCGATTTATAGTAGATTGTTTTAGAAGACAATATCGACGAGTATAGACTATGGATTGATGATAGCAACTTTACTTTTAGGATGGCAGGACAAGCCTGTAACACCACCCGGGAGCATTTCCTTGTTATCATTAGCAGTATCGACAGACGGTCGGTAGTAGAGATTGGCTGCCTTGTTGCTTCCAAAATTACCCAAAAGGGAGCCTGAGCCGACCAGGAGTCTATAACCTTTAGTACGCCACAAGGCTCCTTCCGCATAACCAAAGCTGGTTGTATCGACTTTATACCCCTTTGTTCCAAATTTCCTCTTATTAAAAGTGGAGCCTCCTTGATCAGGAGCAGCCGATCTGTAACGAACGGCTGCTTGTGAACTTCCCAAACGCTTAGGGCAAACCACTCTAGAGGACAGAAGGCAGAGCAAGATGGGATTTTTGAGCCAGCAAGACAAATATTGCGCTTTTTCGAAAATCCCTCCAAGGTGGCCCAGCGGAGACCGCTTGCGGAGAGGTGCTGAGGACTTCCGTCAGGGTGCTGAGTTCGGGAAGGCTGCTGCGCCCAAACCAACAGGGTGCTTTTCCCCAGCGTTCTCTCCCCCCCTCCTCTTTAAGAGGGACAGAAGCCAAGAACGCTACTGACCCCTATTGGTTTCTACATCAGAAGAATTGGGAGGAGGAGGGGCGGATTCTTGTGATCTGCCACCAATCTTGGGGAAGCACGAGGCTTTCCCTGCCCCCGGGGAGGAGGCACTGAGAATGAAAGCGGCTCAGTCCTGGCGACAGAGTGCCTAACGCGCCGGGACGCTCCTGCCCAGGCTCTGAGGTTGTCCTGAGACGAACCAGCCTCTCCACCCTCTTGGAAGACTGTTGTCCTAGGTTCCCCCAGGACTTTCAGCCCTCTTTGCCAACCCAGACCTGGGAGTTGGTGGGGCTGGGTGGCGGGGGGGTGGGAGCAGCTGTCAGTCCCGGGGAGGGGGACCTTCCTTCCCCCAGCAGTGGATGTAGCGGGGGCGGCTCTTGGCTCCATTCAAGCGCCTGAATTAGCAGCCGCGAAACACTTGAGGAGCATCCATTATTGATAGCTCCTGCCAGAGCTCCGCAGACGAAAATAGCTGCCGGAGAGACGCGCAGTGACCTAAATCCGGCAGCAGGGAGACCACGACGGAGATCAGGCTAGGTGGGAAGCGGGGAGGGGTGGGGAACCGTTATAAGACGCAGAAAAGAGAGTGGAGAGCGTGTTGTCTGCTTGCGCAGAGGAAAGATGGAAGGGGAGAAACGCAAACTCATGCCCCGAGTCCAGATCCGCTCCATCCCTGCAATTTTAGAGACGTCTCCTCCCCAGGGGGTCTCCTCCTACTTCTCAGGAGTAGGGACACCCTGAGGCCTTGGGAGAAGGTGGGAAGAAAACCCAGCCCACAGGAAGCTGCCTTAAACCGAGCCACAGCATTGCAGTCAGTTTAGGATTTCTAATGTTCTTCAGTCTTGGAGCTCCATATACTATTAGACTACAACTCCCATCATGCCCCGGCCAGTTTAGCCAATGGTCAGGGATGACGGGCGTTGTGATCCGGAAAGATCTGGGACCCAAGGCTGAGGAGAACTGGTCGATACTGGGTTTCAGACAGAGGCTTTTCCAGTCCTACCAGGAGATGCAAGGGGTTAAATCTTATGCATTGTAAAAGTGTGTCTTACCAGAGCCCTTTCAAATATGTGAAGAAAATATCTGGGCATTAAAAATATAGCCATAATAAAAACCCTATTGCTTATTTTTCACACGCTGATTCTGGCCTGCTTCCCAGACACTGCGTGTGAATGGCGTGTGTTGGGTGTATAAAGATCATTTCATCTCCCAATCGTTTTTACACCGTTCCCTGGTTAGATTCTGCGTTGCCCACAGGCCTGGATTAAGGGTGCAAGGGATCTCAGGCTAATAGGAGGGAACTGTAGGTTGACGAGGGAGAGAAGCATTAATTCATCAAACGAATTATCTTAAATTAATATGTATTGAAATAAGAATAGAAATAGATAAATATCGGAACACTAATTTCTTTAAAGGGAAATCCCTCTTCTACCCTATAGCTGTGGCAAAGTCACGAGTGATGTAGTTCATGCCTACATACAGAGATTCTCATTTCACAACAACCCTGTGAGGAAGACAAGGCTACAAGAAAGTGGTGGGTCCGAGGTCGCCCATTGAGCTTAACTGAGAAACAGAGGGCCTAACTCAGGAGACTCTCCGGTTGTTGTCTCAACATCCAGCCTAACTGGGGTTGATGGAGTCCGCTAACACCCGGAGGTCCACAGGTTCCCATCAGTGGCCTGAACCCTAGCAATGTAATGGTTAATTCGTCCCTACGCGCCCAAGGTCTCCTCCCAACAAGTGACATGGCCAAGCGAGGATTTCAACCCAATCTCCCAGCCTCCATGCATGCTCTGATCCACTCCACTTCCACTGCCTCTGAACTGTCCGAGACACCGAAATAAAATCGAAACGAAACCGATTTGCAGAAAGGCAGAAAGGATTCCGGGGTGGGGAGGTCTTGAGTTCAAGATCCCCTCCCCCTTTGTCCCACTGGGTCAACTGGGAGCGCGAAAAGCCTTTGGCTTGAATGAGAAAAGATGGGCGAAGACCTTTGAACGCTACCTGGGAACGGAGAACTGGGCGTGGACCCCTGGATTGAAGGTGTAATAGAGGGACACAACAGGCGGCTGGCGAGCAGGAGGAATTGTTGCAGAGATGTCTGCCCCTCCTCCTCTTCCCTCCTCTCGTTTTGGCAGCCTGTGGGGCTCTTTCTTTCCCTTTTTTTGGGGGGGGGGCTCCCTTAGCTGGCTGGCAGTCTTCTTCCTCGCGGCTAAGGGGGCAGACCAAGCGTAGGGGAAGCGAAGTGGTGGGAAAGGGAGCGAGCCTCGGGCGCCATGGGTGCATCTGAGGGGGGGGGGGGAGGGTGCCTCCTGGTCCCAGCCAGTGCCGCCTCCCCCTCCTCCCACCGCCGCCCCCTCGACGTGCCCACCCACCCCGCTCCCGCCGCGATCCCGCACTCAAGGCGCGGCGCCTGTCTCCCTCTACAGCAGGATGGAAGATGAAGCGTACGACGAAGACGGCAACACCCTGCCCGACTACGCCTTCGACAGCGAGCCCCTCGGGATAGCCGACCCTTCCTCCATGCTGGACGACGTGTACACCTTGTATTACCCACCGGAAAAGAGGTGATTAAGCCACAGATAGATAGAGTTCAAAGCAGGCTGCGATCCTGGCCACCCTGACCTGGACTGGACGCGCCCCTTGCGCCGGAGCAGCTGCGCAATGGACCGCGCGGTGGGTGTGGCGGGCCAGTGGGGGTGGGGTGGGAAGAGAGGGGGTTTCCCAGCCTTCCTCCGCTTTGTCTTTGGAAGAGGGTGAGGAGGAGAAGCACCCCTCTCAAGCCGAGGACCCTCCTCTGCAAGGTTTCCGCGTCAGACCGAGAACAGACGGGGTAGGGAAGAAGGAGGCGAGCAATCCGACTTACCTCTCTCCGGGAAAAAAAAGCCAGTTTCTGAGCAGCGCGCCGCGCGCCCCATCCGAGAAAATAACCTGAGTTGCCCCGACAGCTGCCAGCTGGGGGTGGGGGTGGGAAGAGGGATGGGAGCGCGCGCGCGCTCAAGACTCCGCTGCCCAGGCAGGCGCGGCCCGAGGTCCCTGGGGGACCCAAGCAGAGGCCGACCCCCAGATCCCCCCCCCCTTGCTGAGGTTTTCCTGCAGGATGAGCTCTGGGTAGTACTAGGTCCCTCCATCAGCTTGCTGGTCGTGGCTTGTTGCCTGTTTTATTTTGATCTCTGTGTGTCTCCCTCCTCCTCCCTCCCTCTCTCCACCGCTTCCCTCCCCCCTTCGTTTCTTCTTTCTAGGCATGCGGACGGGATCTTTAATAAAGCCTACAGGAAAGTCTTGGGCCAGTTATCGGCGAGGAAGTACCTTCATTCTCTGATGGCCAAGCGGGTGGGGTAAGACGGTCTTCCTTGTTTGGGTGGGGTGGGGAGGGAGTGTGGGTGTGTAAGGGGTGGGGGAGAATCTAAGGAACAAATCTTAATGGAGCATCCCATGGGGTTAGAATGCATTAAATGGCACTGGGCATGTTATTCTGTAGAGCTCAGCGGATCTGTCATCTCTGCACAAACGATAGAAATGCATGCAAACCTGGATCACAGTTCGATTCACAGTTCTGGATCAAACTGTCCCAGGGTGCGTGGAAGACCAACAAGCATAGCTGTCAACTTTTCCCTTTTCTTGCGAGGAATCCTATTCGGAGTAAGGGAATTTCCCTTTAAAAAAGGGAAACGTTGACAGCTATGCCAACAAGTCTGTCTCTAAGTCAACGCGTTTAGGGAACGTGGGTGCCAGTCGGGTCATCGCCGTTAAGTTGGGCTGTTGATCAAACTACGGGTGGAATGTCATCCAGAGAAGAGTATTATTAAACAGAACTGGGCTGAACTCCCGGAGAGGTGGGCTTTCCCGGTTTACAACCTTCAGAGGATTGAGCTATATTGTTAAATAGGGTTGCTAATCCTCCACGCTCCCTCGAATGTGACACAACCGGCCTTCCTCCCCGCCCCATTCAGCCTGACGGGATGAAAAGGTGCGGCGACAAGCTCAGCTGATAAAGACCTTGTCAGTTGCACAGTTGGCTCCTCTGCAGAGTCTGGCCGACCCCCTCCAACCCGCTGGGGATGATTAAATAAATACTCGAGGCTCCTTTGGGAGGAAGAGGGCATCATTTCCATAGATCCAGGCGCAGACTGACCACAGAACGTGCGGAAAAGAAATAAAATGGGAAGTAAAAACAAAGCAGCCCCTCCCTCCTTCTCTCCCCCCCCGTCCCCGACCTCTGCTTTGAAATCAACCCTCCTAGCCGGATGCCAGCCCGCGCGTGTATCGGCAGAAGGCAACATTTTAATAAAGCCCAGGGGGAAATGGATTACACCATTTCAGGATGAATAATTCATGCCAGGAAGAGATTGTCTCCCGACTGTCGACTTGTATTATGATCACACTTCAACTTCCGCAGCGTGGTTAGAGAAAGCCTTTGTTTCTTGGCGCCGGGGAAAGAACCTGCCCTTTATTGCTCCGGCCCCTGCTCTACGTGTTGCTCGCGCTGCTTGAAAGGAGCAACCCCCATCTTTTAAGAAACAAAACAAAACCCCGATCCCTGCACACTCCACCGCCAGATCCTTCCCTAGACCAAATGTTTTCGGATAGCTCTGTGATAAAAAGGATGATGATAATGAGGATGATATAAAGGGGGAAACACACACACACACACACACAAGCTTCGAATTGTTGAAAGGATGAAGGTTAATCGGGGCAGATCGCGAGGGGCTTATTGTTTGGCATGGGGGGCATTGGCCTGTGGAGCAAGCCTGGGTAGGAAAGAAAAGGGAAAGCTGGAAACCCCCCGAAACACACACACACACACACACACAGCAGACAGCAATACAATGGAAGATAAAGGAGAACAGAAAGTGACTCCTTCCTCTTGTTTATGAACATGATGCGCAATAAGAGTCTACACTGAGTCTATCCAGCAAACGCCCATTGGCAGTGAAACTGACCAGCCTTCTGGGCGTTAAGGTGGCCTGCCTGCGCATTTTGGGCGCAATTTCCCGACCCCTTTCCCTTTTCTGCTTCCGAAAGACGTAGCTCCTGCGGCAGGGTTGGCGCTTTCCGATTTTGCAACCACGTTTCGCTTTGCCTTCTTCTTTTTCTCTCCTCCTCTCTTTCCCCTACTCCTTGCAGCGGAGCGAGCGGCCTGGAGGATGACTCGGAACCGCTTTCCAAAAGGCACTCGGACGGCATATTCACAGACAGCTACAGCCGCTATCGAAAACAAATGGCTGTCAAGAAATACTTGGCAGCAGTCCTGGGGAAAAGGTATAAACAAAGAGTTAGAAACAAAGGACGCCGAGTAGCCTATTTGTAGCGATGAGTTTCCCAATCGCTCCTGTGTATACAAAAGCCCCGGGGGAAAAAAAATCCGAGAGAGGACCCCCCCCAACCCGCCCCCGTCCCTAAAAAGTCATTTCCAAACTGACTGATCAATCACCGCTCCTGTGTTATCTAAACATGTATTTATGTATGAAGTAAAGCCATTAAATGAATATTTTGATAATAATATTGTTTTTCTTTTGTACCAAAATAATATTTAAGAATAAGCACTAGAGAAAACGCACAGATCTACTTTGTGGACCAATCCTTAAACTAACTAACTAAATGTTAAGATTAGAATCTATAGACCTGCTAGAGCTAGCTCGATAGACTAGGGAATTAGAGAGGACCAATTGATGCTGCAGTGGTTAGCATTTGCACAAGAGACCGAGGACATTCGCCTGAGCTGTTTTATGTTTTTATATTTAAAAAAAAGAAGAGAAAAAATGGAGAAGACAATCATTGTTTTGAATATTGCTCCTATTTTTGTAATGGAAATTAAAAGGAGAGTATTTTTATCCATGACAGGGTTGAAGAAATTACTATTCTCCATTTGCTACTGTACATAGACAAAGATGCCCTGCTACAAGGGGAATATGAGGCTATTGATTTGGGAGAATTACTGACGCAGTTCCTTGCCCCGGTGAGTCTCCTGTCAGGCTCCTTTGACACGTCCTTCCTCCTTCCCCCTCCCCTCCCCCCGCCCTTGCTAGAAATGACATTTCCCTGCCTTACTCTGACTGCCCTTTTTTCTATGTATCTGGATCTGCTCTGAGACCAAGTGAAGAACCGAGCCTGCAAGACCGTTTAAGGTGCATCGGCCGCCCCTCGCCCCAGAACCCCTCTCTCCTGGCCACTCCTCTCAATAGGAGGGGGTGCAAAGGAGCGCCTCTCCCTGCCTGTACGAGGGGAGAGGGGGTGAAGGGTCATGCCGATCCGCCTTAGCGCTTGTGAGCAGAGAGGACCAGGGTCCGGTAGTTTAAGAGACGATTGTAGTTCAGCAGGATGCAAATTGTCGAAATAAATAGTTGCGCCCCAATGAGAAATCCTGGAAGAGTTGTTTTTTTCTGGTTTCTGGGATAGCAGACTAAGAAGGGGGCCTGTTCCCATATGCAGGTGTGTGTATACACATATAGATACACAATGCACTGTGTATAAATATATACACAGTGTGTATAAATATATATATCTCACACTGTGCATATGTAGGGTCCAGACTTAGCCATGCTCAGAATAGATTGATGCGTCAACTCTAAGAACGCCAAAGTCTGGATCCAACCCTGAGGTAGCCTCAGAAGTAATAAGTTCGATCCGTTAGGAAGTTCGGAGTTCAGATCTAGGGCGGAATAGAGAAGAAACGACCCCCCTACCCCATCCCTTTGGGTTTTGGACTTGGCACAGTGTAGGTTCTAGGAGTTAAAGATAACCTGCCCCATCAGGCCGGATCTATCCATGCAGCAGACGGAGGTGAAACTCGTGATGGCAAAGTGGACAATAGCACTTCAGAAAGAAAGAAAGAAAGAAAGAAAGAAAGAAAGAAAGAGTCCTGCCAGTAGAAAACTGGAAGGAAGATTCTAGTACAGTCCCATTCCTCCATTCCCAACGCCAGAAGTTAATAAGATACAGAAATAATTAAAGGGAGCATTTTTTAAAAATTAAAAAAGTGCACCTGTAATCTGAAATGGTATATTCCACTCTGCAACCTTAAGCAACTCTACCACCTTCCGTTTCCACCTATTCTGCTGCAGGTGTGGATCCCGCCTCAAAGAGATCCATCGGCCTACGAGCTGTTTGGTATCGGATCTTGATGCAAAGTATTCACGTGTAACTCTCCAGTGCTGTCCATCCTTCTTCTCATCTTGTGATATATTGGCTAGCGTTCTCTCTTGATAATCGCCCCCCGCCCCGCCCGCCCGCCCGGTGGGAGTCACTTTCACTCTCCCTCCCTCCCCGCGCCCCCAGTTCATGGTTCCCTGATAGAACTTTCGCTTCTCCGCCCTCGATGGCCTCTCTCGCAAATGTTGTGTTTTCCATCGGGGCCACTTTCGTTTCTTTTTTCCCTCGAAAGCAACAACCAACAATTATATTGTGAACGCCTCAGGCACTTTTGGTTTTGTTATGATGCAAGCTCTTAATTGTCAGACTGTCTTAGGCCCCTCCCCCCCTGCTGTAGCGCCTATATCTATATATCTCTCTATATATTCCACCACTAAAGAATTATGCACTATGACGAAAAAGTTTTTTTCCTTTCTTTTTCCTTTCCTTTTCGGTTCCTTGTTGATTTATTGAGTTTGGAGGTTTAAAATGTATTTTTCTACATTATGGCTTTAACCGCTTAGTAAAATTTATTTCATACAATCAACTTTGGTCATGCTAGAATGTGTAGTGTTCCCTTGCGCTTCAGTTTCTAAGACCTGATCAAGCATCTTTCTGTGGGGACGGGGACCTTGAAATGTGAGTGCCTGTGCGCCTGCGCGTGCGTTTGTGTTTGTGTGTGAAGTGTGTGGAGGGCATTGAAATAATCCCTTGGATTGTGTGCAGTGGGTATTGAAATAGTCCCAACTCAGAAGGGACTAGTTTCCCCCCTCTTTCCTCCAGAGAATTAACTGTCAAATGTAAATAGGGTGGTTCGAAGCCGATCTAGTTCTGCTGAACTCAATGGGGCTGAAGGTTGCAGTTCCAAACCGTCCATTCTCGTTGATGGTCTTTGTCCTGCCTTCTGTTCATTCACACTTATTTGGGTTGCGCCTGCGCACGGCGCCAGTCACAGGTATGAATGAGCGGAAGCTGCTCAAAGAACAAGCAACACCCCGCCCCCCCTCTGTTCCCACTGAAATCACGGGAACTTGGCATTTTTAAGTCAGCAGACTTATCCAGAAGGACGTCCCATTCATTTCAATGGAAAACACATTTGTTGAGGGTTCTCTTAACACAGTGGTGCAGTACGGTCATTTTACCCTGGGTTGAATAGCCTTAGCGGCTCTCCCGCTCCCCTTCTGATGGTAAACCAGCCCTACTGTATTTAGGGACCCAGGTCTTTCTTCCCAGGGTTCTGTCTCGACGGCACCATTGCTTTAACGAGCTGAGTACCTTTTGGGATGTCGTCTGTCGGCTGCAATACGCCTTAAAGGATCAGGGTGTCAATCAGCTTCAATCATAGGGTGGCATCGGATTAATTGGGTCTCCCGCAGCTCAGACTCGACCAAACGGGCGGGCGTCTTATTTCTAGAACCCTCAGATCTCCTTGTTGAGTTGTAGGACTTGGATCTAAATCCATTTAGGTTGCCACCTTTCATTCATGTGCAGTGGCGTAGAGTGGGGGGTGCAGGGGGGGCCGGCCGCAACATCTGGGGGGGAGGGCTCGCACTCGTAGCTCTCTGCCCCTACTAAAATCCACGGGTTAGGGGGCGCAAATTACTTGCCTTGCCCCGGGTGCTGACAACCCAAGCTACGACACTGTTCATGTGTTGGAAAGAAATCTCTTTTTTTAGCAGTGGGAATTTGCTTGACTGTTCAATTGAAGTCAACGGGGTGAAAACCTAACCTCGATGCAAAACGCATCTCCCAAGTTAAAAAGTTGCCCAGGTTTCCAACTCCGTGTGATTCTTCCTCCTGTAATTTACCTGTATTTGACCCCTCTAGTTAGTCAAGTTAAAAGCAGGACAAATATGACCATACTAAGGGACAGTCTCCTTTGCTTCAAAAAATTAAACAGAAGAGGGGAGAAGGCAACCTTTTTCCCCTGTGTTGATGACATTGCTTCTAGTTATTATGGGGGAAATGAAAGAGTACCCGCAACAAATAGCTGCGCTGCACATTGAAAGCAGCATCGCACCCCGCAGAGAATCCCGATAGCTGTAGTTTGTTAAGGGTGCTGAGCCTTGTTAGGAGCCGCACTATTCCCCTCACAGAGCTACGATTGCCAGAGTGGTTTAACAACCAGCTCCTCTCCTCAGAGAGCTCTGGCAACTGCAACTCTTTGAGGGGAATAACAGGGGTCTCTCCTAGCAACTCAGCACTCTTAAGAAACTACGGTCCCCAGAATTCTTTGAGGGAAGCCGCGACCGTTTCAAGGGGTAGGAGACTGCTTTAAAATGCGCAGCGCGCATGGAGTTCTTCTGTGCCCGCCCCGTAACTTTAACGTAGAATTATCCTTCGTGTCTGAAACGACAGCCCTGTTATGAATGGCCCTTGTTTTTCCGAGTAAAGGGCATTTTTAGCCTGTGAAAATCGTCAGCAGGATTCCCAGCTCTTCAGCTACTGAAAACCGGTGGTGGGGAGATCTGGAAGCTCTTGAGAGATTGTCACTCTGATCCCGATGGCAGTTTAGCAGCCGGCTCCCCGTTGAAATGAATGGAACGCGTCTCCTAAGGGCAAAGCCGGGGCGGAGGTGCACGCCAGAGCCCCCTAGAGCCCAGTGCCTCGTCTTGCTTTACGAGCCACTCAGCCGTCGAGCAGAGAAAAGGCGCCCGTCTCACCCGTCAGACTCTCCCCCCCCCCCCCCGTCTGATCCGGGCCCCGAGTAATCCATCACAGCAAACCCAATCGAGTTTGCATGCAGGTCCCAGGCGGGCTACGGCTGCAGCCAGCGGTAGCGCAGCCGTCGAGGGCCTTCGATCTGATGCCTGAGTGGTGTGTATGAGATCAATCTTACTTGAATTTTGCATTCTCTTCAGGCCATGTGACGCAGGATGCCGTTTGCAGCTTTTCGTGCCTTCCCTTCGCCTTTTAAATCGCCACGAGTTCACAGATGGCTATTTAGTGGCCCTACAATGCTGCAACACATCAGCTTGCATTTCTTTCTTTTCGCTTCCCTCCCCCTTCCCTTTCCTTCTTTTGGTGTTAAGTCTCCAAGCCTCGCGAGTTGTTCCTTTGACGAGGACAACGGGCAGGACCTCTTGCTGTGTGTTTGTGTCCCATGTTTGGTGCGATGACGCGACGGCGACCTCTAGGGGCTCCCTTTTGACGTGCTAGTCGTGCTCAGCTTCGCCTTGCTAGTCCAGTGGGCTAGTCAGTTTCAGTCAGTCTGCCAGCGTAACGTTTCTCCACACAGCCCGTGGTCGCCTGTCTAGGATAGCTATCCTCTGTCGCCAAGAGCCTTAAATCCCATGGATCCAATTGGAAATCCAGTGATCACTGAGGTTAGATGTCAGTATTTTGGAGATATCTATCTATATCTATATATTTTTTCTTCCTTCTGTGTAGCAACTTGAGTATCAAAAAAGCACTACAGCAAAAAGTAAAACACCCGTGGTTTCCATCAATAGGACTTTGAGAACTGTTATTTCAAAGTGTGTAAAGTTTGTATTAATAAATTTTTGTAAACAATGCCATTTTGTCTAATGTTTGGGGGAGACAGTGCAAATGGATTTCCACCAGGAAATAACCTCTTAAATTATGATTCTGATTATTTTATTTTTAACGAAATCTATAACATTTTATTTTAACCTGTAGGGTTTCTTCTTCCCCCCACCTTTCTTATTTGATGCTTCTACAATACAACCAAGTAGGAAATTATTGGAACTGCAACTTCAGACACAAAGGAGAGAAGGAACCAAAAGCAAAAGCCGCCCCAACCAACTCAATCAAAATAATCAGGTTTTTTTAAAAAAAGAAATAAAGCTTTACTTTCTCCCACTTGTTATAGGGATCCTCTAATCACTTTGAGAGCCAGCTCTTATGTGCACTCCAATGAATTTGTTGCAGCTGCTCTTGAAGCAATGGCTTAAGTCTCTCAGCTATCTGACTTTAGAGCAGGAATGGGGAACCTGTGGCTTGCCAGATGTTGTTGGACTGGTCCTGCCCCATCAGCCCCACCTAGCGTGGTCAGGAATGATGGAAACTGTAGTCCAGCAACATCTGGAGGGGCACAGTTTAGCCACACCTGCTTTAGAAAGTCAAGTCGAACAGATGTGGGGCAACTATCCGAAGAACGTTACCATCCATGTTTAAATGTCATTGAAATTGATAGGATGTGCAGTGTGATCCTACACACTTTGAGGAAACCTCAAGGGGACTTTCTTCAGAGTAAACAGGATCATGCTGTTCAACTCTTCGCTGGGCCCTCTTGTACAACTGAATTCTGTAGGAATTAGGCACGGATATTTCTGGATTGTGTTCAAGAGCTGCACTTTTGAAACCAGGCTTACTAACTGGGGAGTAAATCTCATTAAAAACGTGATGGGATTTATTTTGGAGTAAACATAGACTGTCTCCTGGAGGTGAATCCGTGATCAGGCCTGCAGCTCTATTCCATGCATGTTTTCTGTGAAATAAACCCCAGCAAATTCAGCAGGTCTGTCTCTTTAGTACTTTCTTTAGGACTTTCCACGGGCCCCTCCAGACTGGTGTTTTTTTGTGGGTGTTTTCTGCAACTTGTCATTAACACAATAAGAGTGCACGAGTGGGGGATTTACACTGGGCTGTGTGCACATCCTGCTGCTTTCTTAGCTATTCTGTCACGAGTGTTACTGCATTCTCACCATCTGGAGGAGCACTCTTGCACTATAGTGCAACAGAAGTGGCACATGCCCTCCTCCCTGCAAACATCTGTGATATGAAAAGTTACGGGATTTTAGTAGGAAACCATGGGACATGCACTGAAACGAAGCAAGAAATACTGTCCCCAAACCTTAGAAGGCACAAACAAAACAGCAGGAATGCATCTAACCACCCTGATACCATCATGGACACAAAATCATGACACATACTCCATAAAAAGGACATTTTGTGGGGCCCTAAGAAACATGGTTAAGAATGAGCAGTAATAGACAGCCCAGGAATTCCCAGTAGTGCAATATTTATTAAAATACAGAGGATGTGCTAAACTAAAGCATGGGTGGTTAACTTGTGGTCCTCCAAATGTTTTGGAACACAACTCCCAGCAGCCTCTGGCTGGGGCTGATGTGTCACACAGTACAAAATATCTAGAGGGCACCAGACTGGGGGAGACTGTGCTAAATAATAGGTTTTGCACAAAACGTTTTGATACATTTAAAAACATTCCATCTCTCCAATGCTAACAATGCTCTAAGCACTTCAAGTTACACCTGTTTGTACTCAGGTACAAAGTAATAGCAGTAGGACCACTCAGTCAAAAACACGGCTCCACTACTCTAAAAAGTGTTGCTTCAAGTCCCATCCACCAGCGTGTGGAGAGTTAAGGGGCTCCTTTGAGAACGGTGCCTGCTACCTGGGAACCAGGTTGAGCTGACAGCATAAGGATTGATAGTAGGGTATTCTAAGGGGAAGCCTTCAGTTAAATGTGTGGGAAATAATTGGAAATACTCCAGATCCTTGTTATGCTTGTGATTACCATCATTCCAGCAGATTAGAAACTGTTCTTAGCTAGAGTGTAAAAAGCTCCTCCACATTTAAATTAAAGAAAGAAAAACAATCCTCCTATGCTTCTTTGTTCAGTACCAGAAATAATCAAACCACTCCAAGATGGCAAAACTAGGATGTCGTAGAAACAGCAGCAGCAGCAGGAGCAACAGGCCCACTCCAAGATGATGTGCTGCTGCTGCTTCAGTAAAAACCTGAGCTTGGAAAAAGTTGCCTTAACACCGTGATACTTGGAAGAGAGACCCACTGGTACAGAAGGAAAAGTTACAGAACTTGAGTTAGTTGCATTCAAGCCAGTGAGAGGCTAGGCTCTTAGGGGACAATTACCTGACCTCCAATGAGCAGATTTCATGAGGTTAACATCTAGTTAACAGCAAACAAAATCATTGATTGTATGGATTGCTCTGGGCTGGTGTGCATGTCATGATCCAGTCTATTTCTGCTCCTTTATAGCTGGGAGATCTTTTCTCCTGGCAGGAGGATATTAAGTGAACAGTGATTTGCATCCTAAGAGGACTTCTATGATACACTGATTTTTCTGGCACACACAAAGGAACTTATTAGTGCCTGAAGGCAACAGCCATGCCAGCTACTCTTCCTTACTTCCTTCCACCCGACACATTAACACAATATTATGCTGAGCAACCATAAAGTTGTTTTGATGTTTGTGGGTAGATATCATGACTGATATCAGCCCAATAGATCCCATCTGTCCTGTGCAGTTCTTCCCTAGAACGTTAAATTTCAGAGTGAGACATATACTTCCCTCCATCCTGGACAATGCCAAATGTAGGTTTCTAGTCATTTCCTTTTGAGCTCAGCTTAAGTCACTAGGGCCAACCCCCTCCCAACTATGCATGGTATAAATGCATTTGATAATAAAATATGCCTCCACCAATGTGCTCCAAAACCAGGACTTGTTCTTTCAATAGCTTCAAATCATCCCAGCACCGCTGAATCCAACCATACTGAAAAACAGTTGGCAGGAGACAGTCCCAAGTCATGCCATGCTGACCTGTCTCCCTATCACATGGTCAGCCACTGGCTAAGGCCATGTTGTGTTCTAGCCCTTGTGTTTGCTGCTTTGTGGCTGATCCGGAACACCCTACTATGGCCACAAATAACAACCCGCCCTCATTCCTTCCTTTTCCAGCAACCTGTTGACAAATAAAACACCAACAAGGGAAAAGCACCAACTCTTTCCTTCCACGGGATGCCCATAACCATTAAAAGCTGCAGAATGCCACCTCCTTCTCAACTTACCATGCTCTTCTGGGAGGCCCGAATATCTCTGCAGCCAGTTGTTATATTGGATGCTCTGTTGCTTGGACTAGAAAGCCAGGTCTGACATGAGTAGGGAGAGTGCTGTTGTGTTCAAATCTTGCTTTCAGGCTTCCCATAGGCATCTGGTTGGCCACTATGAGAATGCTGGACTAGGTGGGTCATTAGCCTGATCCAGCGGTCTCTTCTTATCTTCTAAAGTTTTTAACCTAGAACATATCACACCCTGCCATGGCCATAAAATGGAAATCATCAAGGTAGTTCACCAGGGTCTTGAAAGCTGTCCAGTTCCTTAAGGCCAACTAAAAGATAATGCACTGAATTTTTCAAACATCGCAAATAAGAATTCTATACATATACAATTTTCCCTGGAAGGAAAGTTGCAAAAATGTAGCAGCATTCACCGATTAAAAGGTGGTATCCAGCGGGGGGGCACCAGGTGGCGCATTGGAAGATGGCCGACAATAACATCTCTCCGACCCACACGAGGTAATTAAGAGGCTGCTATGGGAAGTATGCAGTCTTCCCGCCCCCCCCCGAGGAAATGGGGGGGGGGGACTGCCTTGCGAGCTGTGTCCATAACGCACCCCCGGATTCGAAAGAAGGGGGTGCTGCTCACTTGGCACAAGCCCTCGATGAGGTCGGCTCTTCCTGACGCTGTCTCCAATCAGCGCGTGCTGGTTGGCTTTAGCTCGAAAATATAATTGGAAACATATAATTGGAAAGAAGCTAAAGCACATACATCAAGCAAAGTTCGGGAGATAAGACTGCTGATTAATGGATCTCTGTGACCGGAGCAACGGATGGGACAAATAAATCAAGTGATGAACCACCATTAAGAGACTGGTATGTTTGGAGTGAAACAGAAGGGGGGTGGAGGAAAAAATGTTTCTTTGCCTTATGTGAATATTAATAACCCTCCACCCCAGAAAGAAGATCATTGCATTTTATTAACCACAAGCAGGAATTCAAGAACTGTGTGGAGTGGATTATAGATTAAAGAGATGACTGGTAAACAACGGAGAATGGAGGAAAATTTTATGACGCAGCTTTAAATGGCGTCTCGCTAAGACAGGCTTGTCTAAGAAAGACGGGGGGGGGGAGGAGGATCAGGATAATCGGAATGTGAATGATGATTGGAATGTGATCTTAACCTGACAGAGCCCTCCTGATATACTTGGCAAGCCTGAGAAAATTAAAGGACAGACCGAAGATAAATTTTTTATGGAAGTATGGAATGGCTGTCCCTAAGTGATATGATCTTTGGAGAGTGTAAAACCCACACAGAGGATGTCTGTTTCCAACCCGCTTGTGAAGATTATCAGAGATCGCAAAGAAAGGAATATATGATAACAACAAGAAGATGAAGAAAATAATAAATAGACTATCTGGACAGAACTGGATAGAACTGTTTAATTAAAGCAGCAATAGAAGTGATGCTTGGACCCCCATTCGGAGCTTGATGTATGGGTACCCCCAACAAATTTTAAAAATCTGGCTGTATAATTTGGAACTAATGTGATTTGGAAATAATGTGATTTGGTTGGCCTGTTAATAAAAATTACTTTAAAAAAAAAGGTGGTATCCAGCAGCTATTTATCTAGCACATTTAATTTTCTTCAATGCATCTTCCTCTCATAGCAACCATGTGGGGTAGACTACTATTGTTCCCATATTGTGGGTAGTACTTTTGAGGCTGTGAGCAAATGACATGCACAAGAAAGTCCGTACGGTGAGCACATGACAGGTGATCAGGAAGGACTTAAATCCAAAGCACATATGCTCTGTCTGCAAGACTTCCCTGTTCTACTGCATTATCCTGATGTCGTGGCAAATCATGCCACAGAATAGTGCCACACAGGCCTCAAACTTTTAAAAGGTCACCAGCTTTATAAATTACATTGTTTTTATAAAACCACAGTGAAGAATTACACCATTTGTGTGTCTCTAGACCTAGAATTGTAGCCTTTCAGACCTTTCCCATTGGTTGGGTCTGCGTTGCTCCCAGGAGGGAGGAAGGAGTCAAGAGACACTGAGGGTTGATTCAGAGAAAGAGTTTATTCCTGCTTTCCAGATAGCAGAAAGGCACTGTGTGATCAGTTCACAGCAAGCACACTAAAAGAGCAGATACATACAGCTTATATCCCCTTCAGGTCCCCTTTCCTCCCTCCCCAGGAATCCAGGAGTCATGAGTTTATACACGCAAGTTTACGTCCTTGAGCATGAACAGATATTCCTGTTCCTGTACTCTTTTCTTGGGGTAAGAAGGTCACTTAACTATAGGAGTGCTCCTGTTGCCATCCCCGGGTGCGGAGGCTGACAGGCCTGCCTTGCAAGGTCTGTGCGTCAGCGTACTCAGGATATTTACAGCCTATAAGATAAGACCCAGATCTGCCATCCCGTCTCCACTCGGAACTGACAAGGCCATCCATTAAGCCTTCATGGACTGATAAAAGGATAAGGCTTTGTTTATACAGCTGGGGTTGAGTTATACAGCTCAAATTAATGGATTTTAGCTAATGGATCCTTGAAGAAGGAATTTGGGAATTTTGGGGCCCGGTTCGGGTGACGGCACAGTCAGATTTGGGTAACCTGTTCCTTCAGAATTATGGGTAGGGAGGGACCAGTTTGAACAAGGATGACGTAGCAGACAATGTGAAAAACAGTGTCCAAGACTTGCATAGCTGCTGCCATTCACAGTCTGGATAACTGGATAACTGGTCTGAACTAGTATTAGGCAACTACCTGTTTCCCTTGTGTGTGTGGAAACGCCCCGTAGAGGCGACTGTCTTCTTCTGTTGGCTCAGCTGTGGCTTTGACCCACTTGCCAGTAGGGAGGTACAGGATGCACTGACAAGAGGCCTCCCCTACCACCCCAAAACTCTTGGTGGGGTATATTGGAGAACATGACCACTGGCTGTGGCTCTCAAGAGTGCTCCACAGTCAAAAAAATGCACATAGCAGATAGTTTGTACAGAATTCTTTATTGCAAAAAATAACACAATTGTTTCTGGCCCTAACTGTTTCCCTATAAAAAAATTCACCGTATGCCACTGAGCCAACCTGTCTATGGCCCTGATTTGAGTAACAGTTTAATGGCAGAATGCTACCAGGAGGGCTCAAGAATTGCCTTTTTTTTTTTTTAGACAAGCAACACCTCAAAGCCAGAGAGAATGAACATTGTGTGGGCTGTGCTGGAATGAAACAACCTTGAACATGGTTAAAGTTGTAATCAATTGTGGGCTGTTACGTCAAAAACCTAAGAATAAAAGAGTCAATCTATAAAACAGCACATTAAAATGACCCATAAAACTGCACATTAAAATTTCTTTTCCTTTATAAACAAGCTTTTCAGATGAAAAGGAGATAGGAATTCATGAAAGTTAAAATATTTATACTCTGGGCAGCGTAGCTAAACTTAGAGACAACATTTAATTTTCTGTGACGTATTTCTTTAACAAGTTTTCTAAGACGGATGATTTAAATCCAAGGAAGTCGAGTGAGTCATCTGTACGGTTGGACCAGTGGCAGAGCTAAGTTTAGAATCAAGGAGAACGGAAGATCTCTGGGTTTTAAGGGTATACTATTCTGCTCTCTTCCTCTCACTCATATACAGACACTGTTATTTTGGGCTTTTACAGAGAAAACAGTATGCCACAGGATATTTTGTGGTTCTTCACTATAGCCCCCCCCCTCCAAAATGACATACAAAAGCCAACCCTGTGTCCCTCCCCCCATACTTTATCAGTTCATGCTCCCCATAGTCTTCTAAAACCAAAGGTAAGGGGGCTGTCACAAAGATAAGCAATTTGAGCATCGGCTAATTGGCACTTTCATCTGATATGGTAAGTCAGGGAATTGTGGGTTCAACCCAATCACAGTATTTTTCAAGTGTTTTCATGTATTAATTGAAAATAGCCCAAAACATAGTTTTTTGACTGGCTGGTTGGATCCAGAAATGTCCTAAAGTGGGTCACACCACAGTGCCACTATGGTTTTTAAAAGAGGGAAAGGGAAAAGTTTATGAAAAAACAATGAAGATTATAATGAGACACCTAACCAAATGGGTGCATAGTGCACATCAGAGTGAACCAGTGGTGCTGGCTGTAAAAAAAAGTGAAGCTACTGTTCTAACCCACTTTGGTGCTGTTTCTAACTTACACATCCCAAAACAGTTTGGATCAAACACATGTTGGAGGTCACCTCCTCCTTGAGACCCCATTGGAACAAGGGTAGTGTCCTTTTAGGCAAGTTATTGCTAATTTCTTGCTGGAATCCTGTTAGGCTGCAGAGCAATAGTCTTAGTGGCTTCCCTTCCACTCTGGGCCTTTGGTTGTCTTCTGGATGCTCAGCAAAGAGACTGTCTTT
Organism: Podarcis tiliguerta; assembly: GCF_965153285.1. Classification (NCBI taxonomy): domain Eukaryota; kingdom Metazoa; phylum Chordata; class Lepidosauria; order Squamata; family Lacertidae; genus Podarcis; species Podarcis tiliguerta. The sequence continues at coordinate 45,247,814 of NC_139540.1, forward strand.
TCAAAGCATCACAGGGGTCTGTCATTTTACACACTTTAATTGCCCAGTTGCAATAGCCTTGCAACCTTCTCCTGAGCAGGCTCTCATTTGACTTTGACAACCGCAGGGCAGGCATGCCTTCAATGGGTCAGGTTTCATTGCTTCTCTATGCTGGCGAAAACTTCAGCTGCTACAAGCACAGGAGCCTTCTAAGAAGAAACAAAGAAGGCAAGCTTAGTTGCACTGAAACAGAATACAGGTTTTCAAGGCATTATAGGTTGGGTGCGTATGGAGCTATGCTTGGATGGTAGATCGCTTCTCATCTATATTCATGACCAGCATTACTTTACACTGCTGTTTGAAGAGGTCTGGGAGGCAAGTATCTAGGGCAGAGATAGGGAATCTATGGCCCTCCAGATTTTGCTGGAGTGCAACTCCCATCACCCCTCATCATCAACCATGCTGGCAAGGGCTGGTGAGAGATGGAGTGCAATAGCACCTGTTCCTCATTCCTGATGTGAGGTTTCTGACCATGATGCTGGGCTGAATCTTTCTTGGGTGAGGCTCCATGATAGAGGTTGCTTCACATTAGTACTCTTTCAAAGATATTAGAGTAATAACCTATACAGCCAATGATTTGTTTACTTGTGGGGGGCTAAGAAAAGGTGCCCGTACTCTCTAGCCTCACTAGATTCAAATCAAGGAACTGAGGGAAGGGGCTGGGGTCCATTCTCTATGATGAACTTTTGGAAATTTGCACAGGCTCTTGATTACTATCCCAAGCTCTTTTGATATACAGATGACTGAAACTGAAAAGAGGTGGAATAACCTTTCGTTAACTAGACCAGTGGTTCACAATTAGTGGTCCACAGACCTCAGGGGGTCCACGTAACCCATGCAGGGGGTCCATGGCACCATTCACATAACAAAAACTACCAAACTTATCTGTCTGCACCAAGGAAAGAAATTTGTGTCTCTTAAACAACCTCTGTATCAATATCTCTGGCACATCAAATATTGTAATAATTGCACTGCTCCTTTTATTGTTGTCCTACACTGTTCATATATTTTTTGCATATTTGTGCTTATAAATAAAATAATTAAAAACAACAACAACAAGGCAAATTATGCCTTTCTGGTGCCCTACAAATGCAGCTGGAAGTCTGTATATATCCTTTTGTTAAAATATAATCACAGCATTTCTTGTTGTCTGTAATTGCGTTTAATAGCAATTCAGTCTATATTTGTAACTTTACTGAGGACATTTAGTACAGTAAGTGCTATGGAATGCAAACTGGAGTGTTATGATGAGCTTTGTTAAAACTGGCCACCAGTTAGCCATTGGCAGCTTGAATGGATTTCTATCTACAGGATGGCTAAATTGGAGTGAATTGGTTCACAGAACCCAGCACAGAAGCTGCTCATTTCAAATGGCCAATTTTCTTTTTCCACATGACATTGAGCTGGCTTGTGTTATTGTAAAGCACTCAAAGCTTCAGTGTATTAGTACCCTCCATCACAAATAAATCTAATGAGTAGTAAAGGTCCAGATGGATGCATTCAAACAAGTCTAGGGGGAAAATCCCCCCCCCTTGCAATGAGCTGAACACTGGAGCTGCTTCCACAGCCAATGTTCATGCCAGCTCAGAGCTAGAACCAGCCGCAGCACAGCTGAGTGAAACTGAGTCCGTTAGAGAATCATTCTTATGGTGAGTTTTGGATTAAAAACCTGGAATCTCAGTTTACCCTAATCAGTGTATAAGATACACTTTTTCTGGGACTTATTCAGGTGCCTCTGTGATAGATGTGTTAACAAAAAACAACTGTGTTTAAAATATTGGATGAGTCCACACAGAGTAATGACCATGGGTAGGAATAGCTAATCACTTTCTTCAACCAGGATTGAAGTAAAAATGGCCACACTCTTTCTGATATCTTTGGGCAATGGACTGTCATGTAAGAGATGCTTTCAGCTCCCTGTCCCTGGGCCCCTGTCTTGGAAGAGATCTGCACATTTGATTCTTTGTGTTCTGAAAATCCATTTGTTGCTTGTTTGGACAAAATACTTTTGCAGCAGAAAGCCCAGCAAGGTCTTCTGGGAGACAAGGAGTCAGAACTGAGACAGCACTGGATTAAGGAGAAAACACCAGTCCTATGGGCAGCTAGATTCTCTCTCCTCTTTGTTTAGGTGGTTCTGTTTTGGCTATATAAGCCATCACAGCTTGGAGAGTTACAGCAGAGGGAATTAGGGCCTCTGATTTGTCTTGTCTTCTTTCAAAATTGTTTTTCTTGTAGCTCTCCCCTGGAATTTAGATTTGAGATTCTGCAGGCACACAGATCCAAAATACAGTGCAAGACATGCTTCCCACACATCTGCATAAAAACAGAAGGGCAAACAATACTTTAAAATGTGAGATAAAGCTATACAATGTTATGAACATAGTTCAGAGGGAACTGTTAAGCAAAGGATACGCTAATCAGAAATCAACAGTCAAGCCAATTAATGGGGTGGGTGGGGAAGAATACACTCATATTGCATGGATGTACATTTTACATGCATTTTCTCAGTTTACATACATTTGCTAACCTATGTTCTGATGGATGTGTTCCAAAGTTTTCTAAAACATGGGGTTGTCTCCAACGCTAGTCCAGCTCTGAGAAGACCCATTGAAGTTAGTGAATATGATGACCTTGGAGCCAGTGTGGTGTAGCGGTTAAGAGCGGTAGACTCGTAATCTGGTGAACCGGGTTCGCATCTCCGCTTCTCCACATGCAGCTGCTGCGTGACCTTGGGCTAGTCACACTTCTCTGAAGTCTCTCAGCCCCACTCACATCACAGAGTGTTTGTTGTGGGGGAGGAAGGGAAAGGAGAATGTTAGCCACTTTGAGACTCCTTAGGGTAGTGATAAAGCGGGATATCAAATCCAAACTCCTCTTCTTCTTCATTAACTTCAATGTGTCTACTCTGAGTAGGACTAGCATTGGCTACAACCCATAGATTCTTTTTATCAGCTAGAACTCATAGCTCTTTCCTTGACAAATAACCCTGTTTTGCAATTTTCTCTTGTGCTCAATGCTTTGCTCTGACAGACGACAACCAAATGTCACCACTTGTGATGGTGACAACAATGGTAAAATAAAGCAAAATAAAAAGAAGACTTGATTGGCCTTGGATGAATATTTCTGCCCACAATTCAATAGTGGCTTGCAAATTAAAAGCAACAAGACAAAAATTAAGTGCACAATGCTAAACAAAACAAACCAGTGAACCCTCCTAATACACATTCATTAAAAGAGCAAAATAAATACCAGTACAACAACAAAATGAGTGAAAGCATCCAGCAAAGAGGAAAATAACAAGACCTAGGGCCAAGGTAGAATGTGACCTTAAATGTGTGAATGCAGTTAATGTACATGTTTTTGTTGTGTAAGCAGCAGCCACAAAGAAACTTTGGGGTCATGCGGGTGAGAAAAAGAGTTTAACTCTTTCTCTCTCTGCCATGATCCCATCAAAAACCGGTTATCAGAAGCCAGGGATGCCAATGGATGCTTCCCTTGAAATGAAAATAGTAGCATATGATAAGCATTTCTCCCCAGGACTGTGGCAGAGAGAGAAAAACCTGAGTTGTCTTCTCCACCTACCTCCAATAGTTCCTAGGCTGCTTAGACTTCCCTGCAGCCATTTACAAAGCTAAAAACATGCATACTGTCAGGGGTTCAGGAGCAGAGGCACAGGAAAGGGAGGAAATAGAGAGCGAGGGGGAGGAGTCCGAAGGAAATGTTAGCGATGACAGCGGTCCAAGGTCTCTGAGTCTTTCCAGCGAATCGGAAGATTCACAGAAAGGGGCTCCCATGGTCAGGGCAAGGGGGGTGCCTAGGGGGACACCCCAGGAAGAAGGGGCCAGAGGGGACTCAGAGAGCAGCAGTTGGAAATCAGGACCAGCGTCCACACCAGAGTGCAGTAGGGGGGAGGAGTCCCAGGCATCGGGATCAGGCGGCGCACTGCCAGCGGGAGGACATGAGTCAGGATGGGCCACGCCTCCATCGGGGAGCGAGGAAACGGTCGAGAGGAAGGTTGAAGGCTGGGCGCGCGCGCCAAGTTCAAATGTACAGGAGGGCGGCACAGTTGGCAGCCCGGATAGGGAGCCAGGTCCCAAAGCCCGCCGAAAAGAGCGGGAGGAGTCAGGGGGGTCAACGTCAGCGTCAGAAGAATCCAGGAAGGAAGGGACCCCGGGGGGTAGCAGAACCCAGAGGAGAAAGGAGAGACGGAAGAGGTGGAGTAAGGCTAGGATCTTAAACTGGTGTACAGGGGGCGGAGATTCAGATGGAGCTTCGCCGATCTAACCCTAGACGTAGAGCTGGGGCGCTGCGGATTGAAAATGGAAACTGTACTTCAATAAAGACTTTTGCACATTACTACCGGCTAGCGTTGGTCCTCTGTGAGCTGGGACCTGGAGCCAGCTCTGACACATACTAACTGCATTTCTATAACAGGTTGATGCGAAAGCTGGGTAAGAACCCAGGAAGCTGGATAGGAACCTTCTACTGAGTCAGACCATTTCCCCATCTTGCTCAGGGTTGCCTAAACTGACTGGAAGTGTGTCTCCAAGGTTTCAGGCAGGAGGACTGAACTTGGGACGTTCTGCGTACAATGCAGATGCTCTACCACTGAGCCTCGGCCCTTCCCACAGCCATTAACCTCCTGGATGACCCCAATATTTTTACGTAGATGTTAAACAGTATAGAGGATAAAATGGAAACCAGTGGAACTGAATAGCACAAATACCGGGTTGCAGAGAAATAATCCCAAAGGATGACATTTAGCAATCTGATTCTCACTCTAATCAGATATCCAGAACGCCATGGTTTATGGTAGCTAAATAGGGGAAATAAGACATTTACAGAAGATGGGAAGAAATATACGAACTATTTGAAGAGCAACTGTAATCAACAAATTACGCTAGTAGGATAATAATAATAATAATAATAATAATAATAATTTATACCCTGCCCATCTGTCTGGGTTTTCCCAGCCACTCTGGGTGGCTTCCAAAAGAATATTAAAATACTGTGATACATCAAACATTAAAAGCTTCCCTAAATAAGTTTTGTAAGGAGGAATATATGAAATATTGTAAAGAAGAGAATGGAGAGATATTAGTTATGATATTTAAATGTAATAATGAAAGTAATAAATGTAAATTAAGTGAAAAAGATTGGAAAAATTTCAGACGTGATTGTATAAGATATAAAAGTATGTTTAATAATTGTTGAAAATGTTATGCTAAAAAAACCAAATAAATAAATAAATAGGAGAAATAAAACAGCAGCAGCAGCAACGACATCAACAAAAGGCATGGGAAATGGGTATTCAGAAGCTGAACTCAAGGAAAGAGCAAAACTGAGAGTTTTGAGCTGCCACCAACCATTTGACTTCACGCACAATGAGGGAACCATTGAAACTACCAAGTCCTTGCCATGATACTGCTGTAAAGTCATACAAAAATGTATCACCAAAGGCAACTACTTCCGAGTAAGGAGTGTGGACAAGCAAACAAATAAACCAGAGAAGAAGTCTTTTTCTTTCAGTCAATCATGTATTAGTAGAAACAACATCAACTCGTAAACCAACACCCACGAAGGGGCTTAATCATTGAGCTGTACAATGGAGTCTACTCTAGACAATATACAATCAATAGGTTTTTTTAGACAAATGGGCAAATCTGTCCCTCTGTGCATTTCTCCCATAGGAAGAAGAGAAAGAGGCTATGCAGCCTTCTTTTTGTCAGCCTTCGTTTCATGACGCATGATACAGCTGTGTCATGAAAATCCTTTGTTGCAGGGTTCCCGAGGAGGTGGAGCTCTCACTCCCAAATATAGCCCCTTCATTCAATACTTACAAACTTCCCCATCCTTTACTTTGGTGGTAGACATGAATGCGCTCAAAAAATGGAAAGTCTCTTTCCTTAGCCGCTTCATTAAGTTGGAACACATTAGTTTGTAATAAGGCAACCTTTCTTTGTTCAGTTACAGTGGGTGATGTCATGTTCGGCTAATGTTATTGACTAATATCACATATTTGCCTCCATCATGCATAATACATTATGAACTCATTTTAACAGCCTTTCTATAATGCAGTCTTCTTAATGCAATGGGTAGCATATACTTGGTTATATTTTATAAGCTTCTTAAAACATAAAAACATTGAATTTACTGGAACATGAACTAATCTAGATCATTAGTGTACGACTAGAGAGTCATGGAAGTTTTTAAGAAAATCAATGCCGACTGGACACAATCCAACATACAGTTCAGTCTAATTCTATGCTGGATTGTGTCTGTTATGTATGTCAGGTTTCTTCTTTACCAGAATTCCTGCATAAATCATTTCAAATCCTATAAAAATGAAAATGCATTTTAAAATTAGAGATATGCCTCATATTTTTGTTAATGTTTTGATTTCATCAGGGAAGCCCTTGGAAATGTTCTTAAATCACATGGCAAGAATTGACTGGGCTGAAACTTGGCCATTTTCACCCAGGGCCAGCTCTGCCATTAGGTAGAATGAGGCGATCGCCCTGGCAGATGCTGGGCAAAGCGGAGTGGTGGTGAGGTGCTGGAGAACACAACTGCATGATTTGTGCAGACTGCTATGCACCCACTAGGCTAGTCTCCTGCCCTCAGGACATTGTTGTGAGTCGAGGACCCTCCACCCACATAGAATTATAATAAGACGCACAGACACGTTATTTTAGGTTAATGGGCAAAATTAGGCCACAACTTTTATTGGTTACAGCATGCGAGTAGTATTGGCTTAGGCATTGGATGAAACAGCAATACAAGACTCCACCACACACAGCCAGGAGTCATATCAGGGTTAACAACCAATGGGAGGAGCTTGTTGATGCAAATACAACTGGAAGCAACCCCATGACGTCATCGGGGGTCGTGCCATGGCCCTAGCCACTAACAGGGCATTGGACAGGATCCACGACCGCCGGATTCCTTTAATGGAATACCCCAAAGAGGAGGAGTAGATGATGGTGCATACCCAATCCTCCAACACAGCACACATATTCCAATGCCTAACCGCCAATACCAGAAAGTTGTGACGAATTGCTACGAGGTAGGCGAAAGAAGCCAAGAGGCTGGTGCCAATTTGCCAAATGGATAAAAAAGTCCTAGCAGGCCCCTTGGGCAACCAAGGCAACCAACCAAAGTCCATAGCAAGGTCAATATGCAAAAGAAGCTGACCTAAGAGGGAGGGAGGGTGGGAGATCTGAAGGAAGCAGGAACAGACTGAGAGAAGAGGGCTGCTGTGGCTGTTTAAACGCATTTAGCCCCGCCCACCAGCCAGCCCTATTGGTTGGCTGAGAAGCTTGGCCGCGGCAGCAGAACCAATCAGGAGCAGGGAGCCGAATTCGGGAGCTGCTCCTGCTCACAACCCCTCCCCTCTGGGAGGAGGAGAGGCTTTGTCTCCACCATTGTTGAAATAAGATTCAAATGCCATCCTGATAAACCTCTGCATGTGAATGGGTGGCGGCAGACGTTTTTCTTCACCTTGGGCTAAATTCTAAGCGTGTGAGGTGGCCCCAGGAGTTACTTTGTATTGGTATTTGAAACTTTTAAATTTTTTTTCCATGTTCTTAAGTCACTCTGTCCTCCCTCAGATTTGATCATGTTTTAGGTTCTGAACCACTCTGTATGAAATGAAACCCTGCTTCCCTCCATTCACTATAATGAGAAATCTAAAAATGGTTATAACTCTCACCCCTTTTGGTTGAAGCTGATGAAATTTAGAGGAACAAGTGCCCCTTCAGAGTGGATTACACTTACCAAGTTGCCGACAAGTAAATCCATGACATTTACTTTATAAGTAGAAAGGATTCATTATTCTCCCTTAAGGGTGCGAGCAGGGGTTTTCCTCTCTTGCTGTTTGTTATCTTAAAATAAGTAGTGTCTGAGTGGCGTGCATTCTTGCACCCTGCATGCTTTAAAAAACTTTGCAGCTTCACACTGGCCTTTCTTTCCAGTGGTTGTTTTTATCTTCTTACGCCATGCAATTTGGGCAATCTAGAATGCTGCCCGCAGGATTCGAAAGAGCTCGGGGTTTGTTTGTTTTTTGTTGAAAGCTTAAACGAAGCTTCTAGCTTTTAAAAAATAAACAGCCACTATGTTTTAACAAATAACCATCCAGGTGCTCTTCAGTGCTTCAGAGACAGCATTTTGGGCAGCCTCACTTTTTGCAAAGCCCATGAGCCTAGAGAAACACACACACACACACACACACACACACGAGTATATTGTACAGAAAAGTACAGAATCAGAATTACAGAGCGACAAGAGGCTTTGTGGGGTCCTCACTTTGACTTAGGGTGTTACTGACATCATGCTTCAATGCCAGACCACATCATCATATCCCAGCCACCACAGAGCCAATGAAAACCTCTTCAAAATACAGGTGAGGGGCTGTCTCACATGATGGATCTTAAATCTCCTTTCCTTGTGAGACAGACCCTAACAATCTACTCCATGTACTCTTTGTTATAAGAAAAAATCAGAGAAGCTCTACCGTGAGGCAATCAATCAGGGAACACATGCTTAAGACAATATCAAAGAGCAAGCTACAAGAAAGGAGATTGCCAGGTTTTTATCTGGAAGATTTGTGCTGTAAAGTGGAATAGTGGGTGGTGAGCCAGGGGGATTAGCGGGGATGGGGTTGGGCATTTAAAGCACCCCACAAGGATTCTGGGAACTGTAGTTTGTCAAGGGGGCTGGAAATTGCAACTCTATGAGATTACAGGATTTGGTGTGTGTGTGTAGATGGAATGAGGCATTGCTCCATTGAAATGTATGGGATTTAAGCACCCAGTTAAATATAAGAGTGAGACTTGGCTGCATCTAATATTCTTGGATTGTGCCTTTATGAGGCATGAATCACTACTTTACAGTGTGTAATCCAAGACCCTTATGATACAATTAAGTTTTTTTGGTTAATATTTACAGTGAAGTTAAAAACACACACATACTGCAGACATCTGTGCCAAATATTCTGTGGATGTTATTGCTAATTGGATGCAAGTAATTTGGATATCCACATGAATAATGCATTTCTCACACATAGTTTCATTCTGGCTCCTCCAAAGAGGTTTCCTGGATGACAATCCTGTACACTTTTTGGCTGCTTAAGTCCTCCTGAAAGAAATGAAATTGAAGCAGACTAACTGGGAGTTGGATTGCAGTCTTTGTGCTTCCTGAGGAAGCTCCCAAACACAAATCTAATAGGAGAAAAACCCTTAAATATTTTTATTTATCTCTCTGTCTATAACCCTTTACCAGCATTGTCCCCAGAGAGAAGATAAGCATTATAAATATAGGGATAGGAAAAGCATTGTTATTGGCAGCCATTTCCTTTTGACAGAATTAGATATTTGTCTTTGCAAGAGATCCATGGGGTATCTGCCTGCTTGACAGAAGGTTTTGGAGCATGGAAAAATGACTAGTACTAAAATTCAAAAGATTGCCAGCTTCAAATGCTTTTTGTGACAAAGTGTGATTTGAAGCAAGATTCAATTGGCACACAGGATGGTGCAAATTGCTGCAGTAACAGTCCTCCTGATGTAACAACTCTTGCCTACCAGAACTGACCTGGCTCGCCTGCTTAGGACATAATGGTTCAACTCAAAACAATTTCATGTTTCCTCTAAGGCTGAGCACAGGTGTTCGTTTGTTTTAAGGAAGAGAAGCATCTTCTTGATGGTTGTTCAAACCAGCTATAGGCAAGACAGCCTTGCTGTAAGGGAATTTATTTTTTGGCCTGAACTGTGTGGAAAGTATGTGCCGTGCAGAGCAATATTGCATATGCCAACTCAGAAGCAAAGCCCACTGAGCTCAGTGGGACATACTCCCAGGTAAGTGTGTATAGAACTGCAGCCTTTGTGTCCAAGAGAAAAAAACAAAACCAGAAAGACAAAATGGTTCTTCATACTTTGTATGCTTTGCACACTCACAGGAGGTGCATAGTCTCCAACAGAAAGAAATAACCTTGCTTCTGCTTACCAAGTCTTCCTTTTAAAGGGCTAAATTACTGCTAATACAATTCAGGAGGATCCATTCACTCTCGAAGCACCTTCTCCTCCACTTCTGATTCCATGGGACACCAGCTGTGGGAGATAAGTCCTAATTGCTCTGTTTAAAGAATGAGGCAATAGGCATGCCAGACTGAAGAAGGATCAGGGATTCTTCATTAAGCCTTGGAACACAGTTTACCCAATTAACATTGAATCAGTTCCAATCTATTATCATGCTATTTGTTTAAGCCCTTTATAACAAGATACTGGGATAATGTGTGATGGCAAGATAAGTGTAGAATCTCAAGTAGTATTTTTCTGGGTTCTTCTCCGCAAAGAGTACAAAACTTCTGTTATTCTATGAGGATGAAAATTCTATAGCTCAAACGGAAAGAGAATTAGGAAGAGAAAGTGAACTGGAATCTAGGGCTTTTGACAAAAGGTCCTTTTGTGAGGGCCTGGGAGTTGGAGTGACTCACTGTTTCGTTGAGAAGAGTGAGGAAGGGGAGAGAGAGATCACTGCCTCCTTCTGTCATGCCCCATTCTTCCATTCTTCTGCCCTAGGAGTCTTCATAAAGGGAGCTACTGATAGAAAAATTGTGAGGGGATTTCTGGTCTTTTGAGTCTAGGTACAAAAAAGGCTGTGGCTTTCTAGTTATTACTGTCTGTAGCTTTAGGGCTCTTTTGGTCAAGAAAGTGATACATTTACAAAGCTGTGCTCCAAATGAGGAACTGGCTTCAGGATGGTAGTCGAAGGGACAGATAATGCATTCAGAATAATGGGGGCTCCATTTGTAAAATTTCATGGGTCTTTCGCCACTAAAATTGCCATATCTACTTAAACATTATATAAACAGTATAAGCAAAAGTATGTACAGTAGTCACCAGCATATTCAGTTCTGTCCACATGCTATAGATTAAATTGCTTAATTTTGATTGCCTGAAATTACTAAGCATGAATGTTATGTGTGAGTCAGACCTTGAGGACAATAAAACCAAACCAATGCATCACTGCTCTTTTCTCAGACATAAATTTCATGCTAATTGAAGTTTCGAGCTACTCAGCTGAAGCCAAGGTCTCAAAGTGGCTGGTGAAGTCAATCATTATAAAGCTTGTTAGTACGGTGGCCCTCTGGGTATTGTTTAACTGGAATCAAAACATAAATGTACAAACCCCCAGCAGTGTCTGCCTCGTGGTGCTTAAATCTCTCCTGCGTTCTTGCTATTTGGCATCTGATGGTAGCCAACCAAGCAGCAAGAGAAAATCCTCAATGCTCCATAGTCAGAACACAGGTTCTCTTGAGGCAAGTGGGGAATGTCAAACTGTGAAGAAATGGTTAAGTTTCTCAAGAAATCCACATATCAATGTTGCCAGAATTGGCTAATGGAATCAGATAGATAGATAGATAGATAGATAGATAGATAGATAGATGATAGATAGTTAGATAGTGTACCCAGCCAAGGAAGCTCTTGCATAATTTACAGGGCCAGGCAATCCACTTTCTCAGAAGTCCTACCAACTTCAATGGAGCTTACTTCCAGGTAAGTGGGGTTAAAATTGTAGCCTTAACCATACATGGATGTAGAGCAATAGGAATAAATGGGAGTTATCTGGCCCGCCAGATGCTGCTGGATTACAACTCCCATCATCCCTGACCGTTGGCCATACTGGCTGGGGCTGTTGGGAGTTAGTAGCCCCAAAACATCTGGAGGCTTAGCCTACTCCAAAAAAGGTCTGGAGGGAAACATGGGAAAAAGCATATATGATGTTTTCATTTTGTGTTTTTATGTTGTGCACCACCCTGTGATATTCGGAGGAAGGATGGTATACCAGTTTAATAAAGAATAATAGTACATAATATCATTCTGCAGTCTATAGAAATAAACCACAGAAAAAGTTCGTATTAGCAGCCCTCTTTACATAATAGGCATCTGTTTTGGATTTAATATGGCAGTCAACACTTACTTTTTCTTCGTAAGTGCAATTTGTATACGGAGATTTTTATATATTTAGATGTGATATTTACTTCGAATTCCAAGTCCTCCAGCAAGCTTCTAATGGCACATGACTCTGAAGAGTAATTTAAGCTACCGATTACAAAGAAGAGGTTCAGTTAATAAGTAGCTCTCATTTTGGTACACCTGTGAACATTATTCCCTGTCACTTTATCCCATCGTTATTTCCTTTCCAATATTACAAACATCTGTTCATGCCATCCCATTGAATCCAAACTGTCTCTAAAGCAGAGCTTTTCGGAATTACAGCCCAGAACAAATGAAAAGAGAAAAAGGAGTGTGCAGATATTTGACTGCCATTTGTTACTGAACTCCTTGTAAAACGAGACAAGTATCGCATACCGTAAATCAAAGCAAAAACAGAAACAATGAAATATTTAAATGCTGCACCATCTGTGCTAAAGCAGCAGGGAATATCATGAAATGGCACGGACTCCAAAGGCAGCGATACACTGCAAATAGTTCCACACTATGCATGTAGGTTGGAGTTGACGGAGGGTGTTGAAGAGCAATTCTGCTCTCATAACTGGGGTTGACCGCTGTAAAACCCCTACTGCTGTTGGAACATCATGCCAAACATGGGCATAGTCAGGATTTAAGTGTGTGTGGGAGGGAGGTAGCCAAGATTTATGTTAGTGGAGCAGGACATCCCACATGTCATCATCCTCTGTCTGGCTCTGTCTAGCAGATTTGGAATGAAATGTCTCAATAATAGTTTTTAAAATTACTTTCTTTTGACCCCAAGTGCTCAGAAAAATCTGTCACAATCTTTCTACAATTTCTACTTTTAGTTAAGCATTTTTATTTATTTACTTGATGGGGTGGGCAGCTGCCTCCGTTGCCCCCTGGCTATGCCCATGATGCCAAAGTGGTTAAACACACACACACAGGATTTTGATGTGGCAATTCGTTTGTGGATGGAGGAAGACTGATAACTGGTGTAGCATAGTGGCTAAGGGAATGAGCTCCTGATCTGGAAGTCCCTGGTTTGAATCTCTCATCTGCCACAAACTCACCTTCTGACCTTGCGGAAGCCTCAGTCCTTCATGTGGGAATGTGGGGAAAGTAGCATAGACTTGCTTTACAGAATTTTAAGCATCACACACACATGAAGCACATTGATATATAAATATTATGTACTCCACCCGCTGCCACTGCCCCATGCCAGTTTGAGGAAAAGTAGAAGACTCAATTGATTACTTGTTATTCATATAAGAATTCCAAGTTCTACCTCATTTCTCCTCCAAAAACCAGGTACCAATAGATCAGGCAGGGGAGGGAAGAGGGAGGTACCCCCCAACTCCTGTGATTTATGACTAAGCAGGGATCCAAACATGGCTCAGGCTAATGGGATTTGGAGTCCAACAAGATCTGGAGGCTACCTAGCTGACTACCATTCAATGGGCTAAAATGCATATGCATAGAAAAGTGCAGTCCAAAGGTAGGCAACATGGTGCCCTCCAGATTTTAAGGGATACAACTCAATCAGCCCCATCTAGTAGAGCAATGGTAAGGGATGCTGGGAGTTCTAATTCAGCAACATCTGGAGGGCATCCTCTTGCCTACCCCTCAAGAACTGGTGAGTAGACCGTAAGCTGTTTTTGTATGCAATGACAGCAGCAAGAATATTATTGGCACAACAATGGAAGCAAGAAGAATTACCGACGAAAGAAGATTGGAGCATGAAATTAATGGACTATGCAGAATTAGACAAACTAATGGGAAGAATTCGAAACCGGTGGGACCAGAGATTCACAGAAGATTGGTGTAAATTTATGGATTATTTGAAAAGTAGTTGTGATGACCAGATTACATTTGTAGGTTTGCAAGGGGAACAATTTGAACTATTGCATTATTGAACAAAAAGGATGATGTTAGTTATGATAATTAAAGGCAATATGAATTTAAGAAATGCAGAAGAAATTATAAAAATGGAAGATCACCAGGGGTGCTGAGGGAAGTCCAAAAAGATTGTATAAGAGATGAAATTTTGTGGAACGTATGACAATTTTTTATGTTTTAAAATTAATAAAAAATAATTAAAAAAAATAAATTGTGAGTAGAAATTCTTCAAGCCACCTCCAGTTTCCTGCACTCTCTCACCCAGAGGCATGAATCAGATAACATAACTGGCTGTAAAACAGTTATTGAAACTTTAAATTAGAGTTGGATTATAATTGGATCCAATTAGAATTGGACTGACTGATAAAAACTAATTGATTTTTGAGAACGTTTGAATTAACTTCTATTTAATTGTTTTGATTTTTTTATTACTAATGTGGCTAAATTGTGAGCAAGTGCTCTGAATGTTGTAATCTGAGGACCTCTTGCAGTTTTCATAAATATTAGTGGCGTTGCTGTAAAAGACAGTTATGCGGCGGCAGAGATTGTGATAGCAGTAGACGTAAATAATAACATCCTGAAGCATCATGCAAATCTTGGATTTTTGTTGGTGCCCTGCTTGACTGAATGGAAAGGGCTTAGTTTTTCCTGTGATAGCTTAACTTTATAATCCTAAAAGACAAATGAGACTGATACAACCTCCTTTAGTAGCAGTAAGAATAACAATCTGTACATGGGCCCTGAGCTGATGGTGCTTAATGCTCTCTGTTCTTTCAAACTCTCAGGCACCCTCTTTGTCTTTCTCTAGGGTAATTCCTGATACAGTGATACCCCAGGTTGCATACGCTTCAGATTACCTACGCTTCAGGTTACACACTCCGCTAACCCAGAAATAGTGCTTCAGGTTAAGAACTTCGCTTCAGGATAAGAACAGAAATCGGGCTCCGGCGGCACGGCAGCAGTGGGAGGCCCCATTAGCTAAAGTGGTGCTTCAGGTTAAGAACAGTTTCAGGTTAAGAACGGACCTCCAGAACGAATTAAGTACTTAACCCAAGGTACCACTATGTAAGGGTTGAAAAATGATCATGGAGGTTTTATACTGTCACCACCACAGTCGTACTTGTAGTAGATCCATTGGAATCAAATCCATTGATTTCAATGGGTCTTCCCTCTGTATTCTCTGTATATATACAGTGCGGTGGAGTGGTTAGAGAGCTGGACTAGGACCTGAGAGTTCAAATCCCCATGCAGCCATGAAGCTCACATGGTGACGTTGGGCCTGTCACTGCGTCTCAGCCTAACCTACCTCACAGGGTTATTGTGAGGATAAAAAGGATAGGAGGAAAAGTGTGTATGTCACCTTGCGCTCTTTCGAGAGAAGGTGGAATATCAATGTTATAATAAATAAAAAGTGAATTACTGTTATGCTGCTTGGCTATTCTTACTAATTCCACTGACTGCTTTTATCTTTATTTGTGGTGGTTTTGTGGGCAATCCTATGCCAAGATCTGCTGGGATGGGCAGTTTAGGATACTGGAAAATGCCTCATCAGCCTGCTGATTCCTCGCTCAGCCAGGGTTATGTCCCCAACCCCAGCTTAGCCAAAGATGTGCCTGGGTAACTTGCTCAGCTGGGGATCAGCTGGCTGAGCCGAGGTTACTGTAAGTCTCCCTAAAAGGGGCATTCTGGGGGCGTAGAAGTGGCAGGACTAGGGGAGGGGGACTTTGCCTGGATCCTATGTCTGTATAGCCTGGCAACTAGGCATAGAACACTCCTTGAAAGGCTTGTTTTCCTTGCCAGGCTTAGGAAGAGCAGCAGCAGTAACCCCAGTGCTGAATGGGACTTATGTTTATTATTATTTTTCTGTGCACCATAATCAAAGATGGGAAGCTAAATTCCTACTGAGAGCAAAGAACCCACTGAACCTGCCCTTAGAATGTGCCATAAAGGTAAAGGGACCCCTGACCATTAGGTCCAGTCGTGGCCAACTCTGGGGTTGCGGCGCTCATCTCGCTTTATTGGCCGAGGCAGCCGGTGTACAGCTTCTGGGTCATGTGGCCAGCATGACTAAGATGCTTCTGGCGAACCAGAGCAGCGCACGGAAACGCCATTTACCTTCCTGCCGGAGCGGTACCTATTTATCTACTTGCACTTTGACGTGCTTTCGAACTGATAGGTTGGCAGGAGCAGGGACCGAGCAACGGGAGCTCACTCCGGCACGGGGATTTGAACCACTGACCTTCTGATCGGTAAGTCCCAGGCTCTGTGGTTTAACCCATAGCACCACCCACGTCCCAGAATGTGCCACAGGCCTTTACTTATTAAGTAGCCCTGGATTGTGATACTGTAACACTTGAGTTAAGCCTATGAGGAAAAGTATCTTAGCACAGGAAATTCTCTCGGTTTTCACACATTTCCAGGCTTTTCAATTTATATCACACTTGATGATGTGTTTTTGTTGCCTCCCCGCCTCCAATGTTAAATATAAATGGAGGGGTAGGGAGCCTTGCTAGCTTTGTCAGTCCGGTGGACTTGCCTGAAGATGATAGATTTCCCTGGCTTAACCTCTAAGATTTATCTAAATACCTATTACTGAAATGTTTAAACCTCTCCAATCAGCATCAGTCGAAATATCATGGCTCTGCCAACTATGGGAAGCTGCAGGTCTAGGTCCACAGATGGCATAAGTTGGCATGGCGCCACCAATTTAGGTGATTTGCATAAGCTGACCTCGTGCATAATTGTGACTTGTCACAGGCAAGTCTCAGATGGTTAGAGGTTTGTGAGATAGACCGGAATGGGATTGAACTTTGTCATGGAATACATTGCTACCATATGCCGCTCAGTGATGAAACATTGGATCTGAAGTCCCCCTGTTTAAGTGAACACAAAAGTAGTCTATTATGCTTCTATTGCAGAAATATATCCACCTTGTGGAGAAGCAGATGCAGTCCAGAAATCAAAGCAATTTAGAAAAAGGCACCTTTCCATTCACCTGATTTGAAACACATGTTATTTTACTATACCTTTATGTATGGCTTATTTGGTAGGTCTTTTCTGCTGAGCGACATCTGCAAAAACATATAAATAGACTTATGTTTTAGGTACTAATGCCCAAAGTGCAAATTCCTGAGATTAAAGGTGTGTGAGTATAACTGTTTGACCTGGATTATTGACAGCATTGCTACAATTATAGTAGCAGATGTTTTGAAAATACAATTTTAAAATTGCTTTCCTCAGTTCAGTCTGGAAAATATCTGAGATCAGGGCTTTGAAGCAGGATACTAAATGGTGCTCCTCTCTGTTGGTGAAGTAGATTTGCAGGAAGGATAGGTATGGGGAGGTTTGTATTTTGTGTAAATCATCGGTTTGGTACCCAGGTCTGCATCTGCATTGATTTCATCCAGACTTTGGGACCATAGTCTTCCCAACAGAAGTTCAGAGAGAAGCAAAATGACTTTGTTATTGTATAAAGTGTGCAATTGTAGCTCCTCCTTCTGACAGGAGATTTGTTGCAAGAAGATCAAAGCAGAGGGAGAAACTTTTTGGCAAAGAGGGAAGTAGACTTGAGTTTCTTTCAAATATGCAAAAAGTGTCCATCCATTTAGTAATTGGATGCATGGGGTTGCAGTTGCATTTTGCAGTTTTGAATAGCTGTGAAGCTGGGCTTGTAGTTCATCTGGAGACTGACATTATTTACATTCTTCTGCAGGGATTACCGAGGACAGGTAAAGGTTGTTGAAGTTCTTCTTCTTCTTCCTCTTCCTCCTCCTCCTCCTCCTCCCCCCCCTCCTCCTCCTCCTCCTCTTCTTCTTCTTCTTCTTCTTCTTCTTCTTCTTCTTCTTCTTCTTCTTCTTCTTCTAAAGTCTGTGTAAGAAATAGAGGGTGAACACTGAATGCAGTTACTGTGAGTTAAATCTGTTTTCATTTCTATGGGAAATAGAAAGGGACCTGCCCTTTACTGGAATGTGACCCTCAACAACTCTTCACTGGGGTAATGTGGCCCTTTCCCTAATACAGCTTGCCTTTCCCTGGTGTAAATGCTTCTTGTAATAAGAATGCAGTTCAGTATGAGGACTGATTTATACCATACTGCTGAAATTTCAGGATGTATGTTCAGCTGAGTAGCTATGTTGTTACTGTATGTTGGTAAGGCTTGAGGATGTGGACAAGGTGCAATTTACCATGGTATCAATATGGCTTTCAGAGCAGTGTTTACTCCATGGAGTGTCCAAAGGGAACCAATAGCTGGAACAAATAGCTGGAGCTCACAGCATGGTGTAGGCAGGGACATCTGGTAAGACAGAAATAGTACTTAGTGGGTGAGCTTGCCTTATATATGTGTCAGCACATTTTAGACATTGTTTTTTTGGCCAGCAACTAGACCTCCTTTGCCAGTAATGTAGGTCAGCAAATGAAGCTTGGAAAGTTGAGTAATGACTAGTGAAATTATGTTCTAGCTTTGTTGTCTTAGAAAGGATATTATGCCTTCTAAGACACTGAAGATCACCAAATTTGCAAAGGCCAGGAGTCCACAAATAGAGTGTTGCCACTAGGATTTTCCTGGGAGGATCAGGAACAATATGCTTTAAAACATGTGCTCCAAAGGTGAGCCCCCGTTGCTCTGTCCCAGCTTCTGACAACCTATCAGTTTGAAAGCATACCAGTGCAAGTAGATAAATAGGTACCTCTGCAGTGGGAAGGTAAATGGTGTTTCCATGAGCTCTGGTTTCTGGCACAGTGTTCTGTTGCGCCAGAAGCGGTTTAGTCATGCTGGCCACATGACCTGGAAAGCTGTCTGTGGACAAATGCTGGCTCCCTCGGCCTGAAAGAGAGATGAGCACCCCAACCACATAGTCGCCTTTGACTGGACTTAACCGTCCAGGGGTCCTTTACCTTTTACCTTTTTTTTTAACCCACAATGCTAAAATACCACACCTGTTCATTTTGTATTGTATTTGGTTTTGTTCTGGGTGTCTGGAAATTTCTGGCTAGTTCTGGTAATTATCACTGCCTTGGAAAACAGCTATAGTTGGTGCAGCGGGGAGGTCGGTACACCAAAAGGAATGCTGTACTGCCCCTATTTCTCAACTTACAGAACATGCACTCAGAAAACTGGGTCTTTCCAATAGGATGCCTGGTGCAAACTAACGACTTCCTAAAAATCACTGCAACCCCCCCTCCCTGCCCACATGACCTGGGTTGCTCTGGGTAAGCGAAACCTGGTGGACAAGCAGCGGCAAGAACAGGCCCATCTGCTTCATCCAACCAAGTCTCTGTCACACATGCCAGGTCAAGTCCTCCATCCACAATCAGGTCGTGGATGGCAGTGGTCTTATTCATCATTGACCTGGCATTGCACATGTGGGTTTCCCTTGCTGATTCCAGTATCCTTCCAGTCAGGATGAGACCCGGAGGCAGGGACAGTCCTCAAACAACGACTAAGCCTGCCTCCTCGGCAATGACATGGTCTGGTCTTAGTGTAACTCCTCATCCTACTCATAATCGCCGAGATCAGATGTCCCGGTGCTTCCGCCCCTGTGGAACCTTCCCCGGCCATTCTGTTGGCTGTGGGCCACCTCCAGGCAGCCCTGACCCTTTCCCCTTATAAAGCAAAATACAAACTATACAATAACCTAACAAAATAGTAAAAGTAGAAACAAAGCAAAAAACAATTATGCTAAAATTAACTGAACATTTGTCCCACCCCAAACAGAGAGGGGGAAAAATTAAATTATTATTATTATTATTTGAGGCCCACTAGAGATACTACGGACTGATTCTGAAATGTCAAGTGCCAGGAGCCTCACAACACTGTCAAGATCAGGTTTGGGTTGTCAGGCTCTGATGGAGTAGAGGAATGAAATGGTGTGGAGCAGGGGCTAAACTGTGGGAGCCTGAGTTGGAGGATAGGGTAGCAGGGATGGCAGCTCTCCACTCTGACCTTCCTGTATTGAGTGGGGAGGTCTGAATGGGGCTTCTAACTGCATTCAGCTGAGCATGTCTATCACAATCAGGGATCAGGCTTCCCAATTCCACGGAGAGGGTGGGCTGGGGACTTTGGGAGCAGCACTGATGCCTGCATGTCCACTTCCCCCCATACTTTGTGATTAAAGAACAAATAAGCAGTGCAAATTATACCTTAGCATTTCATATTTGACAGTGCTTTGCCACCTTTGAATATTTTCATACCTGGGATTTGTTTGATCTGCAGGTAGGAAGGCTAAAATAAACCTTATTTATATTTTGTTTATCTTCAGTTATCCATCCCTGAAACAACCACACTTTGATCCTAGATGCAGGTACTTAGGATTAAAGCTGAGCAAGCAAGAGAGAAGTATTGTTGCTGATTCACTCAATGCTGTTGAATTAAATTCATATAAGGGGGCAAATTTTATCTTGGTTAAACATGACTTTTTTAGTGGGGTAGTATGAAGCAGATTTATGCACAGGTCTTCTCGGTAGTGGTGCCCTCTCTGTGGAATGCCATCCCCTCAGATGTCAAGGAAATAAACAACTATCTGACTTTCAGAAGACACCTGAAGGCAGCCCTGTTTAGGGAAAATTTTAATGTTTGATGTTTTTATCATGGTTTTACTATGCTGATGGGAGCCACCCAGAGTGGCTGAGGAAACCTAGCCAGATGGGCAGGGTATTATTATTATTATTATTATTATTATTATTATTTCAATGAGACTTGCTCCTAGTTACAGTACTTAGGAGCTTTGATGTGAGGTGAAAATCACAGGGCAGTTGACTATAAAAACACAAAACCACATACCCCCACTTGCCCTTTTTTTACTGGATGACAAGGAACCATTCATGAGCACTCTTTGGGTTCAGTCAGTCAACTAGCTACAAATCCACCTAACAGTTATCTCATCCAGCTCACATTTTACCAGCTTTTCTGCAATGTCATTGGGGGTGCCTAAAGGTATGTAGCAAAGGTGCCAGGTGAGCCTCCTTGGGGAGGGCATTCAACAAGCGGGGAGCCATCGCAGAAAAGGCTGGATGGAATAAGAGAGGGCACCATTTTGACCAGGCTTTGCCTACCTGCTGCCCTCCATATGTTTTTAACTGCAACTCCCTCCAGCCGCAGACAGCGAAGCTGTGCTAATTGGCAAAAGCCGATCTTGTCCTATGCCTCAGGCAGCAAAATGTATCTGGGGTCAGCCTCGTTAAAGAAAATTCTGTTCTTTTGAATCTCATTTAAAGAAAGAAAGAAACATGAGCAGAGAGGAGAAACGTGAAATATCACATTCACTTCATTTGGGGCAAGTTAATGAACAGAACAAGTTATTGGCACCTCTTCCCCTCCCAAAGCAATCAGTAATAATTTGCAACTAGAGTAATCAATACTCAGGAGCAGCTGTTGTTGACACAACTAATAACATTGATTTTCTGACCTTTGTTAACTTGGCTCAATTTTTCAGAGCAGAGTAGTTGTTTTCTAACATAAAAGGTACACACGCGCACAGACACACACCCACACCCTCTAAAGTGTCATGCTGCTATAGGCAGTGTGCCTTTCTGTGCTCCACCCATTTTCATGAAACAGCACTGGCAGCAGCAAGACTGAAAGGGATGCTCCACGCAATCTGTGGATACTGTAGTCTATGCAGTGCAGCACACATCACACAGAGCAGGAATAGGCAACTTACTGAATTTGGACTGGTCTGGAAAACCATGTCATGGGGCTCAATTTTACCAGGTTAAAACATCAATTTCTCGTTCACACTTTGCTTGCCCTGTGCTTTCTAGGCACAAGTCCGAACAGTTTTCTATTTGCCCTGCTGCTTTCCCTGGGAAAGCCCACTTTTTATCACCGAATCAGAGCAAATATCTATCCATGGAAAACCTGATTGATGGTTGTTCTGATTCAGTAGTAAAGACCAGGTTTTCCCTGGAGAAAGCAGCTGGAGAAGCAGAAATGTGGATGAGCCCCTGGTTCATTTATATGCCACCTTTCCAAATAAGTGCTGGGTTAAACAGAGCTGAGAGGTAGTCTCCTCTGATGCTGTAGCAGGAAGTGGAGCACTGCTGCTAATGAGTTGGACAGGTAGTTTTGTTTGATGGTGGTGCTAACAATGGTAAATGTCAAGGCAGTCACTTTCTTGCAGGACCAGAACTTACAGCTGGATGGTGTCTTGGCATCTTGAGCAGCCTTTCTTAGTCAAAGGACTGTCATTCCAGGGCAGATGGAAAGAGCCAATCCCCTCCTCCCAGCAGCTTGACAAGGAAGAGTCAATGCTAAAATGCTAAAACCCTCAATATATTGACAGGGAGCAGCACCTGCAAGCTATGACGAATTTGCAGCCATTCATTTTTCAGCCCTCACTTCTTTGTCACGGTAGTCCAAATCTGTAGGGTAACCAGCCTCATACAAATAGCATGCTTGAGTGGAATGAATGTATGAAGGGGTTAATGTCATAGAGTAAACTGTCCTGCCAGGCTTAACCTATACCACTTCCCCTCACCTTGGGAGGAAATGGGAAACCAAGTCTTTTGCTGTACTCAGTCTACATGTGAACTCAGTATGTGAGGAGCTCTGAACTTGTTGCTCCAGCTCAGCTGCATGATTTCAACCAGCCTCTTTTGTATCTGACAATAATGGAGCCTGAAATTAGTGTTTTTGTAAACTGTTTAGGAACTCTTAACATTTTGTAACCAAGCAATGTTTTACTGAATGTGCAACTTTTTCTGACTGCTGCATGGAAAGCACATGAATTTGACCTAAGAATTTTATCATTTTAGAATTTACATCATTTTATAACTTACCAAATGTGCAGTCACTCTGTATGCTAGGGAAGAGGAACATTTTAAAATTTACTGAAAGGGCACATTTTAAAGGTTTTACAGCCTGTATTTCCATGCTTATTTTTTTCTCTGCTGGGCTTCCCTCACCAAAGAGTATTTGCCCCAAACTTGGGTCTTAGCTTCCAGGATTCCAACAGAATCCTGAAAACTGTCCTGGCTTCTATAATTACATAACAATTAGGGAAAGTTTGTGAAGTCACCTGTTTGATTATAGTGGATATGTAGCTTAACAAATGGGAATAGCTTGTGAACTTTTTTTTTTATTTTTAAAAAAGCCTGGTATTGAGGGTCTGGGAAAGATAATACATATTATAAATGTGTGTGCACTGGCAGAAACCAGAGCTTGAGTCCAGAGCAATAATTCTGTTTGGTAGTATAAAGCTAAGCTTCATGTTAACAAACAGAAGCACTGGTGGTACAGAAACAGCTGTGAATAATTTCATGGCTGCTTTAGTAGCATCCCATTTTTCCCTATCTACCAAACTTTCACTACTTCTGTTGCAATATTCATGCCCCCTTTTGACTTTATTATTACTGTTAACAGAGTTATTTATTTATTTCCCTGGAAAGACAATTACAGGGTTTCATACACAGGTAATGCCAAGGAAGGTTTTTATATTTCATATTTTAGGAAACTGAATTTGTTTGAACAGATGAATGAGCACAAAAGTGCAACTAGATACTTGTCTACTCAGAAGTAAGTCTGTGTAAGCACTGGTTGCTGGTGGCTGGTTTGAACTATGTACTTAAGAATATTGCAATTTGGGCATGCAAGTTAATGAAGTTACTGCCCATGTCAAATCATTTGCTGTCTGGCATTGTCATTTTTGCGGGGAGATGGAGCATGCTTCCTCCTCCTGAATCCTAACAGCTTGCTGCTGTGCAGGATCATTTCCCCTGACTTCCAATATAGCACAGTGATGCCATACGAGGACAGTTGTGCTCTATTGCAAAGAGCACTGAGTAGGCACAGATTTCAAACCATTACACTAAGGTTCTGGTGAAGCAGAAGCCATGATTACTGTTCTGTATTTGGTGGGTCTGGTCTACCATGGAGAGTCCAATAGTCCCGCCTGCTTATGAGACCAGATCACGGTAATAGCTGCAGCAACTGGAATTAACAGCTGTTCTCTAAAAGTGAGCAGTGAATACATCTATTCTTCTGGAATTCACTTCCTGCAGTTTATTTCCTTTAAGCAACTCTCCGATAAGGGGTTGGCTCAGCTCTAGGAATACACATCATCTTTCATTCAATAAAGAGCCTTACAGGGCAGGATCACAGACTGAGAAACAGCAAGCATTTGCTTTCAGTCCAGCTTTCAATTCTTTCTCTAATAAAGAAGAAAACTGCAAGGGGGAAGAACAAAGGTATTCATGAGAGAACACATTAATATATTCCCTCAGCACTGGCTGTGTCAGCTCTGTGAACAAAGTCCCAGTTTTAGCATCATACAGGAAAAAAATGGAGAAGCCCTGGTATATTGGTAGCATTACAAAGGCACTGTTAAGATTTCATAGCTACATCCACTGTACCCATAGTAGCATTATCCGATTCATGAATGATCACCCCTGAAAATGAATCCCAAGTAACTCCACTACCTTAGATTTGCACCAGAAATTTATTTGACCAGCTAAGGAATAAAGGTAAAGGGACCCCTGACCATTAGGTCCAGTCGTGGCCGACTCTGGGGTTGCGGCGCTCATTTTGCTTTATTGGCCGAGGGAGCCGGCCTATAGCTTCTGGGTCATGTGGCCAGCATGACTAAGCTGCTTCTGGCGAACCAGAGCAGCACACGGAAACACCGTTTACCTTCCCACCGGAGCGGTACCTATTTATCTACGTGCACTGGCATGCTTACAAACTGCTAGGCTGGCAGGAGCAGGGACTGAGCAATGGGAGCTCACCCGTTGTGGGGATTCAAACTGCCAACCTTCTGATTGGCAAGTCCTAGGCTCTGTGGTTTAACCCACAGCGCCACCCACATCCCTAGCTAAGGAATACATGGGTTCAATTATATGGGAATTTTCTTGACCAATGATTTTCAAAGTCCTCATTCTTGCAAACTCTTTGTATGTCAGACCATTACAGAAGATTCTGGTGAGATTCCATGGATGTTTTTCTCAGCGCACATAAATTAACATTTGGGCCCTACAAACCTGTGATAGGCTTGCTCTCACACCGTACCCTAGAAGTTAAAAGGTAAAGGTTCCCCTGCCCGTACGGGCCAGTCGAGTCCGACTCTAGGGTTGTGTGCCCATCTCACTTAAGAGGCCGGGGGCCAGCGCTGTCCGGAGACACTTCTGGGTCACGTGGCCAGCGTGATGAAGCTGCTCTGGCGAGCCTGCACCAGCGCAGCACACGGAAACGCCGTTTTCCTTTCCCGCTAGAAAGCGGTACCTATTTATCTACTTGCACTTTAGGGGTGCTTTCGAACTGCTAGGTGGTCAGGAGCTGGGACCGAAGATGGGAGCTCACCCCGCCGTGGGGATTCGAATCACCAACCATGCGATTGGCAAGCCCTAGGTGCTGAGGTTTTACCCACAGCGCCACCCGCGTCCCACCCTAGAAGTTAAGTTCAACTAAACTTGGATGTAATCCTAAGGATACAACTAACCCAGTGTGCTAGTGGGCACGAGCACAAAGATTCCTGCCTTCCCCACCCCACCCTCAATCCACTCTGGAGGATCAAGAGAAGACACAGAACAACACATGTAAGGCTAAGAGGGAGATAATTTCATCTGGCAAGCAGAAATGCTTCCACTGATGGAATGATCAAGTGATGTCGAATTCTACCCTTACGTAGGAGTAAGCTCCATTGAATTCAATAGGACAGGAGTGGACCTTGGTAATATGGTGCCCTGTGCAAGGCCCATATTTGATCTCCCCAGCCCCTGTGGTGCCTTCCCCAAAACCAGGTAAGGGAAGCACAGGGCATTGGGAAGAAAGTGTAAGGCACTGGCAGGGTCCTATAGCCCTCCCACCTCCTTTCCCAAGCTGGGCAAGTGCTAACTAGACTTTGGGATGGAAGAAGGGGGCCTCTGGGACCCTGTCAAACCCCTTACGCCTCCTTCCCACTTACTAGGCTTTGGGAGGGCGCCCCCTTGGCCCCTGTGCTGAGGAATCAGTTGTGCTGCCCTAAATCCACCTCTACAGATGGCCTTACCCTTGAGTAGGCGCGGTTAGGATTGCAGTCTTAGTCTGAATCCTTTAGAGGGTGTTTCTATTCTTAAGAGTAAGCATTATAAATAAGTGGGTAAAATCAAAACAAATTACTGGAAACTTGTTGGAATCACATATGGAATTCTTACCTCAATGGGACTTAATGTGTTTATTACATGTTTCAGAATACCAGTCGATGAAACTCACTCGCCGTTTCGTATTTGTTATCTGGTTTGACAATGATGAAAATGACTACTTTTCACGACTGGCATAAAATGAATAATTTACTTTTAATCATTTTTCATTTTTATCAATTTTCCAGTTATATTAATCATGCATTCCACTTAATGACTTATGGCTAGTATATTAAATATTCTTCATATAAATATACTAGCTTGCCCCACTATAAATTAGATTTCCATTTTAAATTTTATAGGTCTTTCTTTCCTACCTCGGTATGTGTGATTTATAACTTGCTTAATTGGTTCAATGAAATTATCCTCTGCTAATTAGGAACTGGAGTATTTGTTCTTGACATTAGGATGATATATAGCTACAAACAAACCCCACTGTTCATAGGTGCACTTTCTGGCATTTGAGTTTTTGGCATCTTAAATATTTTGTTAAAACAGATTTAATCTTTGTGCAGTCTTGATGAGTTTGTAGCAGATGGTGCTGTGGGTTAAACCACTGAGCCTAGGGCTTGCCGATCAGAAGCTCGGCGGTTCAAATCCCCGCAATGGGGTGAGCTCCCGTTGCTCGGTCCCTGCTCCTGCCAACCTAGCAGGAAAGCACCTCGAAGTGCAAGTAGATAAATAGGTACCGCTCCGGCAGGAAGGTAAACGGCGTTTCTGTGCACAGCTCTGGTTCGCCAGAAGCGGCTTAGTCATACTGGCCACATGACCCGGAAGCTATACGCCGGCTCCCTCGGCCAATAAAGCGAGATGAGCGCTGCAACCCCAGAGTCGGTCACAACTGGACCTAATGGTCAGGGGTCCCTTTACCTTTTACATATCATTGAATTGCTGACTGATTTATCACAAGTACCTTAAAAAGATATAATTGTGTCAGAACTAAAACTATTTAGGGTTGTCTCCAACGCTGGTGCTAATCAAAGCAAACTCACTGAAATAAATGGACATGGCTGCCTTAGCTCCATTAATTTGAATATAGGTGAAACTTGGAAAATTAGAATATTGTGGAAAAGTTCATTTATTTCAGTAATTCAACTTAAAAGGTGAAACTAATATATGAGATAGATGCATGACATGCAAAGTGAGATATGTCAAGCTTTTATTTGTGATAATTGTGATGATCATGGCGTACTGCTGATGAAAACCCCAAATTAACAATCTCAGAAAATTAGAATATTAATTGAAATCAGCAAAACAAGGACTGCAAATATAGGAATATTGGACCTCTGAGAAGTAGAAGCATGCATATGTACTCAGTACTTAGTTTGGCACTGCTGAGGTGTTATGGAAGACCAGGATGCTTCAGTAGCAGCCTTCAGCTCTTCTGCATTGCTCGGTCTCATGTCTCTCATCTTTCTCTTGGCAATGCCCCATAGATTCTCTATGGGGTTCAGGTCAGGCGAGTTTGCTGGCCAATCAAGCACAGTAATCCCATGGGCATTGAACCAGGTTTTGGTACTTTTGGCAGTGTGGGCAGGTGCCAAAGTCCTGCTGGAAAATGAAGTCAGCATCCCCATAAAGCTTGTCTGCGGAAGGAAGCATGAAGTGCTCCAAAATCTCCTGGTAGACGGTTGCGTTGACCCTGAAGCACAGTGGACCAACACCAGCTGATGACATGGCTCCCCAAATCTCTTTTCTGATGAGAGCAGCTTTTGCATCTCATCTGGAAACCAAGGACCCAGAGTCTGTAGGAAGAATGGGGAGGCACACAATGCCAGATGCTTGAAGTGCAGTGTGAAGTTTCCACAGTCTGTGTTGAATTGGGGAGCCATGTCATAAGCTTTCTTATTAAATTTTATCATCTTTCCACATCCCTCCATTTCTTCTTCTTCTGGTACCTTTCACAGAATCACAGAACTGGGACCACAAGGGCCATTTACTGTAATCCTCTGCAATGAAGGAAACTGTTGCTCAATGTGGGCCTTGAAGCCATGACTCCCGAGAATAAGAGTCTCATGCTTTACCGACTCAGCCAGCCTCTCCTGTGGAATTGTGTTCCCTGATTATCCATCTATGCCAGGCATATTTACCAGTTTTTGCCAAACATCTCCAGATATTTTGGACTGCAATTCTCATGAAGCCCGCTCAACAGTGCTATGAAAGGTGTTGTAGTCCAAAACATAGAAGGGCATCAGGCTCCTGAAGACTGACCTATAGCACCTTCAACGTTCTCCACATGCCACATCTCTCATCAAAATAAATAAAACGTTTTTATTCTCTGCTCTCACTTAGTTGGCTAGCCTTTAATGTCTTATTTTCAGTTACTACCTCATGAACCCCTTTCTCATTTTCTTTAGGTGTTATGTCATCTTTTAACATTGTGGACATCCAAAGAAGCTGAGTGTTTTTATATCAATTTTATATATAGCTATATAGATTTTTATATATTTATTTCTTGGATAGTGTCTGTTTGGTTTTGTCATGGTCTTTGGCTAGTACAATAAAGCTTATCTACATCCCTGGTTTCATAGAGCTTTTTATGCAAGTACCTGGGAGGGAAAGAATAACTATATGTGTGTCTTACAGATGGTCACCAAATCAGATAATTGGTGTATGATTCTGTCTGCTCGCATGCTTTTCTTAATCGGCAGAAAGAAGAGGAGTTTTCATTTGTGGCTGACTTTTTGCTGTAGGAAAAGCCATAAGGTAGGCTGTTAATAGGCTTCTGAGTATAACTGTTTTGTGAGTGACAGTGAATTGTGTGAATCGTCAGTGCGGAATTTGTGTGGAGTGATTAACTGAGCATTCACAACACAAGATATGTCAATGTGGCTAACACAAATATTCCACATTTGGATTTATTCCCCCACCCCCAGTTCTGAGACTGGCAAATATATTTCTTATCTGCCCAACACAATGACTCTATCTGTCTAATAAAACAACAAAGTGGCAGAGCCAAGTTCTGTATGGCTGAATGGAATGCCTGGTAAATCAACTTTCATTGCAGCATATTACGTTGAACTATTCTGCATTTTACAGCACCAATCAAAACCTTTGTAGTTCATGGGATTTTATCAGACTCAGAAACTTCTGTTTTGTATTTTTAGCCCCTTTGGGTACCTAGAAAGTGGGAACCAAACATATGGTGGCACGGCCCAAATTGGGTACATAAATAAATTAATAAAAACCAGTAATCTGAAGGCAAAATGGTAGATCATAAAAAATTAGTATTATGTCAAATCACATTGTTTTGAGGACAATTTCAGGATTTTCAGGATTCACCCATTTAACAACATATCACAGTGTCAGGGACTTAGAAACTGCTTTATTCCCAGTTCCTTCCCTGAGGTCCTCAAATTACAGAAACAGGACTACTAGCTCCACATTGGAAGAAGGGGATCCCTGGACTCAGGGTGGGACTCAGGTGGGAATCTTCATGGGTGGGAGCCTTTTCAGATGGCAAAAGGGAGTTGGACCAGATGACCATTGGGTTCTCTTACAATTCTACAATTCATGTGTGTGTGTGTTTTACAATATATCCCCAATAATAGCCAAATTAAAGATCCCATTAAATGGAAAAACTCTGATTCTTAAAGGCGGCGTAGGAGGGTTTTCGCCAGGCAAAGTGCTTTTGCCTCCCTGCTTCCCACATTCCATGGCGGAGCGAGAGCCAGGTACTGAGACGAACTGCGAGTGAAGCCCATTCCTGCCCCCACCCGTCACTGGGGGGAATTTGCAAGGATGATTTACCCTCTCTCATCCTTGTTTTTCGTTTGCTGACGATCCCCCACTGTCATGGGGGCTGCTTCCATTAAGGCAGGTGGGACCGGAAGCCCCCAATTCTACAATTCTACAAAAGTGCAGCATTATGTGTGGAGTCTGCTGATGGGTTGGATGTAGGAAATCGCCCAGCCATGGCACCATATTTATGTTAATGTGGCAATCAGTCTCATATTTGCACAAATGTTACATAGTTGCTGAAGACAGATTACGAATCTTGGATCCGTGTGCATTTTGTGCCAATACTCTCTGATATGCACCTCATGCAAATTAATCACAATCCTCTATCTTGCACCATATTTCCACGATGCAGCACAAGACGCTCCATTCTACTGCATCTAAATTACTGCCAATCTCAAGTATCAATTGCTTTCAGTTTTCTGTATAAAGATTTCATTGCACAGTGGTGCCTTAATGAAACCTATAATCCCTTGAATAATTTCTGATCCAAAACCACATTATTAATTATAAATGAAATCTGACATTTTTTTGCTTTACATATATTTCCCAGGTATCTCTATTTTTTTATTCCATGAATAGTTAATAGGATTTTTTTTTTACAATAAAATGGTAATCTTGGGAATTATTTGTCCTCCTCATATGCCAAATATAAACTGAGGTTGAGTGGAATCACAAGACATAAATGCTATTGACTTCACAGTATTGCAATGCAAAGGACAAAGGTGCCCTCAGTATCTGATTTCAATGTTATTTTTATATTTTCAGATAATTGTCGTGGGCAATGTCTGTTAAGCACTTTGAGCCTGAAAGAAAATTTGGCACCAGTCAAGAGGGATATAGCTATCAAGGATATTTTCAAGATGTACTTTTACATTTCCTTTCCTCAATTGCAATACAAGTAGCCTTGGCTGTTTACATTGGAAGAAAGTCAACTGCTAATTAAAACATCCAAGGAGATGGCTTGAACATCAAACAAATTAAATCTACCACATACATAGAGAGGGTACTTTGACTTATCTTGTGGGTTTGTTTGCTTGTTGTGAAGGATCAGTTTGGAGGGTGAAAGTGACAGCAGAAAACCCATCTCATTGTGTCCCCGTTGTTTTTCTGTGAGCATTTGCGCTGTAGATTTTTACTTTTAGGGAGAAATATATCAAAAAATTTGCTCTTTATTCTGTTTAAAGGGCAACATTACCTGGGACACAGGCAGGAACTGCGACTCAGAAGCACACCCTTGTCTTTTAAAAAAGCAAATAATTGTTGATAGCCTGTCCAAAGGTGGTTCAAGCTGACAGCACATTTGTATTGGTTTGTATGCATTTCGTGACACCAAGCTGCCCAAATTCTGGGATGCAGTCATATTCTCAACCCCTTCTCTCCCCTCCTGATAATTAACCCCAAATTATTAATTTTGATATTAATCCATTCCGAATGTTCTTATTCTGTAGGCAATAGTACTTACTATTGCACCTAGTCTGTCTATTTCCCTTAGTTAAATATTGTGTTGATCAGTACATAAATTCAATAAATAAAAATAATAATGCATGCCAGATGATGGAGTATGTGGAAATTATACACAATACACGTATGGTTATACACTTTGTTGTTGTTTAGTCATTTAGTCGTGTCCGACTCTTCGTGACCCCATGGACCAGAGCACGCCAGGCACCTCTGTCTTCCACTGCCTCCCGCAGTTTGGTCAAACTCATGCTGGTAGCTTCGAGAACACTGTCCAACCATCTCGTCCTCTGTCATCCCCTTCTCCTTGTGCCCTCCATCTTTCCCAACATCAGGGTCTTTCCCAGGGAGTCTTCTCTTCTCATGAGGTGGCCAAAGTATTGGAGCCTCAGCTTCAGGATCTGTCCTTCCAGTGAGCACTCAGGGCTGATTTCCTTAAGAACAGATAGATTTGATCTTCTTGCAGTCCATAGGACTCTCAAGAGTCCCGGCTGTAATTTTCTGGCTAGTATAATAATCAGCTGTATTAACCGGAAGTATTCCAGTGGCATTATGTAAACATGCTGAAGCTGATTTTAGAATACAATGCAAACCATGCATATATCTGGTCATATCCACACCTAAGGGATATCACAGAGCTGGAAGAGGAGCAGAAAAAGGCAACTAACAGTGCAATCTTACGCAGGTCTACCCAGAAGCAAACCCCACTGAGTTCAATTGAAATTGCTCCCAGGAAAGTATGTATAGAACTGCAACATAAAATGAGGAAATACTTAGGGCATCATGCCTTTGAGAAGGCTAAGGACCTTGGAGATTTTTTAGAGGGCTGAGGGTCAAAGTGGATATGAGTAGCATTTCCCATGAGGTGGGATGGCTGGGTAGGAATTCAGATCAAGAATGAAACAGTGTGGTGGTGGGTGGGTGGGTGTTTGTGTATCACTCCGACCAGTGCTGCTTTTCCAAGTATAAACAATCCTCATGAAGCTGTTATTTACCCATGCAATTATTATGTGGGGACCTATTTCTTTCCCCCATGGGTTAGTGTCACTGCTATGATCTGGATCATCTGCTAAGAACTTTTAAGAAAGCCAGGAGATCTTATCCACATATTTCCTGCATCATGCCTACGTTTGTCCCATGGGGGGAAATGATCTTGTCCCCTGGCTGCCCCTCTACCCCAGTTTCTATTTTGTAGCATTGGAACTGCCTGCTGTTTCTATTCAGGTTGTTTGATTGTAGTTCTAACATTTTTTTTTAAATTAATAATAAAAAAGAATTTCATTGTAATCTGTTCAGGGGACTGTAGTGATTCAAGATGCAAGGTATAACTGTACCCAATCAACTAAATAGAGGCTTCAATATTTTGAACAGTGTACAGATATTGGAAAACTGTCTGTGTTCGTAATATAAGAATAAAATAGGCAGTAGGTTTAGGACAGATAAAAACACCACTTGTTCACACAAAGCATGATTAAGGGTTTTATTTTACCAAGTCCTACCCAGAGCAGACTCAATGAAATTAATGCACCTAAGTTAGTCATGTCTACAGCCTTCAATAGGTCCATTCTCAGTAACAGTAGCATTGAGGTAAAGGTAAAGGGACCCTGACCATTAGGTCCAGTCATGACCGACTCTGGGGTTGCGGCGCTCATCTTGCTTTATTGGCCGAGGGAGCCGGCATACAGCTTCTGGGTCATGTGGCCAGCATGACTAAGCCACTTCTGGCAAACCAGAGCAGCGCACGGAAACGCCATTTACCTTCCTGCCAGAGTGGTACCTATTTATCTACTTGCACTTTGACGTGCTTTCGAACTGCTAGGTTGGCAGGAGCAGGGACTGAACAATGGGAGTTCACCCTGTTGCGGGGATTCGAACTGCTGACCTTCTGATCAGCAAGCCCTAGGCTCTGTGGTTTAGACCACAGTGCCACCCACGAATTGAACACCACCCTTCATTTCCAGAATTTATGTGCTCAAGACATGCCAAATGCCACCCATTTAAATAGTCTTACAAAGTTTCTGGATTTCAGCACACTTCAGAATCCAACCTTATCTTAATTTTTTTAATGTTCACGTTTAATTTTTGTTTACACATAATAGGAATAAATGTCCTAAACTGCCTGTCAAAACCAAATACCGGGTAGGTTTAAAATTTGTTGTGATCCTTCAGTTTATTTATCTGTTTGAAAAAGTCCCTTGGATCCCTGGATATGCAATATTTAGAACTGAAGGGATTTCCTCTTTTGTTAACATAAAGACAAAGCAGATTAAAAAAAGCTAATTTGAACAAAACGTTTTGAAGTTTGTCCTATAATTATGTATCTGCTTTTAATTTGATGGTAAC
This sequence comes from Podarcis tiliguerta, assembly GCF_965153285.1. Classification (NCBI taxonomy): domain Eukaryota; kingdom Metazoa; phylum Chordata; class Lepidosauria; order Squamata; family Lacertidae; genus Podarcis; species Podarcis tiliguerta. The sequence continues at coordinate 45,281,374 of NC_139540.1, forward strand.
AATGTTTTGAAAATAAAACTATCAGATTCTGTAAAAAATAAATAAATTCTGTTATTGTTATTTTATGTAATGCAATTCACAGTTTAATCTAAGTGCCTCTGTAAAGGTGAAAACACAGATAAAATCTCCCACGTTAATATATTTTCAAATTTTCTCTTTACTTAGTGTTTACAGCAAGTGAATTGTCATGTGCAGGATGGTAAATACTTTCTCCAAATTTGTTGCCATCTGGAAAATAATTTTCCAAGATAGCATCCATTAAAATGTACATATTTCCTATCCAAAAAAGTTGAATTCTATTTATTACCATCTTGGTTTTTCTCAGTTAAATGGATTGATAGGTTTGCTGTAGTATTTTATCTCCTGCTTATTAGAAACTTTGTTGAATATGAACAAGCTGCAGTTGCTTTACTCTGTCTAGGAAAAAGACATGAATTGGTTTAGCACTATGTGAAGTGAGGTGTAATTTTTGTCGAGTCACCCATGCAAAGCAAGGGTCAGAATATCAAGGGCCTTAAATTGCCCTTAGAAAAAAAGTGACTTGAGTTGAACAGAATAATTAACACCTCAGCTACCTGTTACCTTCTGTGAAAACTGAATGGGCAAACTGAATAATAAGTGTCCTGAGCTGCTAAAGAGCTGCAAATGAAATAATTGTGAGTTGACACATAAGGAGCCAAATTCCTCAGTACTCTTCTGACTACCATTCGAGTTAACCAACCTTGAAGTGGAGCCTGATGAAAAATTACTCACAATTTCCACTAATTTTGTCATAAGGACAGGGCAGTAAACATCACTTCCACCTTTCCAAGGACTCATACCATTACCTCCTAGGGCACCCATGAAAGGTGCCCCCCTCAAAAACCCAAATGCACAAAGCTCTTCCTACTCAGTTCCTGTCTGCACTGACTAAGCCTTTCCTACACTCCAACAAAACATGCCCATCTTTCACTGGGTGCCAGAATTAGATGTCCACCCTGTTTTCCATTCTGAATTGAGAGCTGCAAAGAGCTTTTCTCTGTGAAGGAGTGCAGGGGTGAGTGTTTTTAGTGCCATTTCGTCATTGATGGGTGTTGGCTGAACCATTTTGCGGCCCTGTCTCTTTTTCTGTTCTTTTAGATGTGGGAATCATGTTGTGTGATGGCACACCCAAGGCAGCCATTTTGTATTGCGCCACCCTCGCCCATGGCTGCCATTTTGAGACTGGTGACTCATGACTTTCTCAAAATTCAGAATGTGTACACTGGCCCCCAAATGTTGGTGACCCTACTGTAAAGGATGCCCTGTCTCTATTTTATGGGATGGTAGGATGAACTTGTACTCACAATCCAGTGTGAAGTAAAGGCATTCCACATGAAGTGAGAGTTAGAGCAATTCTCTCCCATGCCGTTCAGCTACCACCTGCTCTGTGTACCTTGGATCAGCAGAACCTGGGAGAGGTCAGCTATAGAGAAAGAAGCACACACACACTGAAGTCTCTCATGTGGCAGCATATGAAATGGTGAAATGGGATTAATTTACACAGCCTCATGCAGCATGCAGGAGTGGCCAGTGAGGTGCCCTTCAGCTGTTGTGGACTACATCAGCCTCTGTCAGCATAGCCAATAGTCAGGGAAAGCACTTTTGATTGATTCTAATAGGTATACACCCAATCCCAAATAAGTGTGCATAGAATTGTAATCCAAAGCGCTAAGTGGGGCTGTGAGAACATTCAGATGTGCTGAAATATGTGCACTTAATTTATCCAAGTCTCTAGCAGGTTGGTAATTATTTTGAAGGCTTTCTGAACCAAATTGAGATATTCAGAACACCATGTAGGCAAGTCCCTATATATAGGTCCCCCCCCCCCCCCGCTTTTTATGGCTGAGCTTTGAATATGTGATTTTACTATGAATTTATTTTAATTGGGTGTTATTTTTGTCCAGGACTGTCACAGCATGCCATCATGCCATGCATTGATGAGTAGCTGTTGGAATTTATCCCAGAAGGAGCTGTGGTAAGTCTCAGCAAGCAATGAAGTCATTATCTCCTTGAAGGAGTGAAATCTTGAATCCACTATAAGGTGGAAGTTAAAGGTATGCTAGTTTATTTCTTACACTTAGGACATCTATTTTCAGGCCTGAATGTTTCTGAAGACAGTCAATTTACTATATAAAAGAGCAAGGAGGTCATGAAAACACACATCATTTCTAGTTCCGAAGAGCACATCATGTATTCTTGCATGCGCTGGACCTGTGGGAGGTTGGTGAAGTGGGGCAGATGCAGAAGCCCACACACAGCTGTCACAGAGTGATAACAAGGACAGGAGGAAATTGTGTTAAAATATTTTTGTAGGTTGCTCTCAGTGAGTAGGATGTTCACTCTGGTAAACTCTGTCCTGACAGCTCTGGCTTTGATTGGATCAGAAAACTCATCAGATAAGCTTTAAAATGCTCTCTGGGAAAAGTATTTGAGATCCTCTCAGGGAGAAATATTAAATGCAAACTAAAAACAAAAGGACTCATGAGACCAAGCTTTTTGTTCACACAGTAAAGGCAACCCATAATCTAGGTTTTCTTTTGGATACCAGTGTTGATTGCTTTACTGTGTGTGACCCCATGTCAGTGATGGCTGCTGTTAGATTCAAATGAGAGGAAGAGCAAACACAGTTCCCATAATCTAGAAATGATGTGTAAAGTTGAGAAATCAAGTCGCCTGCATATTCACCTAGCCTTGTTCCAGAAGTCAAGCAACCTGCAAACTTCCAAAGGTGCTTAAGAGCTCCTAAGGAGGTGTGGGAACAAAATATTTAGACTGAGGGATTAAGCCGGGACTGCCCAACTTTTCATACCTAGTGGCAGGGACGGAGGAAGGGGATGCGGGTGCGATGGGGGCGGTCCGTCCCGGGTGTCACCACTGAGGGGTGGTGACAAAATGCGATGTGGCACTCACCATGGGGCCTGCAAACAGTCCGCCTCCCCCTCCACCGCTGCCTAGTGGGCTGTAAGAGTACTTTGACATGGAACTCATGGGTCGTACACTGCTTTGTCATGGGGGGGGAGTGACCCCCAAATTTAACAGCCCCCCCAGCCCTCATGCTGCCCTCCCGAAGCTGGCTAAGCTAGGTGCCTGGCTTTGGGAAAGAGACAGGGTCTTCGAGCCCTCCCCTCTCCTTCCCAAAGCTGGAAAAATGCTAACTAAGCTTTGGGAAGGAGGTGGGAGGACTCAAGGAGCCCCCAGGCCTCTTTTCCCATCTTGCTTTCCTAGCTTTGGGAAGGCAGCGCAATGACTGGGAGGAGGTGTCAGATGTTGCCGAGGGCTGCCAAAAATGTCTTGAGGGCCGTGCATTGGACCACCACAGATTAAGAATCTGGTGGGAAATTTCTGGATAACAACTCAGTATGTTCTTAACATGCAGACGCAGGAGTGAGATGGTGGCATTTTCTGAGTGGTTTTGTGTGGAGGGTGGAGGGCTGCACTTGTTGCCCATGGCTGCAGAGACCATGTCGAGTATATTTATTTATTAAACAAATGAGATGCCAAAACTATGAAAGGGTCAGAAAGGAGGAGCCTGTGAAAATAAGCCACTTTCATGGTTTTATCTTGTTGGACCTCCAGTGCAGTGTTCTCTCCTGCATTGTTCCAAATTAAACATGTCTAAGTACACAGCGGGTGGTGCTGTGGTGTAAACCACAGAGCCTAGGGCTTGCTGATTGGAAGGTCGGTAGTTCGAATCCCCACGACGGAGTGAGCTCCCATTGTTCAGTCCCAGCTCCTGCCAACCTAGCAGTTCAAAAGCACGTCAAAGTGCAAGTAGATAAATAGGTACCACTCCGGCGGGAAGGTAAACGGCGTTTTTGTGCGCTGCTCTGGTTCACCAAAAGCGGCTTGGTCATGCTGGCCACATGACCCGGAAGCTGTCTGTGGACAAATGCCGGCTACCTCAGCCTATAGAGCGACCCCAAAGTCGTCCGCGACTGGACCTAACGGCCAGGGGTACCTTTACCTTTAAAAAGACATAAAATGTTGGGGGTAGAATTCATTCAATCTGCTTGGCTTAGTCTTGGCCTCAGAAGTGCAAAGATAAAGGACAGTAGGCTAGTGATACCATGCCCTTAATACTAACACCTGTATGTTTGACAACTACAATGCTATTACTTTGGTTAATGATTGTGAGTTTTGTTGAATTGCTGTCCTGTATACAGTAGACAAATGAAAACAAAACCCCACCCAAAGTCAGAAGGGCTTCCTGATTTTACTGGAGCTATATAGACAGAAATCAGTCTTGGGGTTCTAAATATATGGTTAGGGGTTTGGGGGTGAGTCTGAATGATCTCTCAGGATTCCTCCCCAATTATAAACATTTAATGAAAGAGGAGTAAGGTATGAAACAATAGAAAGAAAAAGTTAAATCTTCCTGAATGTTCTGATGCTAATTTTCATAAGCAGTAGTTAAAGAAAGAGGGTGCAATGCATTGCAGGATCTCCAATCATTTTAATAAGGCCTGAACAAACTGTATTGCTGATATAATGGAATGACTCATTCGGCTTATTTTAGATTCCATTCTGTTTAATATACGTAATATATATAAGTGTACAAACACGACAGAAATCTTTGCCCCAGGCTAATGACTCAGGAAGTTGCAAATCTTGGATCCACTAAAATTCTCTGCCCAGGGGACTATGAACAAAGCTGAGAAATACATTTGGTGGAATAGTTAGAAGCAATTGTTTTGAGCAATGATTTGACAAACGTACTGATTATAATCATACCAACCGGAATCTAAAAATCTGGAAAAGTTGTCATTTAAAACACATTTACATTTCCTGGATTTTTCATTCCAGAGCTTTCCAATAAAACTCAAAAGAGTTTTGTGGCACCTTAAAGAAATGTATTATGGCGTAAGATTTTGTGGGCTGAAGGCCACTTTGTCTGATGCATGGTGAAATTTTCGCTGGCACATATACGACGGAGAAAATGGTAAGGTGGGTGTAGAATAGTTATGAGATGCAAAAACCACACCCCGTGATAAATAGAACTTAAAATATATGTTAAGCAGGCTCACGTTTGAGTTTTTACAGTAGCAGATTGCTGATAATTGCTGATTGTATTGATACCTGAAGTGGGGCAGGGAAATATTTCCAAGAAGCAGTTATAGAAAGCATAGATATCCTGGCATGTACCTGACAGAGAAATAGAAAGTGGTCACAGGGAATGATGGTTTTGCTGATGACATTTTAAAGTGACTGAGGAGACGGAAAGGAACGAAGTTCTTGCAGTAGTTTAGGTGAGATGAGAGCCAACACAGACATGTAATAAATGCTTCAGAACTAGGCAACAAGAGAAAATTCTTAATAAGTATTCATGGAGGGAAAAACAACAATGCATTTATCATATTTGTACATGAAACTTGCACAATGCAGTGTTCTATAACTGCTTTATTTATACAGTGGTACCTCGGGTTACAGACGCTTCAGGTTACAGACGCTTCAGATTACAGACTCCACTAACCCAGAAACAGTACCTCAGGTTAAGAACTTTGCTTCAGGATGAGAACAGAAACCGCGCGGCAGCTGCAGTGGGAGGCCCCATTAGCTAAAGTGGTACCTCAGGTTAAGAACAGTTTCAGGTTAAGAACGAACCTCCAATACGAATTAAGTTCTTAACCTGAGGTACCACTGTACCTGTCTTCAAGCCACTAATGGAAAGAGTTTACTTTCCCTAAAATCAATAGAACTCTTAAGACATCTCATGATCACTGAACGGAACAGCAATCAAAATGAATTCTCATTAAATTGCTGCATTTAAGCAGTTCAGACAAAGATGCAGACCCTGCTGATTATTTTATTATGTGTCGAAACTGGCTAATGAAAGCAAACTAACTGGTAAAGGAAACAGATAATTTGTTAGCTTGTATTGACCCTGCTTCTGTGCTTGCAATTATTTTCAGAAATCTTTTTTTGCCACAAAGATAGGCAATATGCTGTGTGATCCTAACCAGGTTTTATTCAGAAGTCAAGCAGGAGTGCAGTGGGACCAAGTTTATGCTAATTTCTCAAGCCCAACCCTGTAAACTAGAGCACTCTGGTACCCCAAACCATCATGCTGCAAGCAGAAATGGCTACATGAACTAAAAAGAGGAATGACTCATCTTATCTAGGATCCTGTTTTCTCAGTCCACAAACAGATGCCTATGGGTGGCACAGTTGGTCATGAATTGAGGCGCCCCCAATTGGGTGTGGCATGTTGAACCACTTGGGAACAGAGACCAAATGCCGTCAGATTCAATAAATACGTAAATAAGCCAATTGCCATGGAAATTCAGCATGGTTTCTTTTGACCTCAAAGGTTTAAACTTGCCCACAATGTAGGGGTTGGTAAAAGGAAGTTGAAAGGCAAAGTCAAGTGAGCCAAATCACTTCCAAATACTTGGGAGTTTTTAAAACCACATTATTTGAAGTTCAGCAATTCCACCCCCTGGTAAGGAGAGGATACCACTGAAATCTGCAGATTGTAGCTTTAAAAGCCGTAAACAATTAAAAGTTATCCAAACAATGGGTACACAGCAAAAGAGCTGAGCAACATAGCTGGGTGAAAAAAGGTTAAAGGGGTATACCCTCAAGATCTTGAGTAGCTCTTTCACTCTTAACTTGGTAACCCCAGGGAGTCAGGAAGCATGCCAGTTGTCTCAATGCCTTAGATTTAGCACTGGCTCTGAACCAGGACGCGGGTGGCGCTGTGCGTTAAACCACAGAGCTTAGGACTTGCTGATCAGAAGGTCAGCGGTTCGAATCCCTGCGACAGGGTGTGCTCCCGTTGCTTGGTCCCAGCTCCTGCCAACCTAGCAGTTCGAAAGCACGTCAAAGTGCAAGTAGATAAATAGGTACCACTCTGGTGGGAAGGTAAACGGCGTTTCCGTGTGCTGCTCTGGTTCACCAGAAGCGGCTTAGTCATGCTGGCCACATGACCCGGAAGCTGTACGCCGGCTCCCTCGGCCAATAAAGTGAGATGAGTGCCGCAACCCCAGAGTTGTCCATGACTGGACCTAATGGTCAGGGGTCCCTTTACCTTTACTGAACCAGGAGTGTTGAATCATTTTCAGCCTGAGGGCCACATTTTCTAATGATAAAACTTCCGGTGGCCACATGTTATTGTGGTTGGTGGATAAAAGGGAAAAGAAGGGGATGGGACAACAGATGAGTAGCCTGCATTCCAGCCATGCAAAAGCCAGAGGATTCATCACATAAAGACACCTGTCTATTCCTGCATTGCAGGGGGTTGGACTAATGACCCATTAAGCTCCCTTCCAACTCTAGAATTCTAGGATTCTATGGGAAACCAGAGGCATTTCCACCACTCACCGACACAAGGTCCGACAAAAGAAACAAAAGAAGGGGACAAAAGAAACTGAAGAAGAAAAACCTACAGTTTGGAATACATACTACGTCTAATTCTCCCCTTAAAGCCTCTTCTGTAAATTTTGGGTCTAACCTTCCCATCAGTTCCAACTAACAAGAAGAAAGCAGTTAATCTTTTATTTACTCTTGTACTGCTGTGATATCCTTTTAATGTTACACTTTGCAACTGGTGTTTTGTAATTAAAAAAAAAATTTTTTTTTAAAGCAAACAGAAATAGAAGCACATGCTCACAGTGCATAATTTTTGGGAGAAACAAAAGCAGTTTAAAATGTACATTTCACACTAGCTTTGGGATTAGTGTTGAAGTGCTTGCTCTAGTTCATGAAATCCATTAATAGTCCAAATTATAAATAACCTGATGTTAGCACGTTCCATTAATAAATTAGGACTGGAACGCAATTTTTGAGACGGTATGTGGGAATATAAATAGACATGTGATAAAGAAGCATGAACAAATGATAGGTCACATTTATTTCACCTGATCCTCCCCCTCCCCCCGCCCCTGGTCAAGTTCCACCCCATTCCCAGTTCTTGTTCCATTATTCTTTACCTTTTGCCTTTTTCTCTACTCAAGAGCCTTGGTCTTAGAAACAAGCAAGTGATGTCACCATAGTAGACACAGAGGTTCCGTTCACACAGTAACATGAACCTACTTAATCTATACTCCTTGAGCCAATATGTGAACTAGAACACAGAAATTTCTTTGGATCCTCCAAATTTTGTGATGCAGTGCTTCAACAAAAAAATATTTACAAAAAGGCATATATTTGCAGAAAGTGTGCATAAAAGTGTTTATATTAGTGACCGCAACACACAAAAATGCACCACGTTGTGCAAAATTGCTGGTCAAAAATGTGTACATTAAGACAAACACACACAAAGATGCATATGAGTGTCCACACAAAGTGATGCGGAAGTGATGTGAATTGAATTTAAAAATGGACAGGTTCATCCATCCCTGCACTGTCACCTGTCACCTCAACATTTCTAAATTTGAGGGTTGGTCTTCACTTTGTTATCTCATGTCTGCCAAGGTTCTGAGATTTAAAAGATATGAGCAAGTTAGGAGCAATGTGGAAAGCATGAGGGTTGATCCACACATCCACTCCTCATTAATGGTTTGATCTGACTCTGGAAGCAGGTGAGCACCTGCCCTGGATCACCAAAAATCACCTTGCTATTTGGACTGTGAATAGAGCCAGTGCACACCCCTGTCATTTATTACATCCTTATCCTGCTCTTCCTCTAAGATCTCAAGGAAGTGTACATATCTGCCTTCTACCCCTTTTACACTCACAACAATTCTGTAGGTTAGAATGAGTAAGAATGATTGTCCTAATTGACAGGCTCCCCTAGCCCTTCTCTATCTCACTAGATACTAGGTTTTCAGAACACACAGAATTTATACTCATGCTGCGAGGTTGCTCTCAGATTAATAATGAGAACTGGTCTGCTTTGAAAGATCAATAGGTTTATTGGGGCCTAAAATTATGTGGATTTTGAATGTAGAAGAAGTGGGTTCTAGTCATCCATAGCTCAAGCCATAGATAGGAAACCTGCAGCTCTTCAGATGTTGTACTACAGTCCACATCATCCTGGGTGATTGGTTGTTCTAGAAGGCTGCAGGGTTCTCATTCCTGGGCGAGACTATGCCACAATAAATCTGTTAGACTTTAAGGAACCACAATACTTCATTTTGTTTGTTTTTGTAACAGGCCACTACAGTTATTCCAATTCGCTCTACCTTGGTTGTGCATTATTATCTTTAAGCCTCCAGTGTAAAAAGGTAAAGGTAAAGGGACCCCTGACCATTAGGTCCAGTCGTGGCAGATTCTGGGGTTGCAGCGCTCATCTCGCTTTATTGGCCAAGGGAGCCGGCGTACAGCTTCTGGGTGAGTGACCTACCCTTAATTCTGGGAGCACAGCAATGCTACAGTCCATATTTTTTATTTCCAGTGTTGCAGAATTAACTTGATTAGCTCAGACATTTTATTTGAACAAGTGCTTATAAAATAAAAAATATCGCAAACTTTATCCCAGTGAACTTCCTTAAATGAAGGCCAAAATGTTTGGACTTCTAAATGATTAACAAAGTGAAGACGGCAGGAAGGGAATACAGCATGATCACCTTACTGTGTAAAAACACAGATCCCAATTCAGCAATTACAACAGAGGTGCAGAAACATATTTATCGTCACACAAAATAGTGTGTGCACATACACAGGTAAAGAGCATGTAGAACAGGGATGGGGACCCTGTGGCCTTTCAGATCTTGTTGGACGACAACTCCCAGCATCCCTGACTGGCTGATGCTGATGGGAGTTGGAGCCCAGAAACATTTGGAGGAACTCGAGTACAGGTTTCCTGATCTCTGACCTAGAATCTGGGTGTAATGCCCTCTGATTGATGCTGTCAACTCTAAGAATGTTGATCATATGTCTGGGCAAAGAGGCCGACTTTCCCATCACTTTCTCGCAACTACAATATCAAATCAGACTTGAACCACCAGTCTGGTTTAATAGCTTCCCTATGCAGCAGTGAGTATGGCAGGTAATTAGGCCTAATAAATGGCTTTTTCCCAGGGAGTAGGATAGGATCTTGGAAAAGCATTTCATATCAACATACGACAAATTGTCCAAAATATATTGGAGACTAGGATTTTCCTTTACAAGCCACAAGGGGGAAAACACAGGCAGAATATTGAAACAGAAAGCAGATCACAGTTAGCAAAGGAAAACTCCTTTTTCTTGGCTGTGTCTGATAAAATAAAAATAAAAATAAAAATAAATAGTTACTCTGGGTGGCTTCCAGCAGAATATAAAAACATAACAAAACGTCAAACATTAAAATGTGATATCCTTACTATAGTTGTTCCTTGGTCCTGGGGCTCCCAAACCGTGGTCCATTCAGGTGGTCTGTATGTCTGTAAAAGACACAATGAAAACTATTACCCTGGTTAGCATGGTGCATTACAATTGCTACAACAGGCAGAGAAATCCTTAAGGGATCCTCCAAGGTCCTCAGCAATTTTCAAGTAATCTGTGGGGCAGGGGGAGCTCAGTTTCAAAACTCTTAATATTATCTGCGCAGAAATGGCCTGCACAACTGCACTATACAACTTTGGTAGTAAACTAGGAGTAGACCACAATGAAACAATGTAGTACAGGAGATTCCTGCCCCTCAACTTGCCACACATGCTTGTTTTGCAATTAACTCCCCACCACACATTTATTTACAGAGTTTTGAGTACAAGTATTACAGGGAAGTAATAGCGTGGATACAAAAACAAATTTAAGTACACTCAATAATCATAACATGTCAGGAACCACTTGATATGTGTAGTTTGAGAAAAGGAAACATGTATGTCATGCTAAGGATCTCAAATAAGAATGGGAAAAATGTTTATGATGGTCTTGTCATCAGCTGCACTGAGCTGGAAGAGCCCTTAAAAATGCCATCAGGAACAGAACAGCAGATGGTTTTTAATTTCGCCTCTTAAATGGTTAAATTCTCCCCCTTTATTCTCTATTTTCTGAATCAAATTGTATCTAGCTAATGAAAAAGCCACAGCAGAGTTAACAACTGGCACTCAGTTGATTGGCAATTTCCTGTATTGTCACTTTTGAATGCTGAGAAACGGCCTTTTTTTTTATCCAAATAGGGCTTGTGGGGAAAGTGGTAGGGATGAGAGGTTGTAATATTTGAATATGATGGATCAGTTTTTACCCACCCTCTCTATCAGGGAATGGTGGTGTCAGGACTGCACAAAATTCTCAACTACCGTCTCATTAAGCCATCATACTTTTCTTCCACAATTTTCAAGTGAGAGCAAGATGTGTAGCCTGATGACAAATATGTACTGATTCATTCATCATGCCTGCGCAGCCCCACAGATCAAGGCCAGTTCAGCAAGGAAAATAATTGCATTTAGCTCAACACGGAAAGGATATTGATGTACAATTGTTATTTTGAGAACACCCTTCCTGTTCCCTGAGTAACACGGAGATGGATTTTGCGTATGTGGCAGAGTTAAGAGGACACTGAAGCATCATTTTATAAGCATATTTATGTGCTGGTTGCTTCAGGAAAACTGAAGTGTAAATGCGTATAATGTACATATAATATTATGTGTATAATCATGCATATAACATAAGAGAATTGTTCATATTTTAAGCGGAACTGGGCAGGGGTCTGAATCTCCTGCTTTTAATTGCTGTATTGCTTTAATAGTACTGTTTTATTGTGTATTTCAATTATGTATATTTATATTTTAATTGTTTGACTTGGTTTCTGTACTTTTATATGACACTTTTATACTTTATAGAAGCCTGAAAGAAAATGCTTTATAGAAGAAAGAAAGAAAATGCTTCCTTCTCAGCATGGGTTACCAATCTGTTGATTCTCTGAACAAAAGTTAAGTGGCAGGCCTATTGCTTGGATTTTCATTATACTAGTCCATTGCCAAATTTCAGTTTGGAGAAAAGGAGCTTTGAAGCAGACTTAAGGCATGAAGATGAAAGCTTGTCACAATAAAGCCTACATTATTAACTGACCTGGTGTTAACAGACCTGAAGAAATCTTCGCCTTTAATGTCAGTGATGGCTCTTCAATGAAAAATTTTCCAACAGTAAATACAAAGCAAAAATGGTTATAGTTACATTTTCTTTTTAATAAAATATTTGCCTTTTGACAACGAGGATTTCCTTTCTTCTAAAAATATTGTACAAGTAGTGATTTTAGCAGATTTTTAGCAGATGAATATGTATGAAAGTATTTAGGAAAAAGTGCAAAGGGATTACAGCATTTTGAGCTGAGCACCAGGAGCGGGAAAAGGGAGATTGATTTTATTTGTGGGTTTATTTCGGGCTGCCTTTGTGATCCAATCATTTCACTAGGGACTGAAGTATCATATTATGAGGAGGGTCATGATCTGTAAAACGGTGGTGGCGTGACCCCCCCAAAAAAATCTCGACATATTTGATAGAGTATTTTGAAGCCACACTGAGTTATATGTGGCTCTAGAATGAGGATAACTGAATTACCAATTGAACACCTCATGACTGGTTACTCCAAGGCTTTTCCTGGTTATTATTCTCAATAACTTGAGTGCCAGCTAACTAGGATGGAATAAGGAAGTAATGGGACACAGCACATACACTCATAGTCTCACAATTATTATTTCTGTATGAAGGAAACCATGCTTGCAATCTGAGACATTATTCTAAGAAGAAACATTTAAGAAGGAGTCATGAGGCATGTGATGTGGCTACCAGTAAGAGCTTGGGAGAAATGCTGCTAATTAGTTTGACAGCATTACACAGGAGATTAGCCTGGGGGCATCTAAATGGACAGCCAATTTAATAGCCTTCCCTATAAAACGTCATATAGAGAATTTTAAAAAGACTGAAACTCTGAAGAATATGCAACTGACATCACGTAGGAAGCTTGAATTTGCCCTGGTCCAAAGCATCTCCATTAAGTAGCATTTAAGCTGATTCTATCCCAATTAAATGGCAGTCAGTGCCATTCAGTTACAGTAAATTTACTCCCTTGATTGCACAAATGGTTGTTGTCTTGACTACTTATATTCTAGTTAAACCAAATATTTTATACTGCAAGTCATTTGAGTGAGCTTATAAAACATAGGTGTTATGGGTTTGCAGGGGGCAAGGATCCTCTAAAATTCCTGGGTGCTCCAGACCTCTGGATAATCCTACTCAGAAGTTTCATGTAGATGTTAAACAACATAGGGGATAAAATCAAACCCCGAGGAACCCTACATTGAGGTCTGTGTGGGGCTGAAGAGCACTCCCCAAGGATCACCATCTGGAAATGATCACACAAGTAGGACTGGAAGCATTGTGGTGCCACCAACCCCTAACTAAGACAACTACTCCAGAAGGATACCATGGTTGATGGTATTGAAAGCTGCTGAGAGGTCAAGGAGAATTAACAGGGTCACATTGCCCCTGTCTCTCTCCCGGCAGAGGTCATCATAAAGGGCAATCCAAGCAGTTTCTGTGCCAAAACGGGGACCTAAACCTCAGCTGAAATGGATATAGAAAATCACTTTCTTCCAAGAGTGCCAGGCCTCAAATCCCTGAAATACCAGCTCCTTCCCTAAAGACCTTCTTCGTGGATAAGATCAGCAGAGGTTACACTACCCTCAGGTATGGTGGCTCAGGAGAGGGCATTCTCTGTGATAGCCCCTAAGTTGTGGATCTTCCTCCTCACAGAGGCGTGCTTGCACCTTAACTATGTGGGATAAATCAGCTTCATATACCAACATGCTTAGCTCTAGTTAATGCATGAAGAGGTTAAAACCATAAAGTAAGCTGTTTTCCTAGACTTAACTAGATCACACTCTGTCACCTTGGATGGAAGGAAGTCAAGTTTCTTTGTTTCTTTTCTCTTTCTCTTTCCCCCACTATGTAACCAACTAGGCAGGACCTCTGTGGAGATAGTTTCAAGCCTAGAGGGCCATGTGGCTTTCGGAAAGCCATTTATGTGTTTCTGATCAAATAATCTGGAAACACCTCGTCTACCATATGAACTCTGTGCGTAATGGAGGTCTGAACCTGGTTGCTCTGGTCTTAGACCACGAGCATGGCCTACAAGCCATGTTTGTGTTTCTAGACCAATAATTTAGGAACATTTTACCAGTTTTTGTAACCTAAGTTTTTCTGCTTGTGTTTTTTGACTGTGTAGTCTTTTCTATGCTAAAGAGGAAGAAAGGGGAAGCTTTGGAAGTGACTTAAATGGGGATATTTTAAAGGTCTACAACCCATATTTCCATGCTTTACTTTGCTGCATGTTTTATGATTTTAAAGCTCTGTTGGGGCTCTCTCACCAAGAGAAGATTTCCACTCGCATCCCGAGGCAAAGTTCTCAACCAGGAGCAGCTACTTCTGGGTTAGTGGAGCAACCAGAAGCGTTCGCAACCAGAGGTACTACTACTAGTAGTAATAGTAATAGTAATAGTAGGTAATAGTAGTAGGTAATAGTAGTATATAGGTAATAGTAGTAGTAGTAGTAATATGCAGCACCAAAATTTTCCCTGTGTGTCACATACTTCTAATTTATGCAGATTTTTTTCTCAGTTGTGAATACTTCCAGCAAGTGATCATGCAAACCATACAACTGAAATTCTTTTCAAGCGATTCAACTGGAACAAACCTCACTGTTTACAGCAGAAGCAGAGTCCGTACAGCCCACTAAGGATGAGCCTACCTCTTTACACACACAGAGAGGAAACATGTATAATTTGCTAGCAGACAAATGTAATGTTTACAAATATGGATTTTCTGAGTAAAATTCATATAGCCTGAGCAGAGGTAGGATTAACAGAAACCATGCACTGATGCTTTAACCTAGAGGGAGAGACTGCATCTCCAGTGCCAGAAATGATGGCTTGTTTGATAGGGGCCATTAAATGTAGGATCTCATGTAGAGAATAATGATGAGAAAGCCAATTACTGTGGTATTTTTGTGTGTGATGCGGACATGTGTTCCCTGGAAAGTCAGCTAAGTCCACCAAATTAATTTTAGACACCACATCATTTTTTTTCCCTCTCAGAAGAATGCTTGGAAGAGAAGCGGGGATGGGAATGAAGTATGCAGCTGGCTCTCGAAGCCACAAAATCTTAAACCATAATGGAAGATAGTTTGAATTGTCTTGTTTGTATTATCTTGCATCTTTTTCTTCCTTTAAGCTGCAGTTCTATACATGCCTGGCACTATACACTGAAGTCAATGAGGCTTACTTGGTAATGCCATGTATCTAAAACATACACTTCATTACACTTGTTTTTGTAAATCCAGACTAGATTTACTAAATTAAATCTAACTTAATCTAGTTAGTTTATCCTTGCTCTTTTGAGAAATTAATTGGCTGCAGTCCTAACCCCATTTAGGTAAAGGTAAAGATAAAGGACCCCTGGACGGTTAAGTCCAGTCACCCGGGTCCCAATCCCAGAAAAAACACCCACCCGAAAGCACCTGTGTATGTCTAAGGGACATGGGTAGTGCTGTGGTCTAAACCACTGAGCCTCTTGGGCTTGCAGTTCGAATCCCCGTGACGGAGTGAGCTCCCATTGCTCTGTCCCAGCTCCTCCCAACTTAGCAGTTCGAAAGCACGCCAGTGCAAGTAGATGAATAGGTACTGCTGTGGCAGGAAGGTAAACGGCGTTTCCATGCACTCTGGTTTCTGTCATGGTGTTCTGTTGCGTCATAAGTAGTTTAGTCATGCTGGCCACATGACCCAGAAAGCTGTCTGTGGACAAATGCCGGCTCCCTTGGACTGCAAGTGAGATGAGCGCTGCAACCCCATACTCGCCTTTGACGGGACTTAACTGTCCAGGGGTCCTTTACCTAACCTCACTTACCTAGAAGTAATCCCAGGGCCAGCCCACCAACGAGGCAGGGTGAGGCAGCTGCTTCTGGCGGCCTCTGACAGAAACAGCATCAAGTAGGAAGAGGAAACTGCCAACCCACTGCTGCTTGACATGGCAGGGTCACCACAGCTGCTGCGTAAAGTTGCAGCGGCTTCTCTTCATCTTCCTTCCCCTCCTCCAGGTGCCTCCCCTCTGTGGCTGGCCTTGGCGAATAGGCTTACAGCTCTCATAGCCTTATGTATGCGTGTAGTCCACCCCTTTCCTATTCCATGCTTCTGGTGATTCTTTAGGAGCACCTGTATTTATGGATCTCTGCTGATTCTGTCATGGGTAGATTTGGAATCTGAAATGATCTCTGTATAGTTAAAATGAGAGTGACTGGTATTACGTGTGTGAATAAAAGTGTCAACAGTACTATAAAGAATAAGAAAAGTCAGATAATGCTCTTAAGATGAATGGGAGGAACTGTCAGTGTGAGTTCTCTTTTCCCCAGTCTTAAATTCAGCTCTCCACATTTCACAGCAATTTGTTGTTGTTTAGTCCTTTAGCCGTGTCTGACTCTTCGTGACCCCATGGACCAGAGCACGCCAGGCACTCGTGTCTTCCACTGTCTCCTGCAGTTTGGTCAAACTCATGCTGGTAGCTTCGAGAACACTGTCCAACCATCTCATCCTCTGTCGTCCCCTTCTCCTTGTGCCCTCCATCTTTCCCAACATCAGGGTCTTTTCCAGGGAGTCTTCTCTTCTCATGAGGTGGCCACAGTATTGGAGTCTCAGCTTCAGGATCTGTCCTTCCAGTGAGCACTCAGGGCTGATTTCCTTCAGAATGGAGAGGTTTGATCTTCTTGCAGTCCATGGGACTCTCAAGAGTCTCCTCCAGCACTATAATTCAAAAGCATCAATTCTTTGGCGATTAATTCACAGCAATTAGCAATTTCTAATGGAAAAAAAATTCTCAAGAAAATTCATCCTCATTTGGGTGTAGATTTCTTCTATTGAACACAATTTTATATGCAATCTGGCTGATGTACAAGCAATTTTCCCTATTACAATGCATTTTGGTATGTTATTTTAATTTTTATGCACACTTTCCCATATCATGTGCATTTTTGTAAACATTGGTAGCAAAATTTGGATAAGTGCAAAATTTGAAGAATAGTTATGTTTTTGTTTCATATAGTTTTGGAAAGTACAAATTTGACAGAGTCAGCTTTAAATGTGTGCTGAATTGAATTTCTCCTCCATCCCTAACTCTTATTAAATTGCGAGTGGATGTTTTTTCTTTTTGCAATTTAAACGTAACTATACCAAAGTGTGACCTTTTGGAGCTTGCTTTCTCTTCCTTAGATAATAGTAGCAAATCAAATTATTTATCAGAATCTTTGGTCTTGATTAGTATTTTGGACTGAATTGAAAAGTTGCATAATCATTTCACTTGGTTGAATTTGCTAGTATCTGTGCATCAAAACCAAACCAAACCAAACCAAACCAAACCAAAAACACCCCCTTTTCTAATCTCTGTTTTAAAATATGCTCAGAAATAATGGATATGTTCCAGATTTGCCTAAACATTTTTAAGCACCCAAATGTTAAGATTTTTGGTAGGCAAAAATCATTAAAAAATACTGGTAAGTGTGTCTGGTTCTCTCCCCGTCCGCCCCTCCCCCCCAGAATAGACAAGTTATATTTCTATTTTAAAGGCCTGCTGAATACATGGCAAGGCTTTTTGCAGTTTTTGCTACAACCAACTAACAGAGCTTCCCTTCTGGATATTTTGCTGAAATTACTGAATGTAAAGATAATACTTCAAGATAGGCCCTTGAACTAGCATCTAAATGAAAACAGATTGCACACTTGTGAATTCTTAATTAGGGAAATAAGTCCTCAGTTTCATTTCTAATTGCATTTCATCCACTTTGTAGACAAGACTTTTAACCCTGACCACATTAAACAGGAAGCAACTGGTAGTATTTTTTAATAAAATAACAGGCACACTATGTAAGTACCATAGAAACAGCTTTAAAAATAAGATAAATGCCATTAGGATACATTCAGAGAAATGGCAAAAAGGAGGTTGGGCCTTCATTCCAAACTCGGTTTTGCTCCAATTACATAATGAACCTCAGCTTTGTGGCTGAGCTTCCCAGAATATCTGGATTTACTACAGCGTGGTGAAAAGCATAAAATATTATAATTACTTACAGTAATTACTCCTTAAAGTCATCTTCTGTGAGAGTGGTTTCTTCAATCAACTTCCATTATTTTAAGTAAGCAAATCCTGTTGCATTTTTTATGTCTTTTCCTGCAGCTACCAAGAACACCTCAGTATATAGAAAGCACTCCTTTTTACTGCCTTTTTTCAGCAGCAATGCTTTATGGAAAGAAGCAGTGCTAAAATGTATTACGAGTTACCAGTCCTACTAAAATGATAGCAGTTTCACAACAGTTTTAAGATTCATAAAATATTGCACACACTTTAAATTCTACTATTACTACTGTTAAGTGGGTCATTGAGATATTGTAAATGGGTAATAGGCAACAGGTTTTTGAAAACTCAACAGATTTCAAATGAAAAGGATGAATCTGGATGAAATGGCCTGGCATTTGATGATGAAATGTGGATGCTGTAAATAAGCTTGTATGCGTGAGGTAAAAAAAAGTAAAGGTAAAGTCCCCTAGATGGTTAAGTCCAGTCAAAGGCGACTATGGGGTGCAGCAAGGGAGCCAACATTTGCCCACAGACAGCTTTCTGGGTCATGTGGCCAGCATGACTAAACCGCTTCTGGTGCAATGGAACACCATGATGGAAACCAGAGTGCACAGAAACACCGTTTACCTTCCCACTGCAGTGGTACCTATTTGTCTACTTGCACTGGTGTGCTTTCGAACTGCTAGGTTGGCAGGAGCTGGGACCGAGCAACGGGAACTCACCCCATTGCACAGATTTGCACTGCCAACCTTCCGATTGGCAAGCCCAAGAGGCTCAGTGGTTTAGACCACAGCGCCACCCACGTCCCTCTATGCATGAGGAACAGCAACCCCAGGAAAAAACCACCCATCTGGATGCACCTGTGTATGTCCAGAGGGGGTTTCCCCCAGCCCCTGGGCTGAGTGATCTTAATGTACACAACTATTTAAAGCATGGATGCAGAAGCACTGACTGTGCCTTCAGTCATGGGATGACAGCAAGGCACATTCCTCAATACAAAATGCAGATGGCTGAAGCTCTTTGATCTTTAGAGCTCTAACAGAGGGTCTATTAGTGCCTGTTGCAGAGTAGGGATTTTGTTTCATTTCAAGGAAGACAAACTCTGCAACAGTTTATGGGCACAGAAAGCTAAGTGGGCTTCGTGAGTTGTGAGTTTTGTTTCCTTTTCCCTCCTTGTTTCTTATGAAACCCAATAATGGCTGATGGTTCTAGGTAATGGACCAGTTTAAAACCTTATAGCTGCAGCAGTCTTCCTTGAGGTGAGATTAAAAACTTGCTCCATAACAGTGCTTCTAAGAAGGTTCTGCTGAAGATGGCATGATGAACCCTTCCAACTGAATGCCCATGCATAGTCCTTTACACATGTATCCTGGAGCAAGTCCCTCCCTTACTGGTAGTATACAAAATGATATTCATCTGTGTCTTCTTCATAACACAAATATGGAGGAAATAAACTATATAGCGAGCTGTGTTTATTTATGATGGTTGTGAATGTGGAGGCTGTTGAAATTATGCACCCATTTTGTGAATCATCCTTGGTATCATTTAAAGAGGAAAGTAAAAATGTTATATTTCTCCAGTGAATCACTTCAACATTGTTGCACCAGCAAGATTCTTTATTGAGGTCGCGATGTGAGCTTCGTAACAATGGAAAATGTGAAGAATACTAATTTCTTCTTAGCCTCCTGAATAACCAGAGTTCTCCCTATTGTCATCAAATGCCTGTAAACTTTGAAAGTCAAGTTCCTACTCAGAATACTAACTAGCAGCTGTGCCGAAGTTAGAATCAGATTTATTTTTATCCATAAAGATAAATCAAAAAGTGATACTTACCATAAGCAATATTCATTCTTTAATATCAGATTTAAAGGTGATAAGGGGACTTTATTTCTGAGATGAATCTGAAGAGCATCCTCCTTCCCCAAACCCCTGTGATGAAATCCTTTATTTTTGTGTGCACTAATTCTTGACAGATTACCCTGCAAAGTAATCTAATGTCAAAAGATTGAGTTCTGCTGCTGAAACTGGGCAACCCTATGCAAACTGCCTGGATGAGTAATCAGCCTGGGTTGATATGCTCTGCTTGGAAGAAGTCTGGGGTTCAAATGTAATAAATAAATATACTCAAGATTGCAATATGCACAACAGTGCAAATAACCAGAAAAAGAAGGCAATTCTGAGAAACCTAAGCAACAAATTCTAAGAATTGCATTAATATATTGGTTGGTTTGCAAAGGGCATTAACATAGGATTTTCACTCTTCCTTTTCCTACCTGGGTGTGATTTATGCTGTGAAGACCACAGCTTCTCAAGGAGGATGTCAGCATTATGTACAGTGCTTTTTTCCAGGGGGTACTCAGGGATACACAATACCGGCACCTCTCTCTTGGTTAAAAAGTGTGACACTTACTGTAACAACTTCATGGTGAGTACCAGCAGCCTGAAATCTTTATAATGTGAACCCCGAGTGGACATTCCTTCTGCCTCTGGTATGCAATAAGGCCAGCAGTGAAGGACAGCAATGAAGGCCTCAGTAAGGTCTGAAGCGTGTCTGCACTGTTGCTTACCAGTGGATGTTTTTATTACCTCTGAATCAGAGGTATCATGCCTCTGAACTTGTTACTGGGGAGAGTGCTATCGTTCTCAGGCTCTGCCACTGTGGGAACAGAATGCTGAACTGGATGGGCCTTCGGTCTGATCCAGGATCTTAGTAGGGTCTTGTGTTAGAAATTAGTTCCTGGTTTTGCTCAGCTCTTCCTTTTTTCTTTTTGAACCACGGCATTTTGGTTTATCCAGGAAAGGAAAAAAATGGGAGATTGTTGTTGTTGGCATCTATGAATATTGTAAAAATTATGGTAAGTCTATGTGATTTATTAGATGTGTTTAAAATGAGGACTTCTTTTCTTTTTCTTAGCTGTCTCAGTTAATATCAAGATTCATGTGTCAAATGCTGTTATATGAGCTTATTCGCTGGGAAGGGCTGTCATGTTCAAATGACAAATCTTTATGAAGCAATCACATGCCTAATGAAATACAGAGCTTGGTAGATATCAGGTGTATTTATTTACAGCACAAGAAATCTTGGCCAACTTCTCAGTTTCTTCCTTTATTTCAATGTATAATCCCATATAGACCCACAGGGGTCGTGGTTAAGGAAATCTGAAACCAGAATATGATTATTACATATACATAATGACTGTTGATTCGGGGCATGGCTAAAAAACAGACTAAAAGAAAAAGTGCAGAATTCACTATATGACTGTAAGGAAAGATGTTGCTATTGCTGCAGCAAAGCAAAGCAAACCAACTATGCCAAATTTTATCATTGAATGTGATTTAAGGTTGGTTTTTTTTTTAAGTGTTATAAATTTTTTATGAAATGAATAAATTTATGTGATGGTCATTCTGTCTCCACTATGTAAATTTTATGAAATAAATTGCACTGGGCAATGGACATACATAGAGATGACATCCTGGGAAAGACTATGGAAAACAACGACGAATTTCTCAGCATGTTACACCTTAAAAGAAAATCTATTAAAGATGATGTACAGATGACACCTGCTTCCTAGCAAGCTCGTCAAGATCAAAACTATGTTGGAAGTGTCAAAAGATAGAAGGTACCTTCTTCCACAGGTGGTGGACGTATAAGCTAGCCAAAAAATACTGGGAAATGATCTATGGATAATTGAAAAAGATATTTAAGTCAACATACACCCCCAAAACTGAAGCTTCACTATTAAGAATAACAAACATCAACATCCCTAAGAAGATACTCAACCTCTTCCTCTACACAACTACAGCTGCAATAATTTTGCAAAAGTTGTAATATATATATATATATATATATATATATATATATATATGTTTGTGTTTGTGTGAAAAAATTTATGTGATGGTCATTCCGTCTGCACTATCAATTGCAGAATTATTGCTATTGATTAAAACAGAAACAGGTTATAGCACTAACAGATTCTCACAGAAAGTACTTCAAGGTAGGGTTGCAAAACGTAGTGGCCCAAACCCAGAAATAATTAGTTGTGCTTAAATCCTGCTGACATCAATAGGACATGCCAGTTGGCCATTGGCTTTCTGTGTCTTTGGATCAATGAAATAATTCACAATTTTGATTGACTAAAAATGTATCCCCAATTAATTTCCAATTATGCTGTTGTAGCAGCTTTATACCAGCTTTAATCTTTGTACTATTTTGTAAGTCGCTTTGAGTTACTTTTTTATGTAGGAGAAATTCATCATCAACAACATATAGCAGATTTTTAATTTTTAAAACCTTTTTGAATCAAGAACTAAAGCATACTGCTGATGGCAGGAATCATTTTAAGACACTCTTCTGAGAGAAAGAATATTGCCTCTTTGAAGATTATGTCTGCTAGGGTGGCCATGTATTCTACTGTACTGAAGAGACAGCCCTCGATTTGCAGGGCTTTCCAGTCAGGCTGTTTTAAAGATAAAGAACCAGAAGGAAAGACAATAAGGGTTTTGAAGCTGCCCATCAACAGCAGATTGAGCAAGCCCACAGACTCAGCAGCCACCTGACCACAGTCTTCCTCCCCAGGAAAAGATGCGTAATATTCCTATTTAAATTGTAGCAATGATTTCTAAATCTACATCTATACATATAAATTAGTAGGTGCAAGTACTATTAAAATCTGTGCCAACTTTTGTTCTCTTTTCTCGAGATGCTTGAATGACCACCTTAATTCAGCCCAACAGCACCCCAGTTCTCTCCATGTGTTGTAGGCTAGGAATGTGAAACCAAGGGTCTGTGGTCCATACAGGATCTCTAATATCAATGAACTTTAAATCCTGCTGCAACATTGTCACCATAATATTAAACGCCAACTCCATTTCTGTTTTACAATTAGCTCTCATACATTGCCTCACCATGTTCTATTATAACTGTGTTCCTAGTGCCAAGAGTTGGATATTCTGGGATACTTTAGCTGCAAGTAAAAAAACCCTGAAAATGGATACTATACTTTTACATTTAAAGTCATCTCAAATTGCCTTGATTAAAGTAGAAATGTGATCGTTCAAGAATCTTCCAATTTTCCATTATGTGGCCAGTCACCTAAGTCAAATGGCTATCAAGTAGAAGAGAATCTAGGTTTGGTTTTAGTCATTTTCAGAAACAACTGAGCTTTTCTAGGGAAGCTCAAAAATATAATGAACATTTTTCAGGGAAAGAAAAATTAAATGGAATGCTCAAAAGTGTCTGTGCAAGAAGTCCTCTTCCTGTGTCTTGATCCTGTTAATTTAGCCCATCATGTTTCCTCTCTAAAGGAAGTCAATATATTTGCAGTGTGTTTGCTTCTCTTAGTCACCTGCTCTGGTTTCCATGCCACTTGTGAAGCTTGGTAAATGGAAGTTTAAGCCTCTGGCTGCTGAAACTTTTTATGGCTTCAATAAACCAAAATGAACAAAGTTAGCACCACAGAAACGGCATGCTATTGCAAACAGGATGCTGGAGCTTGTGGCTTACCATGGGAAATCATATTTTATTTTGCATCCAGGGTCAGAAGTGAGGCGATTACATTTTCACTGTAACCACCTTCAAAGTGGTTTTGTTGGGTGTTTTGCAGCTGTTGCTGCTGCGATCTAAAATTTCATGACCAAGGCTTGAGATGGAGGAAAGTTTAGTGCAATGCTGAAGCTGCTCTATTGAATCAGATGCCCATGGGGGATGCTCCTGTGTATATGGGTGTCAGCTTAAGAGTTGGTCAGAAGGGTTTCTAAAAAATATCTCATTTCAGCTGATGGTGTTAAAAGTGGCAGGTCATTCTAGGGGTTGGAACCAGCACTAGGGAGGAAAAACATACTGTACTCTCAAACTGGAATTGAAATCAGATAAACAGCGAGAGTGACTAACAGGGAGATATAGGGAGAAAAAGAATGAGTGTTTTGAAAACGACAAGTCAAACCAAACTAGAGGCTGGTGGCTGCATTTTCATTTATTTTTGACCTATAATTTTCTCTGCTACAGTGACTTAAGGCCAGGGATATCCATTCTATATTGATATATATATATATAGTAGATCTAAATATTTTAGGTGCTGTGTGAGCAGAAAATAATAAAACTGACTTTCCAGGCTTAAACTGTGCTTGCCTCACAATGCGGACAGCCTGACCCTCCAATGCCTGGGTACACTTTGACAGGGCTCAGATGTCATATAAACCTTTCCCTTGGTGCCAATATAGCATCCAGAATAATCAGATCTGCACATTCCAGGCCTTACCAGGCACTATAAATATGGAAATGCAACGTATGAGAGTGAGGGCATGGGCTTATACTCCCGCATACCCCATCACCATTCCATTTAGACAGCAGCTGAATGTGGTGGTGATAAGGTCAAGGTTTTGGTTAGAACACACTATTCTGGATGTGGTTGCACTCCTTTTGAAGGAGGAGGTTTGCAATTTAGGGGTGCTTCTAGAACCATTATTCTCACTTGAGGCCCAGGTGACGTCAGTAGCTAGCAGTGTCTATACCCGGCTTCAGCTGGTGCAACAACCACAGCCTTTTCTGGACAAGGATAGCCTGGTTACAGTAAGCTATGTTCTGGTAGCCTACAGGATGGACTACTGTGATGTATTTTACAAAGGGCTGCCCTTGGAAGTAGCAACTATTGCAGAAGTCATCGGTCAGGGTCTTGATAGGAACAGTGGTCACATGTAATTCCTCAGACAGCTATAATGATGGCCAGGTATTCTCTGGGCTCAATTCAAGGTGCTTATGTTGATATCTGAATAGCCTGATGGTCAAGTGTACTAGAAAATACAGTCTCCTGTATCAACATGCCCTTGTACTAAGATAAAAAGAAAATGCTCATCTAGTGCCTTTTTATTGTGGTTCTACATCTGTGAAATGATGTCCCCACTGAAGTGTTTTTTGTTCCAACTCTATTCTTTCAGATGCCTAGTAAAACCCCACCTTTTCTGCCAGGCTTTAGTGACTGATGGGTTGTCATTTTCATGGTGTTTTAAACTACGCTATTTATGTAATTTATGATAATTCTTTTGATGACTTTATTATGCATTTTGTACACATCTCCTGGTTGGAGAACTGCATTGCAAAATTCAGAGAAATATGAATGTCAAAGGATAGCTGCATTTCACTTTACATGTCATGTGCAGAAGGGCAAATTAAATAAGCTTGCCTCTTTAATGCAAACTGAACCAAATTTCTCCCAAATTTCTACTTCTTTGAGTATTTTTATAAAGAAACCAAGGTGGTTGGACAGTCAGCATTCTAGCAAGTTCATGTAGGAGATTAACAGCTGCTTTTTATTATTTGAGTCAGGGTTTATTTTATTTGGGTCAATTTCATATAAGCTTTGTGACAGTTAAGTGTTGTGTGGCCTGTGTGTGTAGGGAAGATTGCCACAATCTTTGTAAGGATAATGTACAAGATGTCTTAGAGGAAAAATGATGTTTGGAGAATGCTTTGCTAATCTTAGAAGATTTAAAGCTAACTGCTTTTCAAACAAGCTTCTCCTGGGAAAGAGGTAGATGAATTTTCTTGGTTCTGCCTGTTCTCCAAAGTCTAGAAAAGAAAATGCACATAACCAGTAACAGACAGACAGATTATCTTTAAATATAGACATCTTTGAACAATCCCCCAAGGATTGCTTTTCTCTCTTCTTAAATATTTTTCTACTTCAAAAAAATATGTTTAAAAACAAGAAAAGAAAAACATTGCTTTAAATAAATCTGCTTTCTGTGTGATGGCAGTGATCATATTACATCAGAAAATACCACTGGGATTTATTCAAACTACCATCTCAAAATGACTGAACAAAAAAATCAGTACCTCTCTACTATTATTTTAGTCTTTACATTTTGATGTGGGAACGGGAGTTATTTGAAAGTTGGTTATGCAGTCTAGAAACACCACTAGAGTTTTAACTGGAAGATTTATTAATTTTTAGCAGAATTCTGGTATGACGGTCATGTCAACCATTCATCCATAATAAGTCTGAGCTGCAGCCAAGGTTTGTTGAGTTCTTTGGTGTTTATCTACACCTAGCTAATGGAACTTTCAAAGCAGAGATACAGTTACATTTTAATCAGAATTGCAGCTTATGTATCCCTATATGTTTTGAGCAAAAAAAAGTTCACCAGTAAGTAAAATGTAGAATTGCAATTGCAGAGATTTTCTACATATAGTGAGTAAACTCTTTCTAGCTGTACTACATGAAGGCAGCAAGCCCACAGGGTAAGCTTCATATGGATTCTAGTCCATGAAAACTTATACCACAATAAATTGGTTAGTGTTCAAATTTCTGCAGCACTCTGTTTTTGTTTCAACAGACTGGCATGGCTAGTTCTCCAGCAGAGATTTCTCTTGTGAAAGAGAACTAGTGAAATGTTGTTCCATTTAATTAAAGCATTTCAGCTGATGAAGATCTTTAGGCTGCTATTTACCTGGGATTCAGTGGGGCTTATTTCTGAGTAGACGTGCCTAGGATTGCTCTGTATATTAATTAATTTAACTGATTAATTTGCTTAATGTTGAAGGTGTATGATTGAGAATAGCTAGAATGGGTCATGTGATGATCCCTCTATAAAAGAACCCTGGTCTGCAAAGGGAGTTTGTTTTTAAATTTACATATTATAAGTGAATAACAGATGGGTTAAAATATTATAGGAGCACTCTTTCCAATCTTGGCCTCTCAACTTTTGAGTTGCTGTAATAAATGAAAACATTTTGAACCCGCTAAACAGGAGGTTTAAAACAGTTTATAAAAGCTTCAATATTATATTAAAGGTAAAGGTACCCCTGACCATTCGTCCAGTCGTGGCCAACTCTGGGGTTGCGGCACTCATCTCGCTTTATTGGCCGAGGGAGCCAGCGTACAGCTACCGGGTCATGTGGCCAGCATGACTAAGCTGCTTCTGGCGAACCAGAGCAGCACACGGAAACACAATTTACCTTCCCGCTGGAGTGGTACCTATTTATCTACTTGCACTTTGAGGTGCTTTCGAACTCCTAGGTTGGCAGGACTAGGGACCAATCAACGGGAGCTCACCCCGTCGCGGGTATTCGAACTGCCCACCTCCTACTTAATTCTGTTTTGCATTTAATGGAATCAATTAATTGCTGAAAAGTTTTTCAATATTTTAAATCAAGATTATTTGATCTCAGTCTTATTATTTATTCTTAACCTTTAACCTTCTGCTTTTGGGTCATCCTGCTTTGTGCTTCTTACCTTGTCTAAAGCATTGTTGGCATTTTTTTTGTGTGGTCTTTATGATACGAAGGCATGTAACATTCCTTTATGGCTTCTTATATAGAAAAGCAAAATAAATCTATGCTAAAACTATTAAGAAAGTATCCAGGCCAGGAGTGTTCATGGGTCTGAGCAGCCCTGCCCTATTGTCCAGCTGATCTACTGCATGCATTGCCTTCTTTATTCTGATGATAAAAAAACAGCCCTAATCACTCACTATTTTTTAATCATCCCTTCTCAGTTTGCAGTGAGCTGAGTAATTGCACAGTGGCCAGAGAACATGCCAGGCGTCGTCTCCTTAATTCCTCTTAATAAGTTCAGGATGAACTTGACATAACATAAACTCTTTGAAAGGATTGCTTGACCTGCCCAAGAAAACATATTTATTCTTCTTCTGGTTATCTATTTGTGGTTCTCCCAGGAACAACTCTGCCAATACATTTCCCCATAGGCCTCTTTAATATAATTCAGAAAATATTTTTCCATCCCCCAACCACCTCAAAAAAAGGAAAAAAAAGGAAAGGAAAAAAAAGCATATGCTACGAGCAACTAGTCAGCAGGCATGAAAAATAACAGGAAATGCGCCAGATGGCATAATGATGCTACTTCATCCTTAGGTTCTCTTTCCTCCTGCAGTGCAGGTAACTTCTCTCTAATAGACCTCAGGCAGAGAAAAACATGTCAGGCAGGATCTTTAAGATAGCTTTTCCTCCTGGTGCCCTCCAGATGTTGTTCAATTCCAACTCCCATCAGTGCTGACCAGCATGGCCAGTGTCAGAAATGGCAGTTGTTGTTTTCCGGCAATGTACAGGAAATTCACCACCCCGATCTACAAGGCTAACTGAAAGCCAGTAATCTAGTGATACCCACAAAGAAACTGGTAGCTTCTGTCAACAATAAAGTGTTCAGGCTGAGGAGGTACAGCAGATGTGAGAAATTTCATGTTAGTGGCAATGGAGTTTTCCTTCTACGGTCACTTGTGTCCCCAGATGTGGAGGATTATGGGATAGTCTTAGAATGCCCTAGGTAGAATAGCTAATAGCTTTTTCCTCTGACCAGCAGACCCAAAAGAGCAGGAAGGTGCTCAAAACCATATTTTGCAGGGTTCTCAATCCCCCCCTCATTTGTTAAGAAATGTAATGTAAGAGCTCACATAACTTTCCTTCTGCTCTCTTGGATTCCTGATAATAAAATGCTGAGTATTTCTTTGAAATATGGAAACATGTTTCATAAAAGAATTTTTTTTAATGAAGAGTTTACTTTAAAAGGGTGGAGTTCAAACTGTGCCCTTTCAGTTCAGATTTTGTTTAATACTGAAATTAAAAAGACGGACTGCAGTCACAGAGGTTATACAAATGTATCTTTGATAAAGGGAAGGGAAGTGAAAGAAGCGACCAGAATAATGAATGAAATCAGCATCATTGGATACAGCTGGCACCAATCCTTCCTGAAGGGAAGTGTCATTGGCAGTAAGATATGAAAGACAATTAATTGCTTTTTCTTCTTCTGTCCTCTGATGAATGGACAGGTTAAAGGAGGCCTCCAAGGAATTATGCTGCCTGAATAGGCCCTAGGTAAAGGTAAAGGGACCCCTGACCATAAGGTCCAGTCGTGGCTGACTCTGGGGTTGCGGCACTCATCTCGCTTTATTGGCCGAGGGAGCCGGCGTACGGCTTCCGGGTCATGTGGCCAGCATGACTAAGCCGCTTCTAGCGAACCAGAGCAGTGCACGGAAACGCCGTTTACCTTCCTGCCGGAGTGGTACCTATTTATCTACTTGCACTTTGACGTGCTTTTGAACTGCTAGATGGGCAGGAGAATAGGCCCTACAAGGGCCAAATAAAAGAAGAATACCAGGATCCAAGCAACTTGTGACATTAGTTGTGTGAATGTTAGTAACATGCACTTAAAAAATAAAAATGTAAGTAGCAACCAACAGGGACTGATTTCCCTATGCAAATAAGACCTTGAGGGATGGAGGGTTTTTTTTTGGGGGGGGGGAATCAGAGTGGCTAGGACTACATCTTGTGTAGTGAATTGCATCATTTGGCTATGCCTTGTGTGAAGTACTTCCTTTTGTGTGTCCTGAAACTTCCACCCTTCACCCAGGTAATTATGGGTTCTTCTATCTCCATTTCTCTGTGCCATGAATAATGTTATAAATGTCTATCACCCCCACTTATTTGCCTTCCATTTCCAAACTAAAAGTGACCTTCAGAAGGTTGGCTCAAGACATTTGGGCACTTGAGGTGGACCTCATTCCACTTGTCCAGGCTGCTCAATTCTCAGCAGCAGAATGGAGATTTAGAAGCTAGCAACAAACAGATTCTTCTGGCACAGGAGATATTGCCCTGAAAAATAAACAACTAAATCCAGTTTAGTCGTGGGACACTGACGATGAGTTTGCATGAGTCAAATGACCTTTCAGTACTCACCACAAACATGTTTGTTCTTATGATTCAGTTTAATGCTAAGTAAATTTTGTTGATAAGATTATTCAAGGTGCTTTCGTTTGCTATAAGATTGGAGTTCAATGGAGGTTACAAAGGTTACATTGCCACACCATCCATTTGGTGAGCATGAAAAAACACATTAGATTTCATATAGTCCAAAAATGTGTGTATAGTGACGAATGCTTTGGTTGTATTGTACCATGCACTAGATCCCAAGGAGGTGATTGAATACCTAGGGGATCAAGTACCCTTCTAAGTATACCTTTGTTGTTAAAATGTGGGTTCTCATTGTGGCTTCGCCTTCTAAAATATGTCAAGAAAGCCCTAATGCGTGGCTGTGGCTAATGCACCCTCCAGTTTTGGTGACATTACTCAAAGGCTGAATGAAGGAGCTGCATTCAAAACGGTCTTCTGAGAACGAATGATTCTTGTGGATGTTTATTGGTTTTGACAGGCCTTTGTTTCTCCAGGATTATTTGGAAGGATCAGGACATTTCAGAAATGTTAACATTTGTTTTCTTTTCCTTAATCCAATTTGTTGGAGAAGGAATATCTAGCCTTCAATAACACACATTTAGGCATTTACCATTTCAGTGTCAATTAATCCCATTATACTTAACAGGCACAACATAAAAGGAAAATGGATTAGGAGGGAAGAGGAAACAAGCAGTCTCGGGTATCAGTTCTTAGTTACAAGTTCTTCTAACGACCAGCCGGAATGGAAACAAGAAGAGGAGAAGCCAAAAGTTGCTGGTCTCACTTCTGTACGGATGGGGTGGCCTTGCGCCACTTTTCTTCGCTGCTGCAGCCCGATGAAATTATTTTATTGTTAGAGACTTCCTGAATAAATTATACACTTGAAAGATCTATTTTGAATTTGGCTTCACCGAAAAAGTATTTAAAACTACTATTTTGCGACAGCAAGCATTGCATTTCCCTGCCTCTCTCTTTCAAATGATTGTAATGTGAATGGATCTGCTCCTGGAAAGATAGAGGTTGTTGACACCAAGTGACAGATAAGCAGGCAGTCCTCAAGCCCTGTCACACGGTGAGCATGTCATTTTGTGATCACAGCTTTTCTGTGTCATTAAAATAGAATCTTTGGCTTCTGGGGTTTTTGATCTCTCTGTGAATAAACTGGTTTAGAATTTCATTCCCACTCTTACTCCATTTGCTTCCATCAGTGGGTGACTCTTCCAATTTGATGTATCCACTTGAGACTGAAAGAAAATGCAAATTCTTCTACAGCATAGCCAGTGAAGCTTGGGTAGAGCTAAGGCAGGTTGCCACTCACTTGTTATAGAAATAACGGATCAAGTCCTTTGAACATGGCAGACTCTACAGGTATGTTCTGGGAAGAGAACTATATAAGCTGGAACTTTACACAAGCTACAGGTAAATTCTCATATTCAGTTAACACTCACACTTCTAGTCCTACAAGCAAGAACTGCATTTGCTACATTATTTAAAGAGCATTTTGTATTTATTTATTTATGTCTGTATTCTCGCTTATCATATCTCCAGTTTACAAGCCAGGATTAAAAACCAAAAGAAAAACAAGAAAAAAGCTGCAATATTTAGTCATTAATTGATTAATCAATTGAAAAACATTTACAGCACCATCCTATATATGATTACTCAGAAGCTGGCACCACTCTGATCAGTGAGGCTTGCCCCCAGGTAAATGGGGATAGATTTCAGCCTTCATCTGCTAAACTGAGATACTGGGCAGAAGCTTCATTTCTCACACACAGGACTAATGCCTCTTTAAGATGCTATCTGCTGTGGTACATTTGTACTATCTAAAAAAGAAGAAGATATGCTTTTTGCTTCAGAAATACTGTCTTTATTCCTGCAACTGTATGCAAATTGAATCAACAGGTTAACAAATTAATAAATGGGTTGATCAACATTAGATTGCAGCCCTGATAAATCCCTAAAACAGCAGGAAAAACAGTAAGCCAGCTGGTAAAACAAAGTTAAGCATCCAGACAGCAACGGGAATTAAAAAGCTCTCAAATTGGTGTTGTCTGGCACTTCTTAGATGCCAGGCTCACATATCTGCAGGAGAGAGTTCCATAGTTTGGGTACAACTGCTGAAAAGGCCCACTCCCCACCCCCCTAACTCCAGAAGGTGGGAGGAGGCAGAGAAACAGGGCTTGCCTTACTATTATTAGGCAAAGTGAGGCAACCACTGATGGGGAAGCAGTAGCAGGACTCTGGCTGTTCCTCCTAAGCCACCTCCCAGCCATTTCCTTTTCTCAGAGGCAGAACTTTGTGTATCCATGGCCTGCTGCCTTAGGTTCACTCTCTCTCACTGCTAGTGTTGAATTAAGAGTCACCTGCAAAGCTTCTTTTTTGTGGAATGTGGAGCGGATGCCATCTTGACTTTTTGCCTCAGGCAGCAATATCTCTTGGGCTGGCCCTTCTGAGACGGGTCTCTGAAGCAGATCTAAACTAGGAGTCAGTCCTTCGGGTACTCAGGTTTCATACCATTAGGGACTTTAGATGTTGGTACCAAAGCTTTGAATTGAGCCTGGAAACAAAGTGTTAGCCTGCACAACTCTTGTAACACTGGTGTAATAAGCTCTGTGGTCGGTCTCTGTGAACACTTCAGTGCCAGCTGCAGTCTGAACATTCTTCAAAGTCAGCTCTCCATATGATACTAATTTAATCCACCTGAATGTTACCTGTAACGTGGGGCAGAAAACTGTCAAAAAGCTTTCATCAAAAATGTGTCAATAGGAAGCCTAAAAGGTTGGTTGGCTTGTTTCCCTCCACATATTCCACTGTATATTTTTGGTATTGTCGCATGGCCAAAATACATCCAGAATTGATTAACTTATTCAATAAACTTGCGTCAAGACGAATCCAGTGATACATGAGTCAATTTTGTCTATGTAATTCAAATGCTCCACTTGTTAACGTTTTAACCGTTATAGGATACACACAGGAAAACTCTGAGATGTGTGGCATGTTTTTTTTAATAAAAAATATTCTTAATAGTTTCTTAAACAGAGTTACAACTAATTTATCCTAAAGATGTGGATAAACTGATTATAAAACCCTTTGTAAAAATGACTCTTTGGAGAAGAACTATACTGACAAGATCAGCTATAGAATTGGCAGTTAAATCTCCATCCGATGTTTAAGAAACAGACACAAAATAAATGCAGCTATTCTTAGGTAACTAATTTATTCTGAAAAATCTTCTTGATACAAGCAGTTTCCCACAAAACCTGTCTTAGGCTTTGATCTATCTGCATATTTGATTTTTCAAAAGTCATCTCCTGTATTTTTGTATACTCCTATTAAGTCAGAATTCTCCATAATGCCACCATCATTTCAGCAGAGCTGTATTTGATGCTATAAATGCTGTATTATGGGTTCTGCAGAAGATAAGTTGCAGACACTGCTCTGTATTGGTGTCGTTTCTATGCAAATCTTCCTAGTAATAAAAAAAAAATGGGAGAAAGAGTGACGGGAAAAAAAAGATATTACAAAAACAGATTTCTCTTTCCCAGCAAATGTGAGTGTACCTCAAGCAGATTTTAACACATTTCAGTTTTGGCATCTATTTTTCAAGTGGGTTTTTTTTCCTTCTAAGGATGGTACAATCTTAAATACAACAATTACCGTATTTTTCGCTCTATAAGACGCACCAGACCACAAGACGCACCTAGTTTTTGGAGGAGGAAAACAAGAAAAAAAATATTCTGAATCTCAGAAGCCAGAACAGCAAGAGGGATAGCTGCGCAGTGAAAGCAGCAATCCCTCTCGCTGTTCTGGCTTCTGTGATAGCTGCGCAGCCTGCATTCGCTCCATAAGATGCACACACATTTCCCCTTACTTTTTAGGAGGGAAAAAGTGAGTCTTATAGAGCAAAAAATACGGTATCTCCAAAGAGAGCTAGAATCATGTGAAGGCATGTTTGAAAGGCTTTTCTTTTTAATGGTATGTTGGTCCTTCATTTTTTGAACATAGATATGTAATTGCTAGAAAGGAGGCCTTGCTAGGACCTCTTCACCTGCTAGTTAGAGAGCTGGTGGAAGAAAGGCCTTATTTTGGGTTACATAATGGGTGACACAATGGATGGGGAGGCCAACATGGCTCAGTATTGTCAGTGTACTAACATTCCTCATTATTTCTATTTTTGACAGGGAAAGGAAGGATGCATTAGAATCTAGAGTTGTGCATTTATTTATTTTCTTTTACAGAAGCTTAAATAAGACTACCCCCAAACTGGAAGACTGTAGGTGTAAATATGATGGATGCAGTGGTAGCAACAAATTTGATTCAAAGTGTTGGTGCTGACCTTTAAAGTCCTAAACGGCCCTGGCCCAATATACCTGAAGGAGCGTTTTCACTCACATCGTTCTGCCCAGACACTGAGGTCCAGCGCCGAGGGCCTTCTGGTGAGAAGCAAAGCTACAGGGAACCAGGCAGAAGGTCTTCTCGGTAGTGGCGCCCACCCTGTGGAACGCCCTCCCATCAGATGTCAAAGAGATAAGCAACTACCTGACATTTAGAAAACATCTGAAGGCAGCCCTGTTTAGGGAAGTTTTTATGTGTGACATTTTAATGTATTTTTAATCTTTGCTGGAAGCCACCCAGAGTGGCCGGGGAAACCCAGCTGGATGGGTGGGGTTCAAATAAAGAAGAAGAAGAAGAAGAAGAAGAAGAAGAAGAAGAAGAAGAAGAAGAAGAAGCAGCAGCAGCAGCAGCTTTGATGGAGAAATTGTCTAAACAAGTAAAGCCATTGAGAATCAGACAAAAGAAGCCAAGTTTCACAAAACACAGGATATGGACCATTGGCTGCTATCAGCCTATGGCTTGTTGTGGAAATACACTTTGGGATGATTGAGTAACCTGTTTGAAGTCTTGGACATTTTCTGAACTGTTTCAACGAAGTGTTAGTGACTTTAACAAACTGTTTTACGGAAGGAAGTCATTTGTTTAATGAACTGTGTTTAATTGCCTTGACAGAATGTGGGATAGAATACAGAATGACATTGTTCTGTTACTGTTGTAAAAAATATTGTCAATTGATCACCTTTTAACCATGGCCAAAAAAAAGTTCAAGTAACAGACTATTCAGCATTAGCTATGAAAGATGTAAATTACCTATTTCACCTGAACTACACTGATATGTATTAATGCCACTTCTTTTGCATGCTTATTCAATATGTCTATTCTTCACCTTCCATATTATTCATTTTTATATCTCAGCATGACCAGGGAGAGAGAGGTTTCAGGGCCACTGCAGGACTAAGCTGCCTGCCTACTGTCTGTGGTATTTGCCCACCAAAGGGGATATTTTATTCCTAGGGAAGAAACAAGAATGCTAGAAGCTGTTCATGTAGACGTGGCATTAGATCAAGATGAGGTTCCATTCATGATGCATCACAGCACTCAGTCCAGTTGCCT
The DNA here is from genome assembly GCF_965153285.1 of Podarcis tiliguerta. NCBI lineage: Eukaryota > Metazoa > Chordata > Lepidosauria > Squamata > Lacertidae > Podarcis > Podarcis tiliguerta. The sequence continues at coordinate 45,316,505 of NC_139540.1, forward strand.
TCCCTGGTATATATGCTCTCATACTTTGTTCTGAGTGGCTAATTTGCCAGGCATCCAGAATATTGCCATAGAAGCTGCCCAGCTTTCTCTGTCATTGTGACAAATGGTAATACAGTATGTGGCAAAGAGATCCCTCTGCTAAATCAAAAAGCGTTTCATGGTTGGAAGGAGTCCTTCCATTCATGGATGGTGAAGTCTGAACTGTTTCACAGTTTATCATATTTTGGTGCCCCTTAAGAAGTAGGACATGGGATTAGTACCTTTCTCCAGGATTTTCCTTGATTACAGATATGCTAGTTCACTGTTTCTTAACTTAGCTCAGCATCTTTCATATTAGGATTATGCTTCCATTCACCCTTAGAATCCTAACTTCTTTGGTTTGTAAGGATGAGTACAGGATCTTGGCCATGAAGGAGTATCTCAACCCCCTGTATTCAGCCCAGACACTGAAGTCCAGCTCTGAGGGCCTTCTGGCGATTCCCTCACTGTGAGAAGTGAAGTTACAGGGAACCAGGCAGAGGGCCTTCTCATCAGTGGCACCCTCCCTGTAGAACAGCCTCCCATCAGATGTCAAGGAGATAAACAACTATGCAACTTTTAGAAGACATCTGAAGGCAGCCCTGTTTAGGGATGTTTTTAATGCATGATGTTTTATTATGTTTTTATATGTGTTGGAAGCTACCCAGAGTGGCTGGGGCAACCCAGCCAGATGGGCAGGGTATAAATAACAAAATCATCATCATTGTCATCACCATCATCCATTCTATCACACATTTCACCATACATTTACAATTGATTTCTGGCAAAAATCCTCCTTACCACTTGGCAGGATGATACAAACGACAAGATTTTGTAAGGCCAAGTTATCATATTTTAAAAATAAAATTAAAAAAAAATTTTTTGGGGGGGAGTTTCAGATAAAGACTCAATAACATCTCTTATATTGTGGCGTTTGGGGATCCCCCTTCCTGTAAATAAAACAAAAAAGTTTAGTTTAGGACATATTGCCCGACATTAAGGAAGCATGCTGTCAGTGGACTTTGTATTTGCTAGAAACAGTATGATTACATTTGTAATGTGACTGGAGAGGGTTGTTTTCAAAGTGTATTATTCTTTTTTATATTTTTAATTTCAAAGCCGGGGGTGGTGGTGGAGGATAAAGTATGCCTTTGGACCACAATGAAGAAGAAGTATATAGAATTGTTTCTGTCAAATTGCCAAAACAGAACCAAACTTGATGACTACTTATCACTGCAAGAAAATTAATTGTTCAGTGTGAGCCAAACACACAGGGAAGGAAGGAAACCCTGTAAAGCACATTTCAAATTGAAGACTGCAGACCTGCCAAGTAAAGGAAAAACAACTTTTTGATGAGCCTATCTTCTGAATAAAACACTATCAGCAGCAAAATAATAGAGAGTCCTAGGAATACAATTTACCCTCTCAAGCTGAAGTATTTATTGCATTAAGTATAGAGGAAAAATGGTCCAGCACTACAGTATATTAATATGCCAAACTGAAAGGCAAATGAAAGCACCTTTTGAGTTCTTGAAAGGACCACAAATGCAACAGACAATCTAAGAACCCTTACTGCGTTATTCAATTTACACAGAAGATCACAGAACAATGAGAATTAGCTAGCACTCCTAGGATAAGGTATTAAGTTCTTACTTGCATTTTTATTAGTGTTTTTTTTAAAGGATTTTTGAACATATGCCATAAAAGCCTTCTCTGATGTCCACATGGTTCACTCTCTGCTTCTCCTTGCAGTAATCATCTATGATTTAGCAACATCCAGGCTTGATTATTGCAATAAGTGCAGCTTCCTTTGAAAATTCTTCAGCAACTTCAGAACAAATTGTTGGTAGGAATTCACTTTGATTTCTGCAGTGAGACCCCATCTGCTTCTACTGCCTGTAACTTTGGTGTTTTCCATCAAAATGGCATGAAATGCAAAGTATTTGCACTTGTCCCATACTTAGCATTCAGGTGTTCTCTTTTTTCTATATACACATATATGAGTATATGTATATATAAGTTTATTGCTTGCATTTTGGACACTATTTGGTTTCAAAAGTTAATGGTGCATCCAACAAAGGGAAAGAGGAAAATAAAAGTTACAGCCTAGTGGGTAGACTTTTGATGTGGCAGTTGCTCTCTGCCATAGATTCCTCCTCCCTCAGTGATGGGGTTATTCTGCTAAAGGCTAATATTAATTTGAATCACATCACAATTATTACCACATTGTGCAGCAATTCTTTCACACCATCTCATATTATCCATTTTAGTATATTTTCAAACAATTCCAAGAAAACACAGGATTTATACGTTTTCCTATGACTCAGTATGAGAGAGGCTGAAAAAACAACAGCCTCAGCGCTGCCTGTTTCAGAACACTGCCTATGATAAAAAATATGGGCTGCTTGAACATCCTGTAGTTCTTCACGAAGCAAGCTCTTTGCGCTAGCATTCATGAACTCAATACTCCAAAAAGCCCATGCTGTGTACAGTCAACAGGGAGAAAAACAAAAGAGCATATGAATCGTGAAAATCACCAGATGGTTTTCTGGGAGCCATAAACATATTGCTTGCTTTTTGGACACCATCTGGTTTCAAAAGTTAATGCTGGAAATATAAACGGCAAGGTATGAAATGACTTTTGGACTCTGTGTCCTTTTTTATTTATTTTTAAAAAGGAAACAACTTTTCGATAAATTTGAAGCAGCTGGAAATAGAACACCTAAGTATATTCCCAATATGAAATATCCAGGTGCAGCATTTCCTTGTATGTGATGATTAGAGGGAATGCCCACACACCTGAGTTTCCTCATTTATTTTTTGCTAGTGAGGAAGATAGCACAGAAAGAAATTTGCATGTGGACATGTGCCTTCTATGGAAGTGGAACAGGAGCTCCAAGTGTACATAACGGCACATATGACACCCCAGACAAAGTCTCTGCAAGTGTGCCAATTGGTAAAGGTACTCCTGCCTGTACGGGCCAGTCGTGTCTGACTCTAGGGTTGTGCGCCCATCTCACTTAAGAGGCCGGGGGCCAGCGCTGTCCGGAGACACTTCTGGGTCACGTGGCCAGCGTGATGAAGCTGCTCTGGTGAGCCAGCACCAGCGCAGCACACGGAAACGCCGTTTACCTTCCCGCTATAAAGCGGTACCTATTTATCTACTTGCCCTTGGGGGTGCTTTCGAACTGCTAGGTGGGCAGGAGCTGGGACTGAAGACGGGAGCTCACCCCGCCGCGGGGATTGGAACCGCCGACCATGCGATCGGCAAGTCCTAGGCACTGAGGTTTTACCCACAGCGCCACCCGCTTGATGCAAGGTACATTCAAGGGAGCTCATATAAATATAGAAAATGTTCATGGAACAAAAGGCTACTTGGTCAGGTGGTCTTGTCATTATGTTCACAGTGATTAGTAAGACTTTTACTGAGAATAAGGGGTTAATATTGGAAAAGTTCCATGCGAAGACCTCCGAAACAAAGGACTTTGTAATTATCTTATGTTATATTGAGGCATTCAGCTGAATGTGTGAGCATGTCAGGATGCTGCCAGCGGCTGCGGGCTGGTTGCCCAGAAAAGTATAAAGACAAGGCAAGGTTTATTACTGTCTTTTTTTATTCAGTAATTACACAAAGAGGCTACAGAACCCGGCCTTTTGGATAATGGCATTGTACTGAGTGAATCGCCACTCCCCCCCATCTCTCCCACTTCCTCATTCGTCACTTCTATGGGTGCTGCCATGTGCCCTCTGTCTTTGAGCTCTTTGCTCTCCTACTTTCAAGGCTTGCTAGGTTCTGGGAGAGGAGGGGGGGCACCTGGAATGCTTTCCAATGACACCGTGTCAGTCAGCTGTCGCCCCTCTGCTGCTGCTTCCTCCTCCTCTTCCTCCTCTCCTCTCCTCTGCCTCTGAGCTGTGACCTCCTGCAAACCCCATTGTAAATCTAAACTATGGGTAGGCAAACTAAGGCCTGGGGGCCGGATCCGGCCCAATCGCCTTCTAAATCCAGCCCGCGGACAGTCTAGGAATCAGCATGATTTACATGAGTAGAATGGGTCCTTTTATTTAAAATGCATCTCTGGGTTATTTGTGGGGCATAGGAATTTGTTCATTATTTTCCCCAAAATATAGTCTGCCCCCCCAAGGTCTGAGGGACAGTGGACCAGCCCCTGCTGAAAATTTTTGCTGACCCCTGATCTAAACTGTCTTCCTCTTCCTCCTTCCTGGAAGGGTCAGGCTGGGAAAGTGGTCTCCACCATTCCTCCACTGCCCAGTCCCTGACATTGGGCATATTGCATGTCCTCATGTGGTGCCCCCCCCCCCAATTCACACCGACCTTCTGCATTTAAGTGCATAGGGCCAAATGCACACAGAAACCTCCCAGGGATCAGGAACCCTGGTAAAACATGGCTTCCAGCTGCAAGAAAGCATCTAAATGCATTCAGTTGAATGTAATTTGAAGTCCCCTTCTCTTAACATGAGAAGGTCAGGAATGCATCAGGTGGCACTGGCACATGCAAGCCTTTGAGGGTGGGGCCATAGGGTGTTTGGCTGAACACCTGAAGAGAGCTCTAGTTTCAAAGGAGTAATCAGCAATAATTTCACCATGCCTAGTGGGTAAACTTTAAGCATTAAATGAGCTTTTGTACATCTGGGCTTCAGCACCTTTGTCTGCCAAAAGCAGTTCACAGAACGTCATTCAAAGCTGGAGAACTTTGGGGGCAAATGTTGCTCAAGTCATAATAAAATGGAGCATTACAAATTGGACAAATCCATATCCAGGGCAAGATAATTGTGAACTACAATATCATTGCCACACAAAAAAATCTTGAATCCAGCTTTAGTTTAGGAAAGGAAAAAAGAAAATATTGAGTGGCTTTATTTCAAACTATCATTTCAGTTTGTGGACTGGAAGGCAATCTTTGGGCATCAGGTTGTTGCTGTTATGAGGCCACTTGTGACTGTGGCTGTCAGAGCTATGTGCAGCAATCATATTTCCCATTGCCTTTGTGTTAAGAGTTCAGATTTGGAACACATGGCAAATTCAGTGGAATTAAAGGAATGGATGTGGAATAGCTGTTGGTGAAATTGGAGTCATACTGTCAAATATTATAATGTACACAAGGGACTGTCTGATAAATTTATAGCACAAAACAAAAGAAAAAGAAAAGAAAAATGAATTCTGACTGCAATTATATATGCTAAATGGTATCAATTCATTTTAACAAACTGTTTAAAATCTTATGAGCTGTACTCCTTTCATTTATTCCACATCTTCAAAGTAAGAGAAGGAACTAGAGCAGTGGTTCTCAAACTTTTTTCTTTGGGCCATACTTTCAGAATAGAAATTTGCTTGTGCCGCACCATTTTTTTAATTGATAAGAAACACATTGCAAAACAAAAAGCAAGAACTCCTAGCACTGCTTGATTTTTAACATCGAATGCAACCACTTTATAATATGATCACGGGACACCCAGAAAGTATAAAACAATGCAGCTACATAAGAACCATGAATCATTCTTAAAAGTTTGATGTGTAGCCCTTGAGGTGAACAGGGTCTTCCCGCATCCAACCCCCATTTTTAAATTTTGGAAGCTGGAAGAACAAAAGATTTTGACACAGAGCGCATCACAAGGTGAGACAGCAGGAAACTTGGAGCACTGTTTTCCATAGAAATTGGTCAGTAAGATTTACCATGGCAATGGAATAAAGTATTTTGACCTCTGGAAGTGACAGTGTCATCTCAGAAATGCTACTGTCTTCTGCCACTATGAATGAACAGGAGGATTGATCTGTGCATTCTGAAAAAAGGGAAGGGGAAAGAATGCATTACTATCAATCTGTTGAGGTTCGGCCAAACAAGCTGATGTCTGAAGAACGATGTATTTTTGTAATGAGGCTAGTGACATCTAAACAACATTTCTGCGAAGAAATGATGGTGGCAAAATAGAGCCTTTCCTTTGTGGGCACACTCCAGTCCACTCTCAACTCCAATCAATTCAATTTTGCAGATATATTTTTTTTAAAAAAAAAACATGAAAAAATATGTTCACCTCTTTTGGTTGAGACAATAATGAGAATGGAATAATAAATTAATGTGCACATCAGCCAACATCGTTCATGATGGCTCTAGCCTCTGAAAAAGCTATAGTCTTTCTTCACACTGAGTCAGCTTTTAGCAGAAGTGTCGCTAAAGAGTTTCATTCATCTTCTGAAACTCTCTGTCTTGCTATGATGTTATTGGTCAGTGCTAGACTCAACTCATCCCAATCCAGAGATTTATGAAAGCAGTAGCACAGTCTGATCATTCCTTGTACTACCTATTTTGAACAGAAATTATGCGGAGGCATGGAGTAGAACATTTGGGTCAGGGTTGGAATACAACAGCCCCGTATTCAAGGATGGACAGAAGGGGGATCTTTCCATACAAACCTGTCTCTTTGTAAAGATTAATGGATTAATCCATTATACTATACTTAAGAGGACAATCATATGCATGTCTATTCAAAAGTAAGTCCCATTGAATATATGGCAACATTTAGTTGGAGATTCCACTTTTTATATTAATGCAGAAAGAGATGGATTTCTACCAAGGAAATCCATGTTTATTAAAAAGAAAGAAAAATAAAGAAAGTATAGATGACTAAAAACAAAGATGCAACCAGGCTGTTAAAAGAACTACAATATGCACTCCAGGTATTCAAGTTGTAAATACCTTCTGGCTATACTATTTTGCCATCTGCTTTGGTACTCAGTCAGTGGCTTCCCAAAATGGCCACACGTGGCATAGTCAGGCATCATTTATTAGTATAAGGCAGGATAAAGGACCTAAATGCTGAATATCTCACCCTCCCCTTGGCAAATGATTGCTAGAAAATAAATGGCTTGGCTAAGACGGAGAAAAATATATGCCCCAGCAGAGGGATTTTTGATGACACCCAAGAACAGAACTTAGTTGCAACCTATCATGACAACTACAGGTAATGAGAAATGTCATAAATTTTGTCGACATACAGAATCAATAGCTAACATAATTGCAGGTCGCCCTGAACTGTTAAATATTGATTACTGAGTGAGATGCAGCCTAGTTGGTGGGTGGGGAATTATGTATGATGAATGGTTCATGTGGGGAAGCCTGGAAGTCATTCAGTAAGGATCAACATTTGCATGATTTATGCTCAACATTTCTTGGGCAAACCAATGATTACTCCAGAGACAATAACCTGCAGTGAGTTAAACACTGCATTGTTTACATTTGTGGTTCATTATTATTAGAGGCAGGATGTTTCTGAATACCCATTACAATGGGAGAGGGTTGTTATTATTGGGCTGCTGCCCTGCTTGTGGTCTTCCCATCAGCATCTGGTTGGTCATGGTGGACAACAGGATGCAGAACGAGACAGGCATTTATCCAGTGCAGCGGGGCTTCTATGTTCATCTTCCCTTGGGAGGTGGATTATGCAAAGGAAGATGGTGGTTTTACTTTGCTTCATATATTCAACTAGTAACTGTGGCAAGATGGCAAAGCAGCAAAAGGCTCTACCTTTTAATGCAGATAGTTTGAAGTGTGAATTGAACCCCCTGCATAAGCACTTGTTTGGGTTGATACAGAGGCTAGATATACACTCAGCTTTTAAACATTAGTAAAAAGAAAAAGTCCCATTTGGTTTCTATTTTGCTTCCTTTCCTTTACCCTTCAAAGAAACAAGCAAGCCTGGCTGCTCCCACCTGTCACTGTTTTTAGCCAATGAGTGAAGTCAGAGATCTTACAGAGGTTGAGGTGCTGTTTTCTCTTCCCCTTTAATGCACTTTCCCTGTTTCTGCTTGTTTTCTTTGTGGAAATTCAAGAGGTTAAGGCTTTTCTCATATAGAAATACATTTATGAGAGAAGCCTCCCTGTGAATGTAATATCTCTAATTGTGATTCAAAGTTTTGTTGCTTGCTTACAAAGTCCTAAACAACTTGGGACCATGCTGCAAGACAGATTGCCTCTCCTTTTCAAATCCTGCCTAGTCATTATATTCCATGTAAAGGTTTTCCTTGTAGTACTGAGACCTCCTTCTGCTCACCTTGTATCCTCCAGTGGTAGGGCTTGTCCTGGCCCATTTATTGTGGAATTCATTCCCAGCTGAGACAATTCACTCTTCCAGATGCATGCTTAAGACAGTTTTAATTATCTTAGATTTTCCTGAATGAAATTGTTAACGATTGTCTGCTGTTAATCTTCGCTTATTTTGACTGTATTATTTTTGGTGTGTAGTTTATATCTATTTTTGGCTTCCTGTGAAGTGCTCTCATATTTTATAATGTGAGCAGCATATATATATATATATATATATATATATATATATATATAACACAAATAAATAATGAAAGAATACCTGTTGATTGTGGGGTGGGGAGAAAGTTATTTCCCTCATGCTCAGCTTTTGGGCTTCTCAGAAGCACCTTGCTGGCCATGGTTGGAACAGGATGTAAGACTCAATGGACTCTTGGTTTGATCCAGCATAGCTCTTTTTTATTTTCATATATTTTGTAGTTGGTACCTTAACTAACACTCGCCATTCCTTCAGCAAAACCATATCGGTGTGTAGGCAGTGTACACAAAGAGGAACTAAAATATATTTTCTTTCTTTCCCTGTGTACTTCCTTCACCATACATTTAAAGTACACTTCTTTCCTCAAAGTATCCTGGGAGTGTAGTTTACCCATCACAGGGCCACAATTAGCAGCACTCTTCAGAAACTGTGGTTCCTAGGATTCTTTGGAGGAAGCCATGTGCTTTAAACATGCCAAATAATATGATGCAGCAAGTGATAAAAGAGTCCTGGAGGAGTCCTGATACAGGAACATAGGAAGCTACCTTATACTGAGTCAGATCATTATTCCACCTGGCTCCCTATTGTCTATTGGCAGTGGTTCTCCAGGGTTTCAGAGAGGTGCCTCTCCTGCCTTTCCTGGGACCTTCATGCACAGAAGATGATCTCTGGCCCTCTCCCATACAGCATGATTTTCTACTTCTCAAAACACCTATGATGATTATGACACAACAACTGCCCCAAGTCCATTGGCAGATATTGACAGCCCCTGAACTGCCAGAGTGGTGCATGCTCTAGTTATCTCTTTCTTGGACTACTGCAATGCACTCTATGTGGGGCTACCTTTGAAGGTGACCCGGAAACTACAACTAATCCAGAATGTGGTAGCTAGACTGGTGACTGGGAGCAGCTGTCGAGACCACATAACCCCGGTCTTGAAAGATCTACATTGGCTCCCAGTACGTTTCAGAGCATAATTTAAAGTGTTGGTGCTGACCTTTAAAGCCCTAAATGGCCTCGGCCCAGTATACCTGAAGGAGTGTCTCTACCCCCATTGTTCTGCCCGGACACTGAGGTCCAGTGCCGAGGGCCTTCTGGCGGTTCCCTCACTGCGAGAAGCCAAGTTACAGGGAACCAGCCAGAGGGCCTTCTCAGTAGTGGCACCCGCCCTGTGGAACACCCTTCCACCAGATGTCAAAGAGAAAAAGAACTACCAGACTTTTAGAAGACATCTGAAGGCAGCCCTGTTTAGGGAAGCTTTTAATGTTTAACAGACTATTGTATTTTAATATTTTGTTAGAAGCTGCCCAGATGGGGGGTATAAATAAATAAATAAATAAATAAATAAATAAATAATAATATTGCCACACATTGAGGAAAACTAATGATCTGTCAGACACTTAGCCAAAGAAGCCCTCCTACAAAGGTGACACATCTCTTCATGAAAGACCTTTACTGACTTGGAACATGTCTGGAATGTCAGGAAAGCCATCATGAGTGATTATTGTGTTTTCAAATATGTTCTGCCTCTATAAAGTCACTGCCACTCAGCAATTAGATATCATCTTAAAAGGCCAGACTCTGAAGCATGGCATTAGGGCAGCTATTTCAGTGCTTTGTTTGACAAGATACTAACCTTGCATAGGAACTCACTGAAAACGGTAGCAAAGGCCAAAAACATTCTGGCATAGGTAGGAGGCATGAAAACACTGTAGCTGTCTGCTTTAGCTGTCTTTGTTAACCATACAAACCGTGCATTGTGCTTCAGCCTGCAGCCCTTTGGTTTGTTGTTAAGTTAGTCATTAGTTCAAATGACATTGCAATCATTTTAACTATCTTAGGGTTCACCTACCCACCCTGTCTTTTTTTAACTTGTTTATTCATTTTCCCATTTACACGTAGCATCTATACAACTCTTTTCTTAATCCTACATATACCGTATTTTTCGCTCTATAAGACGCACCAGACCATAAGACGCACCTAGTTTTTGGAGAGGAAAACAAGAAAAATAATATTCTGAATCTCAGAAGCCAGAACAGGAAGAGGGATCGCTGCACAGTGATCCCTCTTGCTGTTCTGGCTTCTGGGATAGCTGCGCAGCCTGTATTCACTCCATAAGACGCACACACATTTCCCCTTACTTTTTGGGAGGGAAAAAGTGAGTCTTATACAGCAAAAAATACGGTACTTCCCAACTTATCTTCCATTGACATCCTACTTCAGATCCTTGGTTTGCTACAACTCCTTACGTTTTTCTTTTCTCTCTTTATTGTTTCCCTTTTCTTTTCCTTTGTCTAGTCTACTGTTGGCCATAAGCTTATCCTACTTGCCAGTTAACATCAACGCCACTCTTTTTAAAGTATTCTTACACACCCCACTGCCATGGTTACTTTTTTCTGAAATACATTGGACATCACATGAACATCACCACTTGTGGCATGCAAATCTGGTGGATTCCTGCTGAAGGCTGAGCTACACCAATGGTCTATACTACTCTGTCTATGACAGGCACCCCCAAACTCGGCCCTCCAGATGTTTTGGGACTACAATTCCCATCATCCCTGACCACTGGTCCTGTTAGCTAGGGATGATGGGAGTTGTAGTCCCAAAACATCTGGAGGGCCGAGTTTGGGGGTGCCTGATCTATGAGGACCCTACATTGTGTACCCATTCCACTTTCTTGAAATGCTCCTTTGGATGCCGTGCTACTATTTACTTATTAAATTTATATATCACCCTCCATCTGTGGATCTCAGGGCAGTTCACAACATAAAATTAGAATATTTGAAAAAAATACACAATAAAAATGAGAATAAACCAAACCAATAACCCCCCTTTCCACGACACACTTAAAAGGGCATTGGATGTCAATCAGCAAAGAAATGGTTCTTTGGCTAGTTTTAGCGGAGGGGGCTTATTTTTTCCCCTCCCCTATGGCTCCAAAGCTTCCCTTGATGGATCCCCAGCATATCCTGCTTTTCCCTCTCGTGCCTTTGGAGTACTGACAGCACATGGGGGGGGCGGGGGGCTGCTGCAGAGGTTTCCACATCACAAACAGGGGTTCTCCAAAGGCTGCAGACATCCCCTTCCACAGGTGGAATGGAGATATCCTTTATCCCTTGGCCCCTGAACATCCTCCCAGAGACCATAGAATTGGGCCCTTAATATGTGCAAAAAGAAAGCTGTCCCAGAGTGGAACCTTGGACAGCAAGGCCTCTATCTCCATTTAATAAAAACTTTGTCTGTTCATTCCCCATTCTAGACTAGTTTGCCTCTGTGTAAGCTTAGGGTTGACAAATGGTTGGCACATCCTTTCTGGTCTGCCCACTCTTTTCACAGATTCTGCCCTCTTTCTTCCAACCCTGTAAGTGTTTTCTAAATAATGAATTGCTTATGAATTATTTACCGAAGCAAAAGCATTTACCTCCTCTCAAATGGATTTTAAAATGCAAATCTCAGGAAATTGTGCTGTCACGGTTTGCTGTGACAACCAAATCGTTTACTTAGATGCAAACTTAAATAAATAAATAAAAATTCTTCAGTTAATATGTTTATACCTTGTGATTCTCTGGAGTTCCCTATTCCCAGTGGTTTACAATCTGTTTTACAGATCGGATCCATATCTGCTTAGCTATAGCTCTGTGAAATAGCAGTTGTTTTCCAGAACATTAACTGGAAAGCTTTATAACTTGATCTCGAATGGACCGCTAAGACTGAATAGCATCTCACCTTGCTGTACCTAAACACTAACATGCCCTCCAACATTCCTTAGATGAAAATAGGGACACTTCTCACCCCTCTCAACTGACACTCCTCGATGACCCCCCCCATTTTTTTGTCCCCCTGCAGAGCATTTCCTATCATAAATGAAAGTGCCATCACCTCTACACCAATGGGACACAGCACACATGCCTTTCAGTGCCCTGAGAAAACTCCTTAATCCTGATTTACTATTATTATTATTCTTTGGTAGATTTACAAAAAGAAAAGCACATACCAATAAATAAATTTTAAGAGGGGGCACAATTAGATGTGGATGCACAAAGCATTTGTCTTTTTAAAAAATCTCTGCTCTTCCTTTCTTCCAGCCTAGGGCAGTCTTGCCCTCTGTCTGCTTCTCAGAGCTAGCAGGTTACCCTGGGCTGGGTATTGGAGACGCCAGCCTCTCCTCCTTGCTTGAGCTGCCCAAGGGGAGAAGGCTGGCGGCAGAGGCCATGGAGAGGCAACAGGATGCCCCTTTGTTGCCACCAGCTCCTTCTCATCCTTGAGCTTGGTGCTGAATGTGCTGGCGGGGGAAACGGGTAAATTCCAGGATCAAATCAGAAGCCAGGATGGCTTTTGTAATTCTGGGACTGTCCCTGGAAAGTCAGGACACTTCAAGGATGCTGGAAACGATTGCCATTATCTATCATGGGGATGCCAGGCAAACTCAGGAAAAATAACGTTGGTGGGAGGAAAAAGTCGACAGAATAGGAATGATGGTCTTCAGTTGTGCAATATGGGTTAATTAATGCATCCCCGGAGCCCTTGCCACGCATTATATGCATGAAGGAACTACTGAAATAGTTGACACCTAAGGCGTGGACATCAAGGGCAGGGAGGCAGGGCTGGTGGTGCAGCCCTGTGGTCCCTTACTGTATGTGCTGCCCCTTCACATGTATAACAGGGGATGGGGGGATACACTATTTTCTGGGTTATGATAGTGCACTGTTATCATACAGCATTGTATGAGGTCCAGCTCCAAGGGCCTTCTGGCAGTGCCTTCAAGAGAAGAAGAAGAAGAAGAAGAAGAAGAAGAAGAAGAAGAAGAAGAGAAGGAGGAGGAGGAATAGTTTGGATTTGAGATCCCACTTTATCACTACCTTAAGGAGTCTCAAAGCGGCTAACAATCTCCTTTTCCTTCCTCCCCCCACAACAAACACTCTGTGAGGTGAGTGGGGCTGAAAGACTTCAGAGAAGTGTGACTGGCCCAAGGTCACCCAGCAGCTGCATGTGGAGGAGCGGAGACGCGAACCCGGTTCACCAGATTCTACCGCTCTTAACCACTACACCACACTGGCATGAAGTGAGGTTACAGGAAACCAGGCAGAGGGCTTTCTTGTTGGTGGTGCCCACCCTGTGGAATGCCCTACCATCAGATGTCAAGGAAATAAACAACTATCTGACTTTTAGAAGACATCTGAAGGCAGCCCTGTTTAGGGAAGTTTTTAATGTTTGATGTTTTATTCTGTTTTTAATCTGTTGGGAGCCACCCAGAGTGGCTGGGGAAACCCAGCCGGATAGCCGGGGTTTAATAATAAATTATTATTATTGTTATTATTATTATTATTGACAGAGGAATATCAATGGGCTACTGACTGAAGTGGTGGCACATGCCTTTTAAAAAAATAAAATTAGACTCAAGCTCTCTGCTTCCACTTCTCCTAACGGCAAGGGCTTACCAACACCTGACCATCTGTAGTGTGCCTCCCCTCAAAAGTTGCAAATGCCCATGTTTGTGGGAGCTCAAATGGCCCTGAGAAAGTTGGGGGAGACTTCAGACCAACAGAAAGTTATCACATCATGATGACATAGCCAATGTCACAAGTCTAATGAGAGTGAGGGTAATGGTTCTTCCATTCTGAATGAGTAAATACTCTCAAACATGTTGAGAAATCTCTGAAAAATCATCCCCAAAGGACACTTCTTATAGGGTTTGAAAGTCTTTGCATAAACTCCCCCAATCATTTTGATCATCCCGGCTTATCACAGTTCTAGACATAGTGCTAGACATTTTAGTAAAAGTCAGGCATGTTTACATTTAGGTGTTAGACAAGGTGAAATGTTCTGGGGGAACTCTGTGCCCAGATTACTGGCCCCCCCAAAAAAACACATTTATAATGTATAGGGCATGCATCCACCATTTGATACTAAACTTCTTATTCAATAAAAAGGAAAAGGAAAGTAAATAGGCATTTTAGAGCTCAATGACTCACAGTTACAGCTTTGAACAAGTAACATCAGAGGAGACCATCATCATATTTCAGTTTGCCAGGGAAAAGAGTATTGAATATTTCTGAACACTCCTGGGGAGACGATATAGGTACGAGTCATGTAACACAAAAGTCATTTCTACAATATGATTTCATTCATCCTCCACTTACTTTATTACTTTAACTAAGTGGAAGAATGAAGGTGGCAGCTTTCTGTGTAAAGGTAATCGCAGACTTTAAACGCACTCACAAGGAACGACATATACCACCTGGTTCTAATCTTATTTATTCAGAAATAAGTCTCATTGATTCAGCTGAGCTTAGAGCTAAGAAAGTGCATTTTAATTCTCCTCTGCACCCTTCTGATTTTGAGGGGACAGGAAAAGGAAGTTATTTGAGGGTGACTTATCATGAATATAATGTTGAAGGCTTGAAATTTTTTGTTTTAATTTGGCCACCAACCCAAAGCGTTCAGGCCTTAATTTGAATCAGGACTCACCAGGAATGAGCTTTGGAAGCCATTTCCAGTGTCACTATTTAAAAAATATAACAGAAGAAGCAAAGTCAAGCTGTTTGCACTTCAGGAAATGTTCTGTTTTATTGAAATCTTCCATTTCAATCTTGCCTGCCTCCAATACCATAGGAATTTGTTGTTGTGACCCATCCCAAAGGGTTTGGAAAAGCCAGTAATCTCAGTGTACAAGCCCATGCAGTATACAAGCCCATTTGATCCTTTTAATTGGGAGGAAGGCAGGAGGGTTAGCAACACGGATAGGGAAGCTGTAATGCTCCATTTGTGAATGGACTCCAACTCCCATCAGCCACAGACAGTGTGGCCAAAGGTCAAGGATGATAGGAGTTGTAATCCCTATGTAAACCTCCCGGGCTAGCAGTTCTTAGAGGCCAGTGAAATGCTTGAGGCCTTCTGTGTTCACAAATGCATTTTGCTTTCATTTTGTTTTATTTATTTTCTTAACTGTTCTTCCAGAAATTCAACTGCTAATGCCTGCCATTTAGCCTTTTAGCACCATCTCTGAGGCATTAAAAATACATGTTTCAAGAGCAGCCCTGCTGGATAGTCTTTTGCTGCTCTGAGCATCGAAAAGTAAAAGAAAGCAGCAAGAGAGCCATTCAGCAGATGGGATCATATTCTCTTTAAAGTCCTAGGCTCACCCGTACTTGCTACAATGTAGTTCTATTTAAGTACTGAAATGTGTCTCATGGTTATGGTGCCCATATATCGAAGAGATATGTTAGGGCAATGTAGACTTGTTCTGCTAGCAGGACAAATAACTGGCAACTCTGTCTGTGATCAAATCCAGTGTTAAGTTGTGGGCAAACATATCAGACAACACAGCGATTCTTCCAAAGCAGCTCTTTATGTAAGCTGGAACAGAACTAACTGAGGAGCTCAGTGAGCCTGCTTATATAGAGCTCCAGAACAATGTAACTGTTGGCATTTTCTAAAACTATCCAATCACTGAACATCACTTTTCGATCCTTCATTTGCATACAAACTATCCAATCACTGAACGTCATTTTCGATCCTTCATTTGCATAACTATCTACAGTATCCCCCTGCTGGCCCAGGGTGAGAACATCAGTACATAACATCCAGGAATCTGATTCTGTTCCACCGACCAAGTCATTGTGGACATTTTGCCACAGTGGTTCAAGTGTTATTTTTACTGCATAATATGCACAAAGAGGTTGCCATGCTCATAGCTGTCAACCTTCGCTTATTTGGCGGGAAACTCCCTTATTCCAGGGCTGTTTCCCGCTGCTATCCCGGATTGTTGATATCCCGTAAATTTCCCGGATTTCAAAGGAAGCAGCTCCTCTCCCTCCCTGTCGGCCAGGGAGGCTCCTCAACTGTGTTGCTCGGCTGCGTTGCTTGCCAATAAGGAGTCTGAGAACGACTGGAGGTGGAGCTTGCATGCCTTGTGCCGATCAAATTGGCCGCATTGCCTGGGAACTTGCCTTTGCTTCAGCGCTTCCCAGCGGTGTGGTGGTTTCCTTGCTGCTGTATCCCTTTGCCGGGTCGCTGCGCTGTGGGAACCACCGCTTGAGGCTTCGTTTGGCTGCTGGTTGGGCTTTCTGCCTTTGGGCCTTTGGTACGGAGGGGCTCTACTCTGTGTGTGTGTGTGCGTGTGTGTGCGTGTGTGTCTGTGCGCGTGTGTGTGTGTGAGAGAGAGAATGTGTCACTTAAGCTAATAGTAGTAATGCTGTAGCTTCCCACACTTACCTTCACACAATGTGTAATTAACTTGGGGAATTTTTTTACCGCAGGATGTGGTGAGGTCAGTACTTTAGATTTACAAGGGGATCTGAGAGATGAATGGGAGATATGGTTTGTCACTATTAATGGACAGCTAAATAGAAACTTAACCCCAAAAGTTAGGACCAAGACTCAATTCCTGACTGGGTAATTTTGCTCACTAGTAACATTGAACCATGAGGACGAGATGGTTGGACAGTGTTCTCGAAGCTACCAGCATGAGTTTGACCAAACTGCGGGAAGCAGTGGAAGACAGGAGGGCCTGGGACAGGTGAGGCTGCTGATCCCTTATTTTGGCTGCTGATCCCTTATTTTCGAGGCTGCTGATCCCTTATTTTCAAATCTGAAAGTTGACAGCTATGTTCATGCTCCTCTGTTGTGGAGGGTTTCTTTTTTTTGGGGGGGGGAGGGGGAGTAAGTAAAGTTGATGACCAGACCACATTTTGTCCAGGTGCTGCAGCCTCACAAGAGGCTGTTTATTGTCTTTTGCTTCAGAGAAAGAAAGAAAAAAAGCACCAAGCACGGTACATGCCCTTTCCCTCTGAATGGGAGCAAGTGCTAAGAAAACCCTTTATGAATAAGGGTTTTTGTCACCTGCAAGGGCCCCATATCTCATCTTCAGCCTTTTCCCTTTCAAAAGAATAAAGATGTTGCCTCCTCTAATTAAAACGAGGCTGGATGAAGCACTCATAAATGATTGTATTGAGAGCATTATTCTCCGCCCTCCCCACTGCAGTGTCAAATTATACTAACACCAAAAATTATTTCCCTTCATTTGAGGCCAATGGACAGATTTTGTCAAATGTCCTCTTTCACTGGCCGGCATAATGGCATGTGTTGCCAACTGTTGCATATGGTTGAAGATGTTTACCATCTTCTGCCAAAATTCCAAGGCTAGTCTTGGATGCTTAAAACAAACAAACTGATGCTAGGTCTACATCAATAGTACTGGCATTGGTTTACCTTTGGTTGCCTATTATCCTAATCCTCTAAGAGACATACAGAAAAATCCTTGCCTGCTGAGTCAAGAAGGATGGAGGACAGAGAAGTTAAGTAGGTGGGCATGAGGGAAGGAAGTTCTCCCTCCTCTGAGTGGAAAGGGCTATAGGAGGTGTTGAAGGAAAGTGGAAAGTATGATAAAAGGTTTATAATTAATTTTTTTTATTAGGAATTGAGAGGAAGGGGGAAAGAGAGAGCTGTTATAGGAAAAAAAACACGAATGTAAAATGAGCAGAGAAGAGGGGGTGAAATAAACTGGCAGTTTGGGATGGGGAAATAAGGTACAAGTTAAGTGTGAAAGGTGATCAGGAGAAGAAATTGCAGGAGATGGGTAAAAATAGATGGGAAGGAAAGTAAATCTATTTAAATGCCTTCTCTGCCTAGAGCCTCTGCACCAGCAAATTCTGCCCACTATGGAGCAGCTGAATCACAATAGCTCTAGAGTGAATGCCTGCACTTAGCTTGATGAAAACTGAGCGATGGAACTCCTTGCCACAGAGAAAATGTTGCGTCAAAGAATTTAGTCACGTCCAAAGATGGATCAAATATCAGCACTAAATCATGGCAGCATATCTGAAAAATCACAAGCTGCTTCTGGAATTCTCCTTGGAATCAAGCAACACAAGTGTCTGCTTAATGCAACACTTAGTTCCAAATGTAGCTGTGTTTCAAAAGCAACACTTGCTGTTTGACAAATGTAGGTCCAAGAGACTGCTTGGGCTTATATAAAACTGGTTATGGAGGGTTTGGATCTCAGCTAATATATTGGTTGACTAAAAACCGAGGAGTATTTTTTCCCCTTCACGAAATTTGGTTTGTTCCAAACTCCATTATGTATGCTTGGATTAAAAAAAAGGAATGTCCACAAAACGTTTGCTTAAAACAACATTTTCAAGTTCTAAATGTTGCATAATAGCATTGTATTTTAAATGAAGATCAAGCTGATCTAATAATAATAATAATAATAATAATAATAATAATAATAATAATACAACATCCCTTCACGCATGGTCCCAGAACTGGTTACACCAAATAATGCACAATGTTAAAAACAGTTTCAAACAATGTACAATCACAGAAATAAAGTGGGTCCTAAAATATATATATAACTCAGTTGTCAAAAGCTAGGGCAAATAGGCGTCTTGTAGAATTCCAGTAACAACAACAACAAAAAGAATATGTCTGCTTAGGCTAACCAAATATCCTGCTCCAGAGGAACAGCAATGAATAGCCCCATCCTAAATAGAATCCTGAATATTCTATTAGCTCTGTCAGAGCAAAAGCCAAGCTGATGAATTATAGAATGGGACTCCAGACCAAATATAATTTGCTTGCATGGAAGAAATTTGTCTAAGAGCATCCAAAGAAAAAGAAAAGAATGGACTGTGAGATATAGTTTGTTAAGAAGCATTCACCCAATAAATCAGAACATCATCATTGGCTGCCTTAAACCTAGCCAATATTTATTTAAATGAATAAATCAGCCTAGGGACTTGAGAAATGTTTGTTTGTTTAGTTCATTAGCCACCCATCACTGGTCAGGATCCCAGGGTGGTATACAACAGCAAAAAATATTAAATGAAATACGGAATAAATCCAAACATAAACCCAATCTTATAACAGCTGAACCATAGCAATGTTGTTGTTTAATCGTTTAGTCGTGTCTGACTCTTCATGACCCCATGGACCAGAGCACGCCAGGCACTTCTGTCTTCCACTGCCTCCCGGAGTTTGGTCAAACTTACGTTCGTAGCTTCAAGAACACTGTCCAACCATCTCGTCCTCTGTCGTCTCCTTCTCAACATCAGGGTCTTTTCCAGGGAGTCTTCTCTTCTCGTGATGTGGCCAAAGTATTGGAGCCTCAGCTTCAGGATCTGTCCTTCCTGTGAGCACTCAGGGCTGATTTCTTTAAGAATGGATAGGTTTGTTCTTCTTGAGGTCCATGGGACTCTCAAGAGTCTCCTCCAGCACCATAATTCAAAAGCATCAATTCTTCGGCGATCAGCCTTCTTTATGGTTCAGCTTTCACTTCCATACATCATTATTGTGAAAACCATGGCTTTAACTATATGGACCTTGAACCATATCAAGCACTCTCAAATGCTTGAGTGAAGTGATGAATCTTGGAGAAGCATAGAATCACAGAATTATAGAGTTGGACATTTGTCCTCTCATCCTGGAAGAAGAATGCTGTAATGCCCACATTTACCATACTGAAGCTGCTATTATAGTCCTTGGAGGGAAGCGCCATTGGCACCAGTGTGAAGGTTCCTCTCAATACAAATAGCAACTTTGGTGTGGATCAGGACTGTTGTCAAGGTATAGAGTTAAAGCTTTCTTCTCTATCCACCATGGTCCTGATTCTATTTGGTGCACCCCTGGTGATGACTTTTTGCATTAAAACATGCACACTAATTGATTTTCAACATACCTAGTTTGGCCCAATGTCCAAGTCTGGCTGACTTTAATGGTTCATGACTTTAATGTGACACACTAAGATGCATTTCAAAGGGTTTCCTTAGGAGCTGCTTGCAAAAATTCTCCCCTCACTTGCCAGAAACCTCAATGATTTACTACTGATTTAAGCTTCTGTTAAGAAGTTAATATTCCTTCCAGCAAGTGATAGCTTTCATCTTCGCTAACAGCCTTGATTCTTGTGCCTTTTGCAAAGGCTTTTTACGCTCACTTGCTTCAGATGATATTCCTTTTATATTAATCAATATTTAGTCTGATTTGCCTTTTACAGAAGGGCTCAATGTGAGGCTTATTGACTGTTCTTGGGAAGCTTGATGCACGGAGAATTTTAATGTGTAACCTTCCAAGGATAGAACCAGAGCTTTCTAGTGGTATTCTCCACAAATGCAATGGTATATTTTCCAGCCTCTGGATAATGGGAATTGCTTCTAGAAAGCTACAGTGTCTTTGATGGCTCCTTTAGTTCACATCCCATAGTTATCCATCAACAAGCATCCAAGTGACACATGGGACCCTTCAAGAACAGAATGTGCGCATCAGGAAAAGAAAGGATGAATGAGTGAAACTCAGCCATCCTCTCTTTCATTTCAGGATAAATGGTAATGTAAACCACAGATGACAAACTGGTAATCTTCAGGCCAAATCTGACACTCAATTGCTCTGGTTTTTGTTTTTGTTTTAAATTCTACCTACTGCTCACCATAGCATGTTAGAAGAATGAAGCTCTACTTTTATGTATTATTTAAAGCAGAATGTAGCATTATGCATAAATATAATAAAATATTTCACTGGGGAATTAGAAGACCACACTGAAGGGGAAATAGACTCTGGAGAGGAGAGTATACTAGATTTTTGAATCTTGGGAGTTGGGCTCTCTCGGGTAAAGCTGAAAGAGAGAATTTCAGCTATTAAACAGCTTGGCTGTACCTCAGGCTGAAGAAATTTGCCCATTGATATGAGCAATGGGTAGACAATGTCGTTGAGTTGCAACTCCCATCAGCACCAGCCACCATGGCCAGGGATGACAGAGAGATTATGGTTGCAGACCAATAAAATCAGAGATGATGCAAATTGTGGTCTGGAAGGGCACCATGTTGGCTTGTCCTGATGAACACAATACTAAGCATACTTTCTTAGCATGCAGTTCCATAATTCAGTGCAAATATATAGGAACAAAAAAAAAAAAATTGACCCATGATAATAAATTAGGAGGTATGCACACTGAAATTTACCTCACTGTGAATTTTATAACAGGGATTGTCATTTCAGAATAAAAGTCTGAATAACTGATTTTGAACCATGTAAGGCTTCAGGAATTCCATCATGTTAACAACAACAACAATTATTATTACCCACGCTTCACCAGAAAGTCCCTGGAAGGATTTCAATGTTGGTCTAGGAGACAAACTGGCCATCTCATGAATGTTCAAACTTAGCAACATTAGTAAAAATAACATTAAAATGCATTACATTCGGAAAAACTGGCTGTAAAAATGTGTACGTTAGTCAGAACTGCAAATAAAAATGTGTTTATTAGGAAAAATTCACATAAAAACACTGACAATTTTTCATGAGGTTTTTGTTTGTTTGTTTGTTTGTTTTGGGGGGCAGCGATTTACAAATTGCTGCAGAAACCTGGTTAAGAATGGAAAAATGAGAGAGAACTCAGACGGACAGATCTTTCACTCCAGTGCACACACATTGTTTTCTCACAGGATCTCTCTCCAGGTCTTGGATCTTCATTTTACTCCCTCCCCAAAACTTCCACATGTCCCAGTCCTGCATTTTCTCTTCATCTCAAAGTCTCTGTTTTGGATCTTCCTTCTCCGTCACTGCATCTTTTTTTCTCTCCCAAGACACAGGCATCGTTGCTCATTTGCCATTCCCCCCCCCCCACTCTTCTACAGGCCCACCAGCTGATAAGCTCCAATTAGAACAGTCCTGTCTCTTCTCTCTGCTGGCAATGCCCAATTAGAATTATTTCCCCTCTTTTCTCCACTGGTAGCATCCAATTAGAACTTTAGAACAGTTTTAACTGGACACTACCAGCAGAGAGAAGAGAGGGAACAGTTCTAATTGGTCTCTGTTGGCAGCACCCAATTAGATCTGCTCCTTCTCCCCTCTCCTTTTTTCTGAGTCTGCTGGCCAATCAGAATTTGGAAACCATTTGTACATAGAGCCTGGAGGACACCATGGAATGGTGATTGGCTATGATTGGCCTGGGTTGCCCCTTGTAGCACTGCCTGCTAACCAAGCCTACTTTTGTGGATGACAGGCTCTAGAATCAATCTAGATTGGAAGCAGGATGCTGAAAGCAGGATGAGCATGAATGATTCTGGATTC
Organism: Podarcis tiliguerta; assembly: GCF_965153285.1. Lineage (NCBI taxonomy): Eukaryota > Metazoa > Chordata > Lepidosauria > Squamata > Lacertidae > Podarcis > Podarcis tiliguerta. The sequence continues at coordinate 45,338,906 of NC_139540.1, forward strand.
AGAAAAAAACTACGTTTTGTGCTACAAATGGCTTTAGTAATTAGCAGGCTTTGTTGGTGTGTTTTTTGTCTTTTATCAGACAGGGAAACCAGAATGCCCTGGTCCGCAACATGATTGCAGGGCCACAGAAGATAACCAGGAGATGGAAAACAAAGGAAGAAGCTGTAGATTGTCTGTTAGAGAAAATAAAGACAATAGGCATTGCAATTATAGCAAACAGGCCTAGCAGTCCTTTCAGACAAACAATTTCATTAGGAAGAAGAGATCACTAAAGTAAAAATGGCAGTGGGCTGCTGAGGACAATCTCCGGGATAGAGACTGGACTTGGTTCATATGTTAGGAAGTAACCAGTAAAGAAATTTGTTACAAACATTACCTTTCGGCTTGTTGCGCTCGATATGTTGTAACTATTGAATCAAATAACTCAGTATATATTGGAATTCAATGGGACTGGTAATAGAACATTCACTTCTCTTGTCTTTATTTCAGTTAACATGCTCGCCTAGTTATGGAGATGGCCATGTAAAACAGAACCTTGCAAGATGTCAGGCAGATAGAAGCCTGAACATCAGAAGCGGGCCTTAAAGTTTATTTGATTATGTAATGGCTAACCTGCAGTCATAACTTTTCTTCTGGCGCTTTCCCCCTCAGTTCCAGCTTTGTAGATAAAACCACAAGTGTCCAGCCAGCATTTTTATCCCTAGAAGAAATTGACTATTCAAAAGCTGTCATGAGCGTCTGACCACTCAGGGAAGCAATGCTTTGCAAACGTGAAGTATGCTTTATTTCTACCCTTGTGGCTAGTTGGAGTAATTTTAGTGAGCTTGAGAATAAATTGGAACCCAAATGGTTGCAGATTACTAAAACCATGAACTCCTCACCCTCTTCTAAAACAGCACATCAGTGTGAATAAAGGATAAAAATTGAAAGTTAAATGGAAGAGATTAGCCTGGATTTTACAGGTCATATTGATTAGGCAGTCCTAAATACGGTGTACATAAAAATGTTCATAATCCCTTAGATAGACAGGGAATTATTTTCATCTGCTTTGTGTACTGGAAAATATACATGACCACCCAACAAGTGATCTTCCTAAAAATGTGAAGCAGTTCTCATTGCCTTTGAATTATGTTTCACAATTTAACAAATCACTTGGTTAACAGATACAATTGTTGGGCACCAATCAGTACATTGCTTCAGAATATTTCCAGATGTTTTTAAATGTTTTGAGATGGTTTTTCAATTGCTTTGACAGTTTTCTAGTGGTTTTCAGAATTGTTTTGAAATGTTTAAAGTTTTTTATTTTATTTCGAATTTTAAACTTTTTGATGTTTCCGCCCTGGGATTTTTGGGGAGGAAGAGGCAGGGGATACGCATTTAATTAATTAACTAAATACATTCTGGGCTATAAATATGCAATTGGTGTTACTAACCCCCTCTAAGACAGTGATTGGCATGTCAAAAGGCTATCATCTGGGTATGCTCACAACTACTTCCTCGAGTATCCAGTGCATGTATGACACAGAAGTGGGATTATGTCTACTGGTCATGACCACAATGTCAACACGTCTGCTTGCCATGTTGCCTGGAAGCTAAACATCCTGCATTAGTGCAAGGGGGCCCTATGGATACATATCTGTATGTGTTTAGGGAGCCTTTCATGCTACACTGAATGTGCAGCTTGGTGGCATGGCCCACCAACATGTAGATGATGAGGGCATGGCAATGGGTGCCAGTCCCAGTCCCCCTTCATTGCATTGGCTGAAGACACTGGGGGAAGCTTGTTTACACACTGCTAATATATGCTTGTGTTGATCAGCCATGGGGATTTTTATCCTTCTCAATTGCCCTTCACAACTGAGTGTATGCACTCAGCTGAAAGTGCCAATCTTTGGCTGGGTGACTCAGCATACACAGCTTCACATGAGTCCACAAAGTAGCACTGCCTTATATTAAATAAGAACATAATTAAATAAGTGCTCTGCCGCTCTCACATATCTTTGGATCCTTGCCTAGTGTTAGATTAATAACGCTGATCAAGTAGGTAAATGGTGGCAAGACCTTACCAACCTTACCACAAGGAATTTGTTGCTCAAATCCGTATGGCATTTTTCTAATCAAAAGGAAATCTGTAAGCACTTCAGGTAGATTACTCCAATATAGCACTATTGCAATCAATAAAGGCTTAATCAGATACAGCAACCCTGACATTTGAGCCTGTGAAGAGGGAAAACACATTTCCTCATATCCAAACAGAAGAAAGTTGAGATACTGGTTATGTGTTAAGATTACTGCACTGTGCTTTCAGTGTCATCTTCATTTAATAATATTAATAATAATATCAAATAAATAATAAATATATTACCAGCCGATCTCAGGGCAGGTTACAACAATGCCTCTGGACAGCGGCGGAGCAAGCCGAACAGGCGCCGGGGGTGGCCCGTGGGGGCGGGGCCAGCTGCCCATGAGGCAGGCCATCTGGGGCAAGATGCTCCTTGGGGCCTCTGAGGAGTCTGCCTGCCTTCTCCCACTCAGCCGCCCTACAGCTGAGGGGGAGGTGGCGGGTGGACCATTTGGGGCAGTGTGGAGCCTGCATGCACCCAAGCCATCGTGTCACTCCCAGGAAAGACGCGCGGCTCGGGCGCGCTGCAGGCCCCATGGTGAGCGCTGCGTGCCATTTTGTCACCCCCCCTCAGTGGTGACTCCTGGGTCAGACTGCCCTCACCACCCCCATTTCTCCCTCCCTGCCTCTGGGTCTCAGTATAGAGGCATTTGGGGAAGTAAAGATGGAGGTGCCTTCTGTTAACAGTGCTGAGTGCTGCTCATCCCCACTGCTGTCAAGGAGGCATGGGGTGGACCCAAAGGGCACTTTGCTGGGGGTCTCCTAAAGAAGTTGTGACCCCGAACCACGCTTCAAAATTTCAGTTACAGAAACAAATGGACTAATGGAGGACAGAACTTTGTTAGAACCTATTCTGACCCACTGCTATGAATTGTTCCTTAAGCGTTTTCGCTGCTAATGGAATGGTTAAAGCCAGGGTTATACAAAAGGCAACTGGAGGAAAGTCCTGTAGAGGAAAAGAGATGAAAAGGCAAGGTAACATCTCAGCTTGTGCCACTGGGCAGAGTTTCACATAGAACACAACTCAGTCAAGTTTCAAAATGGCATCAAGCAGCTTCTTTTAGCTGTAAAGTCTGTTAAATACAGAAATGCCAGAAATAAAAGATTTCACCAGGCAATAAAGGATTAGAAGTATTGAAGGGGATTTTAGCAGACCTTAGTCTGAAACAGTGGTTTTGAGGTACTGAATTTCACACAGCACTATAGTAATACAAACGGTTGAGTGTTCTGTGCTGTATTGTGCTTGTGGTAATGAAACCTTACTACAAAGAGTACATGATTTACTGGGAGGAATGGAGGAGAGAGAGGAATCCTCTCACCTCTCTCTAGTTCTCTTATTGGTTACTAATGAAGGACAGTTGTGTGTATCAGCACCATTTAAAAAAATCTCCTTTTATTTGTGCTCCCCCTATGACTATATCAGTTTTGGTTTCTCTCTGTTTTTCATTTTTCTAATCTTAAGTTTGGTTCTCCACATTTCTACCACGGTCTGTTGTCGGCATCTTAATGCATATTTCCCCTAATATACATGTTTTTGCAAAGCAATTTGCCCCAATATGCTGCATTTTGTATGTTATTTTCACAAATATATTCATTTATATGCACACTATAGATGCACTTTTGTACACATTACTTGGCTGGAGAACCACATTGCAAAAATCGGAAAAGTGTGAATTTTGAAGGATAGCTATGTTTCAGTTTGGATATTTTTTCAGAAAATACGAACTGAATTAAATTCCACTCCCATCCCTAGCTCCACTTGTCTCCTCATCTCTACTGGGACAGCATTTGGTTCCTTCAATCACTCGTCCCCTGAGGAAGAAGCAACCAAATTAAGCAATGCCTGGCTTTTCTCTCCGACTTTTTGGAAAGCTGATGAGGTGAAGGAAAAACCTGCAGAGGAAGAAGAAAATAGTCACAGTATCTGGGTTCAGCTGGGCTTTCTGGGTTCAAGGTTGAGCCCTGGCACAAAAGAAGCCCTGAGTGGGGCTAGGGTTGCTATTGTGAGTCATATCTCTGGAGCTTAACTTCCCCAACAGATTACATAATTGTCACATATTCACCATATTTACCTCACCTGAATCTGAAAGATTTATTTTAAATTACAGAGTTGTTCAATTGTTCAGAGTTCATCTCCAGCACAAAAACTCAGGGCATGCAATTTTTTAAAACAACAACAACAGGATTCTGACTTTATTTGATTCCATAAATTTCTTCCTTCATTCTAAATTTCTCTTTAATTAACTGTTCCAATAAAAGAGAGAATTAAATAGCAATTATCTGCAGCAATGATTGTACTGCCTTCAAAATGTTGGGGAAGTTATACTAAATCCAGCTTTTCAGATAAGTAGCCTAAGGCAAAGACCACAATATATATATAAAAGGAAATGGTACCCAGTGGACAGTGATGGGTCACAAAACCTACTTCATTTTATGAGTGATACAGCTTCAGCCTGAAGCCTGCTTTTCTTTTAATCTCACAATTTCATACATTGCAGTATATCTACAGCATTTATTTGTTTTCTTTGGAAAGTGAGAGTTACCGAGATTAAAAAAGGCAGAGGAGAGTATTGGAAAAAAATTATACTGAAGGGGACAATAGAAAGGGGGGGAGGGAAGCAAGGCAGTTCAACTGGGTAGCAGTGGCCTGGCACTGACATTTTGTACATCTGCCCCTTTCTCAGTCTCTATTTTCCCTTGGTACACTTCCAGTGTTTCTGACAAACCTCCCAAGTGCCTCTCACTGACACATTCACTTGTCAAATGCTGAAATGTTATGATACGTGAACAGGCAGAACTTAGCTTTCTGGCATTCTAACCTTAAAGGCTTTTACTTCAAAGGAAGCTCCACTGGGTCGGGTAGATTCAGTGGATAGAAATAATCAATTTTGTTCTAATGTGCTTTGTAGGGTCCCCTCCCAAAATGCAAACACAGGAGAGTGGTTTTGCCCTCTCTTTTGCTCTGACTTTGCGCATTCAAGTTGAACTTGGAACAGTTCAAAAAATTAGTACATCTTTAGTTCATTCCCCTTTCCTGCCACTGGAACGCCAGGAGACAGCACAACTAGGTAAGCTGAATTAGGTAAGAACATAAGAGCACACCTTCCCAGTGGCGTAGCGTGGGGGGTGCAGGGGGGGCCGGCCGCACCGGGCGCACCGTCTGGGGGTTAGGGGGCGCAAATCCACGGGTTAGGGGGCGCAAATCCACGGGTTAGGGGGCGCAAATTACTTGCCTTGCCCTGGGTGCTGACAACCCACGCTATGCCACTGCACCTTCCAACATTTCTCCAATGAAAATAGGGATGTCCTATTCAACAATGACAGCAGCAGCAGCAGCAACAACAATTTTACTACTTGTACCCCATCCATCTGACTGGGTTGCTCCAGCTATTCAGGGGCAGCTTCAACATATATAAGAACATAATAAAACATCAAACATAAAAAAAAATAATCCCCATTTAGGGCTGCCTTCAGATGGCTTGAGGGTTAGGTAACTCCACACACTCAAACATTTCTCTGATGAAAAAACGGATGTCCTACCATACCCTCCAATATTTCCCCAATGAAAATAGGGACGTCCTAAGGAAAAGCGGGACATTCCAGGATCAAATTGGAAACCGTGATGGCTTTTGTAAATCCAGGACTGTATCTGGAAAATAGAGACACTTGGAGGGTCTGTAAGAGTCCTGCTAGATCAGATCCAATGGCTTATATTGTCCAGCATTCTATTCTCAAAATAACCAATCAGATGCCTCAAAGCAGGACATACAGTAAATGCAACTGCACCCTTCCCACTTGTGCTAACAACAGTTGCATACCTATGAACTTTTGATACTGGATGCATGAGCTGTTAGGCCTGGTAGCCATTCATAACCTCATCCGCATTTATTTGTCTAAACCTCTTTCAAAGCCTTCCAAGTTAGTGGCCATTATACATCTTGTACTGTGTTCCATAGTTTAACTAACGTAAGGCTGTAAGAAGATCTATCAGATCGGGCCAATTGCCCATCTAGTCCAGCATCCTGTTCTCACAGACACCTATGGGAAACCGGCAAGCAGGAGCTGAGCAGAAGAGCACTCTCTCCTCCCATGGTTTCCAGAAATTGGTATTCAGAAGCATTGCTGCATCCAGCTGAGGAGGCAGAGCATAGGCCTCATGGGTAGCAGCCATCAATCGCCTTCTCCATTCCTCTTGTAAATCCATCCAAGTTGGTGGTCATCACTGCCTCCCATTGTGTGGTCAATACTGCCACATAACTATGTGCTGTGTGAGGAAGCCCTTCTCCTTGTCTGTCCTGGATCTTCCAACATTGGTTCTGGAATTATGTGGGGGGAATTCTCTCTACTCCCTTTGTCAACGCCATGCATAATTTTATATATGTTGACCATGCCATAACTTATTCATTCCCCCCCCTAAACTAAACAAAAAAACCCAAAAAACCTAAACCCACCACCTAAATGTATTAACATTTCTTTATCGGAGGTTGTTTCAACTCCATGATAATTTAGCTCGCCTTTTTCTGCATTTCGCCCCAACTCTACAATATTGCTTTTGGGACGTGGAACCCTGATGTTGGGAAAGATGGAGGGCACAAGGAGAAGGGTACGACAGAGGACGAGATGGTTGGACAGTGTTCTCGAAGCTACCAGCATGAGTTTGACCAAACTGCAGGAGGCAGTGGAAGACAGAAGTGCCTGGCGTGCTCTGGTCCATGGCGTGCTCTGGTCCAACGAAGAGTCGGACACGACTAAACGACTAAACAACAACAACACTCAGAACTGTACACAGTATTCCAAGTCTGGTCACACCATAGATTTGTATAACAGTGATGGCATATATTTGAGATCAGGCTCATACAGTATGCTCCTTTCAACATCTGTCAAACTATGTTTATTAGGCAGCAGTGCCACCAGACATAAGTCAGGCAGCAGCACCCTCAGAATTTAATCCTCTTGTCATAGCTTGCATTATGGGAAATGTAAACCTATTAAACAGCCTTCTTTGTATTTTTTTTTTAAAAAAAACTATTTCCCAAAGAACAGCATTAAATAGTTTTTTTCTTGTCACGGGGGCTGTTCCTGCTTCTAGACATTTAAGACAACTACCTCATATGGCAAAGTGTGTTCTCCCTCATGGAGAGCATGGGTTGCGGGTGGGGTTGACGAGACACCTCACTGTTGCTAGGCAAATGGTTTGGCCATCCTTTAAGCAGGGGCGGGCTGTTACTGGGGAAATCTAGATGTTGCCATTTGTTGATTGACAGCCCTATTTGTTAAATACAACCCACGCAGCGACGAACTTCCTCTTTTAGCTGCGTGCTTTGGATCACCCGCCCTCCCTTCCCTAATTTTAGGCTGTTTGCTTGACCTTGCTATGTCTGTCATGGGGTTGTCTGCTTTGGGGCAGGGGAGGAATTTTGTCCATTTGGCTGATTAGTGTGTGCCACTTGGTTTTTGCCTAATGCATAGCAAATCATCACAACTTGTAAGGTTTGCGGTTAGGCATTGGTCTTGGAATTGGTTGGTGGAGGGGTATAGATTTGGCTGTGCCTGCACCTCCAAAATGCTGCTGCTGCTTCAAGGGTTTTCCGTTAAAGGAACCCAGGGGCTCCCCATGCTTTTGTCCGAAACCCCCTGGCAAGGGGCTAGGGCCACGCAAGCCCCTGGGAACATTCTGGGGCATGATTCCCAGTCCCGTCTCTCTCCCCAGGGGACTTACCCTTGCTGACTTTGCGGGGGGTGCGAATGTCAGAGCTTCCCCATGTTGGGTCAGTTAGTGCTACCAATGCCTAAGCAACCACTCACATTGCTGTAAATTGAATAAAGTTGTAGCCAAAATTATGCCAAAAACCTTAAACAAAAATTAAGTGTCAATTGTGTTTTTCTTTTGGGGGGGGGTGTGTGTCTTGGGGACCTTGATGTGCAAATGCTGGAGGGCTTTGGAAGCAGCCGAGTCCTCTTTCCATCTACTTTTGAGGTAGCATAGGGCTGTCTATGCGACACAACCTGCCCTGCACCCTCATAAGTTGTCTGCTGCCTCAGTCGTGATAGAGCACACTATTCCATTGCCGCTGTTGAAGTAATATCCAACACTTGTCCTGCTGGCTTCTGTACATAGAATGAAGAGGTATTTTGACCTTAGCCTCAGGCAGCAAAGTGTCTTAGGGCATCTCTTTGTCATATATATGTTTCGAAGAACTCTGCAGCTTATTAGAGTAGGCTGAGAAAATGGTATGTCCCAATAGCTTGCCTGTTTATGGAGATCTGCAGAGTAGGATCTCTTTGTTGTCCCACTGACTGCAACAGGTACACTTTGGAGCACAGGTGTGCTGGTTGAAGATGTACTTCCATTTGTCTGTATGGAGTCTTCCAACCTTCAGTTCATTGGATCTCCAGTTCAATTATTATGAGGGGCGGGGGGCTACACTCTCTCCACTTTCTCCACACCAGGCATACACCTCTGTCAAGTCCCTCGCCCTTACTTTTTGTCTAAATTAACAAGCCCCAAATGTTGTAAGCTTTCCTTTCAAGGGACACAGCCCCTCAATCATTTTAGTTGGCCTTTCCTGAAACTCTGCCAGCTTGGCAATCTTGTTTCTGAGGGGCTGCAACCAGAACTGTACACAGCACTCTAAGTGTGGTTACACCATATATTTGTATAACAGCATTGTGATAGTCACAGGTGTTTTTTTTTCCTAAACCCCTTTCCTAATGTGCCCTAATAACTATGCTAGGAGTAAGAGTCATACACACACACTTGAGGGCTCAGAATCCTTTGCAGGGTTCACAACTCTTTTCAGGAAAAGTTTTTTCCTACCTGGTAATTTCTTGTACACCAAGCTTGAGAGCTGGTAAAATTTCCATTCAGCTTTGTGCCAGAGCACCTTTTGGGAAACTGTATTCATTCAGTTATTATGATGACTCTGAAGGGGTGTGGGGGGGGGGGCTTTACTTGATGGTATGTCAAAATAATAAATGTACATGCCAATTGACCACATGTTCACTGTAGGTGAGTTTTTTATTTTTTTGTGTGGAAAGCAACAATGTAGTTCGTACTTCTTGTGATCTTGGTTATTGTCCTTTAATTAATGCCAATGTTCCAGAGAAGATGTTTCCAAAAGAATACTACTCCTTAATGTTCGATATAGCTCTCATATGACAGAATAAGGAACAAATGATCCTTAAAACATAACAGCCAATTAAAGAGATATGGATGCAATTCATTTTAACCAGACACTATTCCATTCATGTGGGAGATTAATCACCAATGGAAGTGGCCAAAGCTAACAATTTAATTCTTCCCACTTGGCTGCCTTGCATTCCTGCCTCAGTGTGACCAAGGAAGTGCTGGGTTTGAGGAAATAAATAAATAAATAAATTTCATTCTTTGCATGTGTGGGCAAATATTTGGTATCAAATGAGGGAATTGGTGTAAATGAATGCATTGATCCCTTTCACAATCCAACCACAAACCAAATTAGGGTAAGATTTATGTGATGTCAAGTTCAGCAGTTGTATTGCTAGAGCTCTGATATAATTAAGGTTGCTGTTAAGCGGTGGTGGTTGTGGGGGAAACAAAGCGGTAGAGGCACTTTTGCTAACAAAGAGAGGAGAGGCACCAACTGGAGCAATGACAGGTTTATTGACTACATAGCCTGTTCAGTGACCTTATTACTTTGACCATAAATGGCGTTAAAATCTACTAGTTCACAATAAATATAATGATGCCAATGAGCTGTATCCTCATTAAATATGCTCATAAAAATCTGCATGGAAGAACTCATGGAAATTAGGAGGGACCCCTGACAATGGGCATGTTCCATACTGATTATTATATTTCTTACCTGATCTTCACTGTGTGAGGTCCCAGGGTGGGTTATAACAATTTGGAAATAAAGTCTTAAAAACTGTGAAAACAGATTTCAATCAGGAGAATATGATGATTGAAAACATCACACAAATTCCTATACATTTTTAAAAAAATATAAAGCAAAATAGCTGGATTGTCAAGTGAAGGGATACATTCTGTGGATGGAATCTAGGATGGTGAAAGCAGACTTTGGCTCATGCAGTGGGGCTTCACGTTTCTCCGCTCTCCTCTGCAGTCACTTCCAACTGCCACAAAATCTGTTCCAGAGGGTCCCCCAATCATCTAGAGTAGATTCTGAAGGTGTGAAGAGGACTTTAGTGGGGAAAAGAGAAAGGTCAAGTCTCACTGGATGAATAGAAGAGCACATTCTGCTTGCACGCAGACAGCATTGGATACAACCCCAAAATATTTATTTAAAACATATTTTAAAGAGCCACCTTTTTGTATATCAATTATAGTGGAGTCATGAAAGGATGGATGAATCTGTCTGTCAATGTCACTTTTGCATATTTTTACATATAATTCCACCCCATTCTCTTCCTGCATGGGGAAATACAACCCCAAATTTCTTTAACAACGTTTCTGGATCAACTTGTGGGCATTTCTTAAAAATCCACATGAAATGTACACATGATTTTGTGTGCATTCTCCTACTACATATTTTTGTACAATCTACCAATTTTAGTAAGCAATTTCCCCTGATATAATGCATTGTGTACATTATTTTCACTAACACATTCATGTTTTGTATGCACTTTTCCTAATGCACACATTGTTGTAAGCATTTTTGTTTTGTGTTGTGCAATTTGGAGAGCTGCAAATTTCAGAGGACACCTGTTTCATTTCATGCATTGGTTTTGGAAGTACAAATCTGATGGGTTCACATTAAAATGCTAGCTAAACAGCCCCCCTTACCTAACGCAGTCTACCAGTCCAGCTTGTCAGCCACTCTGAGAATACAACAAGGCAGAAGAGAATTGCATTAAATAGTCAAGCAATAAATAAACTGTGTCATATCCAGTCCCTGATAGCTTCGTTGAAACCAGGGTTGCTCAGAGCAATTGCCACAACAGAACATCGACCTCCTTTGCTTTAGCTATATCATACTATCAGAATTCTGAACAGCCCTGAGGCTGCCTGCTTTCACATCACTCTGTCAGCCAAAGAGCAGCTGAGCTCGTGGCATGCTGTATCCTTAGATTTATTGTCCACAACAGAAATTTCTCTGTATAATGAGAAAGCACAAAAAGGCACAGGAAGCACCACACAAACCCGCAGAGAGAAAGGGAGCTTCAGAGGTAGTACTCAAGAGTCTCCTATTATTAGCTTAGTTCACAGTACAATAAACTGGAGTGTTTGTATTTAAGCTGATTTAGTCCTTTAGGTTTCAGTAATATAAAAGCCAGCTAAATCCAAGGATCCCACTGTAGATGACTTGCAGATCAAGGGAAGACAAATAGAAATACATAGGAAAGGAACATATGTAACAAATGTAGCAAAATAGCCCAATAGATTTTGCATCCTTGCCTAAATAATAATAGCTAAGATCCAATTGGGAATACCCAATGAGACTTTACCCCTTGTCCCATCCGAGGCTGAACACAAGACTTGCGTGTCTAGACCCCACAACCACCCCATTGCAGAAGAATAAAACACACTAGGACACAAATATTAGGTTAATGTTATTGGGCAAATTTAGGTCACAACTTTATTGATTACAGAATGTGAGCGGTAATTGGCTTAGGCATTGAATGGACCCGACTATATCTGACTCCTGCCCATTGTGCAGGGAGTCTGGTAAGGGTAAACCACCAGAAGCGGGAGCCCCGTCAATGCAGACCAACTTGAGTTTCCCCAGGTGTTCCCGACAGGGTCATCATGGCCCTAGCCCTGCCCCAGGCTTCGGACAAGATCCAAACCCCCGGATTCCTTTATCAGAATACCCTTAAGCTTGATGGGGCAGGTGATGGCCACACCTCCCCTCCCCCATCAAAGGGTCAAACAATGCCTAACCGCCACTAGAGCCTAAAAGGCTTGCTGCCAAATGCCCTCAATTGGAAAGGTGTACGCCATCATCACGAAATAGGGCCAACTTGGTGAAAACTATGGTGGGATACGCAATCACTCGACCACCCATCTTGAGCACCTTATGTGCCATGGAACGATTCAAGCATTTTTGAGCATGATCTGTTGCAGCTGGGCAATTACCACCACGCCAAACATGTCTCTCCAGTAGCAGCGACAAAAATAGAGTCATTTTGGGGAAACCTAGTGCAAGATTGTCCAAGTCCGTTTTGATATTGAAGAGCAAGTCCACGCCTTTCCGGGAAGGCAAATCGTTTTCGCTCAGCTGCAAAACCAAAGCGTTGGGACGGCCATGCGCATCAGCCCTGGCCTTCACAATTGGCATCATCGCCATCAAGCGCATCCCACTCCTCGCTATCCTGGAAATATGGATGTGTACTGGTAAACCCAGCTGGCACCCCAGGCCGCTGGCCACCACTCATGCCCGAGCCCAATGGACGATACTGTGTCCCACAATCCAGATTTCCAAGGAATTTTCTCTGAAAAGCAAGAAAATGACAGCGGAGTCTAAGAGATTGGTCTGTTTTAAAATTTGGAGCTGTCGCGGATATAATTTTTGTATGCGTTGGATTGCCATCGCCCCATGTCTTTTATTCTGTCCGCTGGCAGACCCCAGTGGGAGGCCATTGTAGTGGCCCCAATCCTAAAAGAATGGGCCGCGTATTCCATAGCTGGGAGCCCACACACTTCAATAGCTTTGTGCATTACCTGCATGAACTGCTGCCCAGCGAGACGGGTCCCATCCTCATGCACCAGAAAAGGACCGGAACCTGGGGGCCTAAGATCAATAAACTTTTTTGTATCCTTCACAGGGCAGGGGCCACTTTTAAAGGTTGCTGGCAGCCGGACCAAAGCGCCCTTTCCTTTCTGGTCAGTTTTTGAGCGACGGATGCAAACTACCAACTCTATATCTGAAAGCTGGATATCATCAAGCTGCAAGCCTCGTGATAATGGACCCGGGTTGCCTTCATGGACTACTTTGCTGACTCTTAGGGCTCCAAAAAATGCGATGGAATAGGCAGCTGAAAATAAATGGGACTCATAACTGGAACAACAGACTGATTTCAATTTTCTGCGTATATTACTAAGGAGATCGAATGAAACGGGCCTGTGGCCTTCTTGCTTGGGGGTTGTAATCTACGCCACCCTTCAAGTGCCCTATGGACCATGAACTGGGCACAAGGGTCTGTGAAGTAAATAGATTTTGTGAAGAAGGAAATTCAGGCCGACTGGATTCTTAAGGTCTTTGCAGCCTGACCAAGGTTGCGCAAATGAACCAGGTATTGTAGCACTTGGTCGGTGGTGGTGGGCACTTGATGTGCAATACTCAGCGATTGTCCCCAAAATGTTAAAAAATTGGACCAGGCTTTTGTGTAAGACCTAAGCATAGAAGGGGCAACTGAAGCCAATTCTCCTTGCATTATGTCTCGCTTCCAAGGCTCCATAGGTGCTCCAGGAATCGCTCTGGCAGTTGTTTCACCTCTGGGGCTAAAAATGGAAGCGGTCCATCTGAAATCGAAATAGCGCATCCGCAATATTGTTATTAACTCCAGGAATGAATTTTGCTGAAATGTAATGCTAAATTCCAAGCACCGCAACACAAATGATCGGAGTAGAGTGGAGACCCTCTCTGAACGCAAAAATTGTTTGGTCAGGAGCCCCAAGACAATGAGCCCAGCCAGCTTTTATTCACAGTCGCATAAGCACTACACTACAGCATGGCCATAAACTTGTACATCCAACCGCTGAAATATACACCCAATATGTAGCAATGGAAATTTATGTTACTGCTTTATGAATGAACACTGTGTTTTATGAATGGACTCTGCATTTTGTGAATTACCTAAGAGCCACCAATAGGGGGCTCTAGAATCTGACAGCTAACCAATTGGGTACTACCAAACAGCGACCCCTATTGCTGAAAGCAGGTAACCAGCAGGAAATGCTTCAGCTCAGCCTTTGCACTGTTGACTGAACACCCTCTGCTGTGCAGATAATGGAGAAAGCTCTTAAATTATATCCCTTCTAGCATCCTGGCCAACTCTGTTACTCTGCTGTAAATCCTGGTGCACCAGAAACACAGAATAGCAGCAAATAAAATCTGCTCATATGTCAGCAACTGATAAGACTTGTCAACCTGTTCTTCCAAAGTCTTCCTAAATTATAAAGCTCCAAAATACAGGCCAAAAGAGAGCAGGTCTGGGAAGAGCGAGGCATACAAGGGGCACCACCAGTGAAAAGGTCCTGCTCCATGTAACTCCTGCCCTGTCATTTGATAGAGTGCCCACTTGCCCTCCTTCTTGACATGGAATGCTCTCTATTGAAGTCTCCAGGTCCAGTACAAAGACCATAAGAAGGGAGAGCAGGAACCTTGAAGTTCCCAACAGCTGTTAATCAAGCAAGCAAGCACACAGGTCACCTTTGTCGCAGTCAGGATGCCTATGTCCTGGCCAGGCCTGCACCCAATCTTGTTTTTGTACAATCTTGTTTGTCCTCAGTAACCAAATTATATTATCAACATATACAAGCAGGAAAGTTGTTTTCCTTCATTTGCAAGGAATCGTACAAAACAAAGTGGCACTAATAAAGAAAAGTTCCAGGGTGGCAACAGAAAGCAAACTAAAAATGCTTTTGCAGTTCATCAAAACTATCCAGCAATATCAAGTTACAGTATAGGAAAACTGGTGCTATTAACAGTAATCCTTCTAGTTGGTTAATTGGTTTGGCAACTTCCATGCACATGACGTGTGATGCTAATTATTTTCCCCAAGAGTTAAATGAAAACTAATCAGAGGCAACTACCGGAGAGCTATGAGATTCAGGGGAGGGTTAGATGCCTTGTCAATCCCAGCAGGTATATAAGAGGACGCCCAGGCCTGTGGCCTACCCAGACTTTCCTTACTATGTAAAGAAAATGGGCAAGATGAGCATCTGCCACATCTATGGTAACCAGTTGGCCCAGAAGAGCTGGGGGTTCAAGTTATGATTTTTTTCCAGAATTTATATCAGTGCGTACTAACAAATCTTTAGTAGTTTAGACCACAGCGCCACCCGTGTCCATAGTTATACAATACATGCCCTGATATCACCAATATTGACAGCAAGGAACAGAAACATTTTGATCATGGGGCCTCAACTTTTAAATGTCCTCCCCTTGTTTATTAATCGGTCATTCCCCTTGCTGACTTGTGGAAAGGCATTGAAGAGGGCACTATTCTCTTTTAGCTTTTAATATGGTTCAATCCCACCGCTATTTCTGAACTTTATCTTGCCACTTGTTTAATTCTTGACATTTTTATTAACTTTATTGATACAACTTTATATTTACTAGCTGCTTTTGCACCTCTCTGATTGAGAGGCAGGATATAACTATTATTAATTAATTAATTAATCAATTAATCAATGCATAAAATATATAGCTTGGCCCTGGTGTTAGTGTAAGAACGGCATTGATTCTTAAATGTGTATGTAAAGCAAAGGTGAGGGAGAAAGGCTGTGTAAAATCTGTGCTGGATGCTGTGAACTGGGGATTTAAAATTTAAACAGCCAGCATCATCTTGCTTATTGATTACTTTGCCTGTGATATTTGCTCACCATTCCCGGTCTTGTTTGTCATTTGCATCACTTCAGATCTGCTGTGCGAGGTGAGAATCCATAAACCCTAGGTTCACCAATTCTGCCTTTATAAGCAATCCCCTTGGTATATTTAGCATCATGGAATTTTGAGCAATTTCCATTCTCAAACATTAGGATAAATCCCATTATGTTTCACAGGACAACAGTATTAAGACACTTTAAAAGACAACAACCCTAAGTTGAA
Source organism: Podarcis tiliguerta (assembly GCF_965153285.1). Taxonomy (NCBI): domain Eukaryota; kingdom Metazoa; phylum Chordata; class Lepidosauria; order Squamata; family Lacertidae; genus Podarcis; species Podarcis tiliguerta. The sequence continues at coordinate 45,354,803 of NC_139540.1, forward strand.
AGCAATCTATTTAATCTGCTTTCTAAGTGATCCGTGGTGATTATATTGATTTTTATTTTAAGATATGCTGGGAAGCTCTTACAAGGTATCTTGTCACTTTTATTGGATCTGAATTATTTATTGGCGCATTATGTAACCCTAGATTAATAAACATGGGTTTCTACGTACAGAGTGTTGCATCGTATTTCTCTTTCAGACACATAATATCAGCATTTGAGCCTACTTATTTATGAATGCTACACACATTCATGCACACGTCTTTTAAATTTTTAGATAACTCAAATCTTGCTTTGGAGTGTGGGATGGTGTTGATACAAGCAATAAAGAGACCAAAAACAATAACTAATTTACAATGTATCTGAAGAAAAAATCACATATTAAATGTGGCAGCACATGAACTTTGGGATTCCCTTCCTATTGTGATCAAGCTCTGTACTCTTTTCGGTGCCTGCTAAAAACATTCTTGTTTAGACAAGCCTATCCAGATGCTTAAAAGGCTGAGGTAATTTTATCCTGTTTTAGTATTTTAACTTTTCTATGTTTTAAAGTATGGTTGTGAAATTTTCTTGATTTTCTTGTTTTATTTTTTGCAAACACCCTTGAGGATTATTTTTTTTTTGGGGGGGGGAAATAAATTTAATGAAACAAAATAAATAAGTAAAATAAGTGTCATTCTATTATTCTTTTCAGCCACATCAAAATTGTGTGTGTGGTATTTACTATATATTTTAGAGAGTGGTTTGTTTGTTTGTCTGTCTGTTCTGTATGGGTTCAAACACCTTTTGAGATATTGTGACCCATTTTGACTGTTCCCAATATGGAGGAGCTGGTTTTCATCCAAGTGTGGAAGCCAAATTGAATCAAGATTGTTGAATGAGCCATTCCAAACTGTGCTGATTTGAATGCCTCTTAATATCTTGTCACCCAGTCTGGTGTGAAAGTTCCAAACAGTGTTGTTTAGATGCCTCTGAAGATATTGCTGCCTTATTTGGCCTGATGGAGGAGCAGGTTTTGGTGAATGTTTGGATTTCATTGGATGCTATTTTGAGCATCAAGATGTTGCACCAAACTCTTACAAGTGGCATTGATTAGGACATCTCAAGATGGTATTGTCACCCAGTTTGGCATGATGGATTCTAAGGGTGAGGAACAGGTTTTGGCAAACATTGGGATGCCTTCAAATGACATTTGAATCAAGCTGGCAGATCAGACTATTCCAAATTGTGTCTATTTGGATATTTCTGAAGATACTGTTGCCAAGTTTGGTGAGATATTGTCCGATTTGTTGTGACAGTTCTAAATTGTGCCGGTTCAGATGCTTCTAAAGATATAGTCACCCATTTTCACATTATAAAGGAGCAGCTTTTGGCCTATGTTTGGATGCCACATTTTTTAAATAAGCTTGCAGACCAAACAAACTGCATTGGTTTTAAATCAAGTGTGAAAGGAAAGTATGAGTGTTGTGTGCACTAAGTAGTGCACAATGCACATAACAATGAAAATAACATATAACATGCATTTTATTTGGATAAATTACTTACAATATTTACTAGAATCATGAATTTTCACTGGAAACTTATGAATTTTCATGAGGATTTAAAAAAGAATTTGCAAAACTGATGTGGAAATGCCAACAACTGAGTTTGCGATTGGAAAAATGAGAAACTGAAAGGAATCAAAACTGACAGCCCTACACAAAGAACAAAATGAAAACAATTCACTACTACAAGGTGTTGTAATAGCCATTAATGTGGATGGCTTTACAAAGGTTTTAAACAAATTCACGGAAGAAAAGGCTATCAATAACTGCTAGCCAGGATGCTGTGTACTATATCCAGCACCAGAGACTTCATGAATATCAGTTCCTGAGGATCATGATTGGGAGACATCTGTTGCCCTCATGTCCTGCTTGTGGGCTTCTCATAGGCACTTTGTTGACCACTGAGGAAAAAGAATTCTGGACTAAAATTTTAGCCTAGATGGGCCTAGAAAGGGGAGGCAGGCACAACCCTATACTAAAGGACTAAAGGGCCAGTACAGGGGACAGCAAGAAAATAAATCAAAGTAAGATGAGATTCTCTTCCTGTAGCATAAAACAAAATATCCATTAGTATTCAATTAAGTTTTACTCAGAGTGAATTAATGAACATGGCAAAGTTAGTTCCATTAATTTCAATAGGTCTACTTCAAGTAAAACGTACTTGCATACCACTTGATGCAGATATTGCTTTGGTATCAACAGTATTGTGTGCTGGAGCAGGGAATATGAGGAGTTCTTAAGTTATACATGGCTTGAGTGTTTTAATGACAACATAAAGAATTAGTGGGCAGCCTTGGAAGAGCTTTAGCCAGAAAAATGTTGCCAGTTCTCATGTTGACAGAAGATGCAGTTAAAGCTGCTAATTATCTGTAGCAACAGGTATGAAAAAGAGCCATGGGGTGCTCTATTTATACACAGCGGGCTGCCTGAGGCTTATTGAAATTGAACATGTGGATTTCCTTATAAATAAAATATCTATATAAGTGTTATTTTGATTTAAATGTTTGCGTCTGTCAACTGATGTAAAAGCAATGAAAAGCACAGTTAGGAGAAAAAAGACCTGGTAATTCTTTATTTAAAAAATACCCACCCAAATCTTTATACCAGGATAGCCAATACAGTGCCATCCAGATGTTTTGGACTAGAACTACTATCAGCCCCAGCTAGTACAGCCAATGATCAGGGATGATAGGAGGAGGAGTCCAAAATATCAAGAGTGCACCATATTGGCTACCCTTGCTTTATACAAACACTTACCTGTTAATTTCAGAGTCTTTGGCTTCTTGGACCATGATCTCCTCTTTCTTGTGGAAAGATTCCTGGCAGGAGATGGGTTGCACCTCACAGTGGTTGGCAAGAATGCGTTGAATCTCACCAACTTGATCAGGAGAGCTTTAAACTAAATGTTGAGGGGGAAGAAGACAATGTGACAGGGGAACACCGGGTACTGGGGATAATAGCTTCACTGTTGCACAGGAAACTGAGGTGGTGCTCCAGAAACCTGCTAAAGAGCAGGAAACTACAAGAAGGAAGCAGCTGGAGGGAATGACTCATAGTTTAAGTTGTCTCTATACTAATGCACAGAGATAGGAAACAAGCAAGGTTATGAGTTTCAGCTCTTAACACAATGTGGTAAATATGACCTAATACTGGAACCTGTGGGGTTAGACTCAAGACTGAAATATAAAAATTGAGGGGTATAACCTATTCAAAAGAAATAGACAAAACAGGAAGGGAGTAGTAGTATTGTATGTAAAGGATGTGTATGCTTGTGCATGGCTACCTTGTGACTCAATCAGAACATTGCTGATCCTACTTTCATTGCAGTGATACTGTGAGTATGATATCCCTAGCAAATATTGTACATGCTAAAGCAAGCTCTAACACATGTGAGATCCATTGGACCTGAGATGGGGAACCTGTGACCCTCCAGATATTGCCGGACTATAGCTCCCATTGCCCCTGACCATTGGCTATGTTGGCTGGGTCTGATAGGAACTGGAGTCCCACCACATATGGAGGGCAACAGGTTTCTTGCCTTTCTATTAGACCCATATCCATGCAATGATAATTTAATGATGTGAATTTGCCGTTAGTCTGTAGCAGCCAGATGACAAAAAGTATGCAGTGCCTTAGATACATTTTGGCTTTCCAGTTTGGCGTCCAACTAAAGATTATGTTTTAGCTTTCTGCTAAATATGGGACGTTCTTAAGAAAGAAAGTGTGGGCACAATAGAACAGACTGTGATGATTCATATGGACAATCTGAAGAATTGGCTCAGTAACTAGGACACCAGAAGGGAGGAACTCCAGTGTTATCTCTATCCACACAGACAGAATAGATTAGAAGGTAAAGGGATTCATATATTAGTAGAAAGATGCTTATTTGTGTATCCCTTGGCTTTTCTGAGACTGCATTCAGACAGCTCTTTATTCTGTCTGCCTGGCATGCCCGCATTTTTTTCCTCTTGCGCATGACATAAAAGCTACTTCTGGAAATATAGTGGAATATTGCAGAAATTTAGCATTCATTTTCCTGTTAATTGTTTCAATAAGTTTCCTGCCCCCCTTGTTTTTGCGTCCAGGAAACCTGGTATATCACAGATGTTTTGTGATGTAAGTTTCTCATGGGTTTTCATTGGCCATACTCCTACTACTTACGTAACAAAATTTTGGTTGGTATTTTGGAATACTGCACAGTGAATCATGGAGGAACAGAAGCATGCATGTGCAGAAAGGGTGGGGGAGTGACTAAACGTCCAATGACATTGGCTGTTGGGTCACATCAAGGCCGGTGTTGCGAATGAAAATTAGCATGGTGGTATATCAGTTTAAAGGGACGCAGGTGGCACTGTGGGTTAAACCAAAGAGCCTAGGACTTGCCGATCAGAAGGTCGGCAGTTCGAATCCCCGCGACGGGGTGAGCTCCCGTTGCTCGGTCCCTGCTCCTGCCAGCCTAGCAGTTCGAAAGCATGTCAAAGTGCAAGTAGATAAATAGGTACCACTCCAGTGGGAAGGTAAACTGTGTTTCCGTGTGCTGCTCTGGTTCACCAAAAGCAGCTTAGTCATGCTGGCCACATGACTTGGAAGCTGTACGCCGGCTCCCTCGGCCAATAAAGCGAGATGAGCACCGCAACCCCAGAGTCGGCCACAACTGGACCTAATGGTCAGGGGTCCCTTTACCTTTTATACCAGTTTAAAAGCCACAGCTCCATAATGCAGCAGGCAAAGGGAACATTAAAAATTGGGAGCATAGTACTAGCACTGTTGTTTTTGTTGGCATCGATCTATCTTGAGAGAAAGTGGAGGGTACATCTGCTAGCAGCACTGAAGTAATCTCTCCAGGGCTCAAGCCTGGGCAGTATGTATGAAGGTCCTAGGCTGCCCAGACGACAAAACCCCCCTCTCGGATGTGGCCCAAAGCAAAGTAGAGCAATATGTTTGGCACCAGCTTGGCTGAAGGAACCAGCAGAAGGAGGTGTTCAAGCCGCCATCCAACTGTCTTAGTGACTCCACTCCGGATTTGTGTAGGTTTTATTCCTTAGCCTTTTCTTCTCCTGAAGACATCCCACAAGGCAGCAGAGGTTTAGGATCAGCTTTTTCCTTCTACTAGATAGGCTACCTTTACAGGTTGATGAGCCCCACCTGCCCCCACTTCCCTCTACAGTACATGCAGAAACCACGTTCTAGACTGTTGGACCCATCGTTGTTCTTGTCCCAGCAATCTGGCAGAGCCTGTCTTCACATGCAAGGGGATTCCCTAACACATCAGGAGTTTGAGACCCACTGGCTACCCTCACCTGGTTTAGCTGGCCAGTCAAAGCCGTTCCAGGATTATGGCCGCTGTCGCCTGCTGACAGCTTCCAGGAGCCACAGGTGAGAGCTGAGTGCAAGGTGGGGACCAAAGGTGGAAAACAATCCCAGAAGGAGCACAAGGTGTCCCATTCCAGAAGTACTACCCCACCCCTAACACCCAATACACCCCATTATAGCATTATGAACAGTAACACTAATGCAACACTTCCCTTGTCTGAATGCAGGCTGAGTTTCTGCCCAGAGAGAGGCAGGATGGCCCTATGCCATATCTTATGTGCTCCTGGGGATATTCCCAGCAGGAAGAACTTGGCACATTCTTTCGTCTTTTCCTCCACTGTGGGGAACTGAGTCATAGAGAAGTAACAGCATTGTTATTGAAGTTTACTGCCACACTGGGAATTTTTACGGATCTCTTGAGCCCTAATGCAGCCTCTTAACTATAATGCCATTTCCCCTCTAAATTGTTTCTTTATGCAAGAGCTTTCAAGTGTATCTTATTTTATTTATATTTATATCTTTTTAAAAACAAACAAACACCTCTTTTGAGATGATGATTCTATTTTGTCTTTTCCCAATTATGTAACATTTTCCTGCTTTAGCAGATTGCACCTGGAGGAGCACACAGAGCGGAAAAAATGAATGGGAGCACACAGAGGCACAAAATGGATGGTGGTTACTGCCTGCCACGTTCCTTGCTTGGGATAAATAAGAATTCATGTCAGGGGGTGAGAAATAGTCATTTCCTTCTGTATGTGAGTCACCCAATTTACTGCATCATGTACACTTCCATCCACCATAAAAGGGAGGATTTTCAATATTTCTGCCTATGGATGTGTTGTGTTTCCCCGGGGTGATGGAGAGTTGTAGAAATGAACATTCATATTTCTCTTTAATCCAATCATCAGAGAAGTGTGCTCATATTTTTCCCAATGAGATAAGGAGGGAAAGCAATTCCTTTCATTCTTCTGATCATGCAGAACAAAATAGCAATAGTAGTGGTGATATGGCATAGGCCATCAAAGGACAGGACTTGAATGGTTTTGCTTCTTGAAATTTGTAAAGAGGGAAATTCAGTGCTTCTTGTTCAAGCCAGCGTCTTGCAGGGTTATGTGGTGGAGATTAAACAAAGAAGGGGCACATCTTGTAAGGGAAATGGCTTCAAGTCTTGTGGACAGCTTTTGGAGTCAGGGCATGCAGACTCGGTGACTGAACAGAGACTGTCCTGGGTCTCTATTCAAGGGGTGGGGGCCTTTTGCAGGTCCAGAGCTGTATTTCTTACGACTTCTGAGGAATACAAGCCAGAGGCAAAATTGGATGGAGCAACAGATACAATGTTTACCTTGTGCAGTAGGCTGAATTCCAGCTATGCATAGGTCAGAGGTTCTGCAGATACACCTGCATTCAAGCAAGTAAGATGCATCATCACACTTCAGGGTCATTGAAGGACATGGCCTCAGTAGAGGGAATGAAATTTCTATTGTGGGTGCTGTGCAGGAAGAAGCAGACACATACACTGTGACTGCTGAGTAACAAAGAACACTTTAATTGGTTTGGCACATCTAGTATCATTAGCGCCAACTAGCGGCATTAACTGTAACTGCAATAACTTTACAGCTATCAGATCCCATCTAATACAGGGGGCATCAGGCTCTAAGCACCAAGCAGACTAGGCTTTGTCACTTTTATTTTTTTTGACCCACCCGTGTCCACTGGGGAATTTGGTGCTAACTGCATAGGGTCAACATGCTTTAACAAAATATTTACAGTCAGCTGAAATGCAACCTGTAGCTTTTGATTAGCAATGCAACCAATCTTGCAAAGAAATGTGACCATTTCAACTGCCGAGGGTGAAGTAGGAATCCGGTCAAATAAAAGAAAGAAGTACCCAGCCTGTGCTTGATTTGTTTTCCTCATTTTCTGACTTTTTGTATGTTAATATTTCACAAGCAATAGTTAAATTGGTAAACTTTATTATTATTCATTTGCCAGAGCAAGGAGAGATGGTCAAATTTCCTGTGTTACAGTTATAAGTTTAATGTACATGAAATGCTGGGTTTGAAAGCATTGTATTTGGAATGCTGTAAAGAGAAGTTTATCTTAAGCAAGAAGTTCCACTCTGGGTGAAAGCGGAAGACTGTTGTTTTCCAATTTCAGTGAGTTAGACTACCTGATGATTCAGTGCAGGAAATCTGAGCTGTAAGCTCTCACAACAGGAAAGGAAACTTCAGAAGTCTGAGATTGCTAGCAGTAGCAGTAGGAGAGAAACTCTGCAATGATGAACAAGCTTAGGATCCGTCACTGGGACCGGAGAGAGGAAAGTTCACTGGATTGCATAAAGGACTGAACCACGTTGCTTGTTTGTACCGTGTTACTTTGTTATTTTGTAATGTTTAGCTTTATAGGTAACTAGTTTTAAGGCTATTCGGCAGAAAAGTTTTGAAACTCATACTTGGGGTGGAAACTTATTTTATTTCTACACAAGGTCCAGACCAGGGACAACTCTAACATCCTGGTGCTCTAGCAGATGGCCTCATTATGCCTGCTATGGAAAAGTGTCAAACCTTGACACCCTTTCTCTCTCTCTCTTACATATTCTCTACTTTCAAAGTCTAGACTATAGAGGCATCTTGGTGGCCTCTGTGAGAACAGGATCCTGGACATGATGGGTCATCTTCTTACGTTCTTATATATGTCAAATTCCATGCACATCAACCTTGTTGTATACACCACCAGTGCTACACTAATATTTAGTTGTTTTTAACATAGTTATTTCAACAAGTCATGCTGCATTTCTGATTCCTTCATCATTAGTCATAGTGATATCAATATGTCAAATACATTTTCTTGACAGGACATAAGGCTGAGTCATACTCACCAGGAATCACAGGGAGTTTTTAGAGCTCGTGCAACCAGCATCAATGAACTAAATTGGTTAGAACAAATAAGGTGAAAAGGGCTAATGGTGAGTGGCAGAAGAAATGGAAAATGTACAATTTAGGGACTGGATAAGCCATCACCATTTACTGTGACAACTATCCGGCACAATAAGAGTCTTTGAAATTAGCAGAGCACAATTTTGTAATTTTCAGGCTTCTGACTAAGAATTGTATCAACCTGTCCAAACTGAAAGATAACAGAATGATGTTTATCCTTCTACAATGATTTATTGATGTTTGTTCTTAACCTTTTTGCCTTTAAGTTGTTTTTAACTTTATGCTTTTATTGTATGGTTTTATCTTTTCAATGTTGGAAACCACTTTGATATATTTTTATGATTTAGCAGTATACATATATATATATATATGAACAAATCAAGAAGCTTTTTATTGATGAACTCTGATTGTCATGGTGCACATGTGATAAGGACTCAGGGAATATCAGTGTTTTAGCACAAGGCGAAACATCCTTGTTCAATATGTGGTTGTTGCTGTTGGAATGGAGGTTAGAATCCAACTCTATGCTCGTCAGCTGTGTAGTTTTTTCATATTAAGGTTGAAATCCTACACATGCTTCACTGGGAGTATAAGTGCCATTTAAACAAGTGGGACTTACTTCTGAGTAAATGTGCATAGGAGTGTACTATAAGTATTATAGGACCTTAGTGTATTTGGGACTTAGCTTATTTGAGTTTAGCTCAGATCTGGACATTTGCGACCCATAAAGGTAGGATTGCCCAGCAAGGATTGCCCAGCACTTTCTTTCGGAAGGAGTGGCTGAGACTGAATAAAAATATTAAATTAGTATCTGGCAGATTGGTGGGCTGTGTGTAGCCACCTGGATCAACAAGCTGTTTAGGTCTCATTTAGCTAAATAACAAACACTTAATGAAAGCATTCAGGATTATAATTATCGCTCCTCATGCACTGATCATTCAGGGTATGTGTTGCTCAAGGATTTATAGGTTTACTTTAGATGAATGTTTATACAATATCCTTTAGGACAGGCATGAGCAGAAGGTAGGTTCGGATCTACTTGTAGATCTCTCTGACTGATTTATAGCAGAGTCACAAGAATTTCCAACTCCCTTTTATTTAACAGCAGGAAAGGCAAAACTATATTTATTCCACCTAGAGAAGGCTGCTGAAATGAAGAAAGCCAACCAGAAGTTGACTTTTGTTCAGTTCAGTTCCAGTACTGGGGGCGGGGGGGGGGCAGGGGGGAGGCTCAGAATGTGCTCAGAAGCACTCTGCTTTTTCATTCTTTTTGCACCTGATTCTAGTTGGTAGATCCTGGGGCTCTATTGAAAAAATAAAGTGGATTTTGCAAGCCTTTCCACTCCTCCTGTAGGAAACTGGGATTTTCACAGGATCATAACAGAAATTGCACCTGGAATTTCATCTATCCCATTTATCAATGACTTTTTTAAAAAACAAAAACAAAACATACAATGTACAAAAACAAAACATACATACAATGAATGTCCTGAAAGAAGCTTCTTACTTTATTAGGAACTTTCAGTGTCAATTTGTCATGCCAAAGGTAAAGGTAAAGGGACCCCTGACCATTAGGCCCAGTCGTGACCAACTCTGGGGTTGCGGCACTCATCTCGCTTTATTGGCTGAGGGAGCCAGCGTACAGCTTCCGGGTCATGTGGCCAGCATGGCTAAGCTGCTTCTGGTGAACCAGAGCAGCACAGGGAAACACCGTTTACCTTCCTGCTGGAGTGGTACCTATTTATCTACTTGCACTTTGATGTGTTTCGAACTGCTAGGTTGACAGGAGCAGGGACCGAGCAACGGGAGCTCACCCCGTCGCGGGGATTCGAACCGCCGACCTTCTGATTGGCAAGTCATAGGCTCTGTGGTTTACCCACAGCACCACCCGTGTCCCTGTCATGCCACAGGGAAGTATTAAATCCCTCTGATTGTGAAATCAGCACAATTATGTAAGGGATGAGGGACAGAAAGAATATTTTGTGAAGTTATGACTGCTTCCATTGAACTAAAATGCACTGATTTCATAGAGATAAAATTATACATACAAACTTAAATATTTTTCTGCAATCATCTCATTTTATCTCTAAAATGACTAAAATGTATTTTTGTTTTCCAAGCAGACTATTGAGCATCAGTACTTATTTTCCTACCTGCTAGATATTTATTTTCCCAACGTTTTCCATTCTCAAATGATGGAACAGTTTTCTACTCTGGACCACTTTTAATTGCCACAGCTAGAGAATTTAGAAGCTATCAGCTGCTGGGGACACTGCATGTCAGATGCAATTAGACATCCCAGTTGTCAGCAGAAGCACAAACCCCAATTGGTATTCTCTGTTCTATAGAATTTAATGGCCGAGCAAATGGCTAAAACACGAAACAGTCTAGAAGACCAGGCTGTCTTAAAAATACTTTTGGACCCTTAATTTTGATCTATGACTGCTAGGGATTTAAGAATGCATCATTTTCCATTCTGCTCTGTGTTTATCACATGCAGCACTGTTTCTACTCTGCTGCAGTTCCTCCTCTGTCTCACTGTACACTATGATGAAATGATGTAATAAACAATTGCATAAGCTACATTGCCATTACATTATTCCACTGCATTCATTTCAATATGAAGAAACTACAGTACAAATTGGAGGCGAGGTGTACTGCATTACATATCACAATGTCTGCATCATGTCATTCTTTCCTTTGCCACCTGCCAATAGAATATGGTTTGGTGGGACATCACCACTCACCTGAACTCCAGTCAATCGCATTGATAATGCTTGCTGGGAGGTAGAGGGGCAGAGTGATGTGGTAGTGATACTATCTTGGTGTAAACCAGTCAATCTGGTGCTCCCTCTGGTGCATTTCCACCATGCTGTCTCACGGCTGCATTGCCCCTTACCCTCTTACCTCCCTGGAGGCAGCAATGATATGACTCACGGCCACCTGAACAAAATTTGTTTGGCTTTACAAGTGCAGTACAAGTAAGTGAAAACATCAAACACATCTCAGCTATGCAAAGGGGAAACTTTGCTGAGCTAATAAATTGCATGGCATAGTTTATTAAAGGAATGGATGAAACATACCCATATTCAAAATAGGAGGTCTGTAAAATGTACAGCACATGGATCACATGACTATTAGAAAGCAACAGGAATGCAAAATCCTCACACATCCAGACTGTATACAAAGATCCTCTCTCACACGTTCCATAGACTATAGAGAACCTTTCATGAAGAGAGAACATTTTGATCTATGACAAAAACACGGGTGATGTGGTAAGGCAAGCTTGCAGAGAAGTTTATGATGAAGATGAACTAGCTCTCATTTGAGTTACAAATGTCATTAGGCAGGAAATGGAAATGGGCAATTTGAGAACACTTGTCAAATTAAATCTTCACTCAAAGCAGTACTTGCTATTATGAATCTGATTCCTTATCCAACAGGCATCTAAAATGATGGCATTATTAGTAAAGCACCTCTCACAGTAGCACAGTTTCTGGGCTATCTTTCCAGGCTGACAAGTCTCAGAAATAGCCATTATTGGTTTCTTCCACTCAGTCCACTGGAGTCTGTCCTCACATGCAGGGGAAGTCCCCCCGGAGACTTTACATTGGGTTGTAACTTCTTTTTATAGGGACTGTTTTATTCTGGAGAATATGCATGTCAGTTCTCCTTATTCCCTTCAACAATTTTCTGAAATGCATGATCGACTCTTCACAACTATACTATTGTAAAAATGGCAGCTCCCCCACTGAGCATTTTTGCTATTCTTTCTTAATAAATCTGCGAAGAAGCAGAGATGCTTCCAAGCTCCATTATCTCACAAGGGGCATTATGGCAATAGAGGTGAACAAAGGGTGTATGCCTGCAAATATTTTGAATTTTGTACATAAAGTCCCAAATTCTGTATGGAGTTGCCGGCTCTAGATGTTAAAGTAAAGGTAAAGGTACCCCTGCCCGTACGGGCCAGTCTTGACAGACTCTAGGGTTGTGCGCCCATCTCACTTAAGAGGCCGAGGGCCAGCGCTGTCCGGAGACACTTCCGGGTCATGTGGCCAGCGTGACAAAGCTGCATCTGGCGAGCCAGCGCAGCACACGGAAACACCGTTTACCTTCCCGCCAGTAAGCGGTCCCTATTTATCTACTTGCACCCAAGGGTGCTTTCGAACTGCTAGGTTGGCAGGCGCTGGGACCGAGCAACGGGAGCGCACCCCGCCGCAGGGATTTGAACCGCCGACCTTTCGATCGGCAAGCCCTAGGCGCTGAGGCTTTTACCCACAGTGCCACCTGCGTCCCCTCTAGATGTTACTAGAACAATTAATTTGCTTGATCTTCATAGTTAGCACTGCTTGGTACCCTGTCCAAGTTACATGACCATCCTTATCTGCAGGTTAAGTGGGGTTGGGGCTACGGGAGCAGCAACTGCTAGCAAAATCTGAAACTCTTCTGGAAAAAATAACTTTTGTCTGAGAAAAGGCCTTTCACAAATGCCACAAGTTTATATTATATGTAGATTGATTAGAGCCATTTTATATCTCTAGCTGTGGCATCTATATATCAAGGTGAGAGTAGGTGAGCCATGTGTGAACAGTATTTTGAAGGAAAATCTTATTTATGGGTAAAAACTTTGGTGGACTAGATATTTATTGTTCATCGTCTTAGCATTCCATTCTTCTTCTGAGTATTTCAGAAAACGGTACATGAGGTCTACTTTATTTTAGCCACAGAACAACTCTGTGAAGTTGAGGTAATAACTGTCACCCAATTAGCATCATGAGCATGGGCGTAGGGTGCTAGTAGGATCTGGACCTATATCTACCAGTCCAAATTCAATAACCTCCCCTCTACACTTGCCTCTAATGCTGCATAACTCTGCTATCCATTAATGATATTGGCTTGCTACTGATCTCTATATGAAGAACCTAAACTGAGTATCAGGAAGTAGACCAAGACTGGATCCAGAGGATCCATAGCTGGTCCTGCTCCACCTGCACCTCTCTCAATAACACTCGATTTCAGAGCCTTGTATTGGATCTTGTTGATGAAACACCTCCACACCTATGCTTTTGGTGGCTTCAGCTGAAGCTTCTGCCCCTCTTAGCCCCAACCCTGTCCAGCAGTACTGATCAGGAACCTAGGACTGGACTGTCCATCAGTGTGTAATATATGGAAGGGGTGAAAGAAGTGTTTGAATCCTTACCTACTGTTTCAATAAGGCTACGAGGGGTATGATTAAGCAACACTGGGCCTTGGGAATTTCATTCCGCTCCCCTTCCCCTCTCTTTCCTCTCATAATTCAAATTCTGAAGGAAGCAAACAAAAACTGCCTGCACTGAAGGCTTAGGCAATCTATGTATTAAAAAAAAACCACAACAGTTTGATTTAACTTTGGGATTTTCAAATAATTGAAGTATGGTTGACCGTTTGAAGCCTGCTTGTTCCTGATCTTATAACAATCACAAAATGATCAAAGAGATGAAGAGATGCAGTTCCATAGGCCAGGGAACAAAGGGTGCCTAGTTGATGCTGCCTGAAAGATGAAAAAGAGATGGGGGAGCATTTCATTTCAGGTGTGAGAATATAATAAAGAAAAAACAATAGTATAATTTAAGAATGCTAGGCGACATGCCAAAGAAATATGTGTTTTCTTTATTTCTGTGGAGGTGATTGGAATGTAAACTTAATAGCAACTTGGGATCAATAATAAGAGGGATTCTCAGAAGATTTGAAGATTTGGTTCAGTTCAGAAGAACCTTGTAGTTCAAATAGTTTTGCCCATTTGTTCCAATTGTGGCTCAAAATCAAAAGAGGAGAGGCTCTCTAATGCATCTGATAGGGTTAAGTTGTAGAATCCTTTGTATTATTCTGGCATTGCATTTAAAGGACTTTATGTAGTTAGGAAAACAAAAGAGAACAACCTTCAGCATTGCCAACATTTCTACAAGACTAGTACATCTAGTCTTCTAAAAGCATTTTTTCCAGGGCACTATTTTCCTGAGACATCCTATTTAAACAAGAACTGCTTACAGGAGGCTGTTTTGATATTAGACAACCTCATTTATCTGAGCATCCTGGATGATGAAATCCTGAGGACAACTATTGACATGGTTAATTGAAACCCATTTAAGCCATGACTCCTGACTGAGAATTCAGAACTGTACTTCAGATACTTGTTCAAGACAGTAGCTACTACAGCACATTGAATAGTGCTAAATGCAGCCATACTTTAGAAAGTTCTGACTCAGTTTTAATTATTAAAATAATTGCAAATCAACTTCAGCTGAAGCAAAGAGACCAACAAAGGCAAGCTTTCATTCTATTATCTAGCATCATTCATTAAATTTGTATGCCACCCTTCATCTGAAGATTCCAGTGCAGTTCATAACAGAAAAAAACCCAACAAAATGAGAGTAGAAATTATTAAGAAAACAAAATGAATAACTCCCTCCAAACATGTTTTAAAATCCACTGAGAGGTCAAGGAGAATTAACAGGGACACACCCTGTTTCTCTCACAACAGAGGTCATCATACAGGGCAACCCAAGCAGTTTCAGTGCCAAAACCAGGCCTAAACCTCGACTGAAATGGATCTAGAAAAAACAGTCTCCTCCAAGAGCACCTGGATCTGGTCTGTGACCACCCGCTCAAGAACTTTGCCCAAGAAGGGTGCACTAAGGCCAGCTTGCAGGCACGCTTCTGCCAATCATCCAGATTCTCACTTCTAGAGATATGGCAACCCTAAAATATTCTTAATTTTGGGTTCAAAAAAATAGGGGTTGTCTTATACATGGAAGAAACATGGTATTTAAAAATACAGGTTAAAACCATGTGGCCTTCTGCAGCTAAGGTTTGGCTGACAGAGAGTCATACCTTGCAACCGTGGTCAAAATTGTAGGAGATGTTGTTTGGTTCAGTGACAGTGGAACTTATAAATGATAACTGTATAATTTATGAGCACTCTAGGCCTGAGATGATAGAAAACACGAGAACCTGGCCAATCTCACTTGAGTAAAATGGAAGTAGTGTCTAAGAAATGTTTTTAGTTCTTTTTTTCCTGTAGAAGCCACTTTTCAACAGATAAGCAGAAAAGTAATAACTATCCATCTCACCATTCACTCTTTTGTCATAACTTGGCACATGAAATAACGTCCTTTCTATTAGCGCTTTCCTCCAGCTCTATATTTCTTTCTCCAGTTATTCTTCCATCCCTATTCAGTTATTTTCCCTACTTTGACCAGGGACTGGAAGAACAATCTGTTCTGGATGGGATTGCACTCCCCTCTGATATAATTAGGAGTGGTCCCGGATCTAGCATAACTCCAAG
The DNA here is from genome assembly GCF_965153285.1 of Podarcis tiliguerta. Lineage (NCBI taxonomy): Eukaryota > Metazoa > Chordata > Lepidosauria > Squamata > Lacertidae > Podarcis > Podarcis tiliguerta. Next base: position 45,370,416 of record NC_139540.1, read on the forward strand.
TGGCTACTGTGGGTGCCAGCCCAGTTTTAACTGATGTGCCAGCTGTGCTCTTTCCTGGAGAAAGGAAATAAAAACATACCGTAGTTACTATGCCAGAATAATCACTGCAAAGCAATCCATTGAAAAACATTCAGAAACTACATCTGATGAAAAATGCTATAGCCAGAATTATTTCAGGTATTAACTTTTTTGTCCATCATACAACAGTCTTATCAGATGTGCCTGGGTTTACAATATCTGATCTGTTCTCCCCTCTGCCTTGGGTCTGTTTGTCTGCCCCGCCCCACATGTGTGGGGTCAGCCTAGGTGTGCGTTTGTGCTATATGAGTGGTGTATGCAAATGTTGCCCTCAGGTCAAAAAAAGTTAGCCCACCCTGGTATAAAGCATGATTACAAAAAAAAACAAAGTGAAACAGCCTTCTCTCAGAAGAAGAAAAATAGAATGTATATTGAACATTTGTAGCATTTCAAATAATTCACCTTATGTTTACTACAACCAGTCTCCTGCAGAGGTAAACTAGGCTTTCCTTTTGTTTTAACAAGAAATGTGTGAATTGAACATTGACCACAACTGAGTTTACTTCCAGCATTGGATAAAGCAATAATTGCAGTAATATCTGGCAGATGGTGGGACGCGGGTGGCGCTGTGGTTTAAAGCCTCAGCGCCTAGGACTTGCCGATCGAAAGGTCGGCGGTTCAAATCCCCGTGGCGGGGTGCGCTCCCGTCGCTCGGTCCCAGCGCCTGCCAACCTAGCAGTTCGAAAGCACCCCCGGGTGCAAGTAGATAAATAGGGACCACTTACCAGCGGGAAGGTAAACGGCGTTCTGTGTGCTGCACTGGCTCGCCAGATGCAGCTTGTCACACTGGCCACGTGACCCGGAAGTGTCTGCGGACAGCGCTGGCTCCCGGCCTATAGAGATGAGCGCACAACCCTAGAGTCTGGCAAGACTGGCCCGTACGGGCAGGGGTACCTTTACCTTTACCTTTTACTGGTGGATGGTAGAATAAGCTATGGGTAGTATGCAACTAAGTTTTCCTGAAAGTAGATCTACTGAAATGACTGAAGATGACTAAGGTGCATTCATTTCAATGTCTGAGAGAAAACTGAATATCACCTTATATCAGGCAGACTGGGGAGTCAGGCTCATCTTTGAAGGAGGACTTTGAAAGAACAACACCATTTGTGTTGGAAATGTTAACCAATACTTCCATTTTTACAATATTTCAAAAGACAAATATTGATTTAAGTTTTCAAAAGAATAATGATATTCCTTTTGACTAAACGAGCCATTGCAATAGCTATATCTAATAAATCGGTACAACAGGTTCTTTATTAGGTTATGTACGATTCATGGACAAGGGCCCAGAGACTAAAGAATAATATGTTTTCAGATTGTTTTCCTCTTTCCACTCTTTTAGCAAATGAGACAGTGGCATGGAGGAGGAGTGGCACATATTAAAACTGACTGTGATTTACCACTGCCATTTGCTTCATGAATGTTCTGCCAGGCATTTATCTTCTAATGGAGCTATAAGTGTTAAGCTATAGTCTAATAGAGATTTCACATGAGATCCATTTGGAATTTGGTTAATGGGCCCTCATAAGAGAGATTTCGTTTAAGAGATCACAGTGTAGGCTTAGCAGGCAAATAGCACAACATTTAATAATATGAATGCAAACAAATATAACTAAACAGTCAGTTATACCTTCACTGTTACTGGCTTTACTGAATATTTGGGAAGACCAAAGTGAGACATTAGTTTCCAAAGATATAATTAATTTTTTGCTGGTGGCTTCTAGATGGATCTTATAAAAAAATGGAAAAGAGTAGAGCATCTAACTGCAGAGAATTTGTATAATAGATTGTGGCATATTGCAATGGCAGAGAAATTAACACACTAGATTTATCTGGCTAGAGGATAGCAGCAGACATATTATGCCACTTGGAATAGTTTTATTATGTATACTAATCAACAGCAGGCATTGCATAATGTCTCAGCAGCTTTTCTCCAAATTTGGAAGAAGAATTGATGGATTCATTCATGCATATGTCTACACACAGGTGAACCCTCTGGAACGAGAATGAGGCCCAGACATCCCTTCTCTGTTATCCTGAACTTACCTGCAAAATAAATGGGAAATGTTATTCTCTGACATACTGTTGCTACAGTTGTTTATCTTGCTCAGCTAAGTTGTTAGTGTTTCCATAACTTTAAAAAGTACCAAAAAAACCAAGAATAAAAAATAAAAATGTCAAATGAGTTGCTATTTCATTTATTACTGAAACAACAACAACAACAAAAGCACATACCATACTGTTCAGAGAGCATTCAGCACTTTTTGATGGGTTCAGTTTACAATCCTGATCTTATGATCTACAGATAACACCATCAAGTGGCAAGTGTCTGAGGTCCAACTCAGTGATGGGATGGTTTCTCTATTGGGAAGGATTTGGATACAAGAACAGGTGTGAAGTAAAACTGATGTGAAGGCTTCATTGCAGTCACAGCGTTTGAGGTTGGGCGCTAATGCTGCTGGCTGTGACAGTCTTGCTGCTCACTGGGTTGAGGCAAGACAAAGTGGTGGTGAATGCAGGGGAACACTGGTTTGGCAATGGTGGGCACAGATGGGAGCACATCTGCACCCACCACCACTGCAAGCCTTGTGCTCCCCCCCCCCGCTTTGCCTTATCCGACAAAGGCACCTCCACACAAAGTGTGGCACAATGTCATCTCCTCACATCTAAGCCATTGCTTTATACAGAAAAGCAGTGTGGACATGGAAAGAATATTCAGATAAATATTTTAATATGTATCTTGTCTTGGTGTATGCATTTCTAAATGTGTTACTCTAAAATTTTAACGCATAGTGGTACTTTTTTAGAGCTGAGAATTGTGTTGCAAAATTCAGACAAAGCTGGTGACATAACTCAGTCAGTGAACTATGAGACTCTTCATCTCAAGGTCGTGGGTTTGAGCCCCACACTGGACAAAAAGATACCAGTGTGGTGTAGTGGTTAAGAGCAGTAGACTCGTAATCTGGGGAACAGGGTTTGCGTCTCCGCTCCTCCACACGCAGCTGCTGGGTGACCTTGGGCTAGTCACACTTCTTTGAAGTCTCTCAGCCCCACTCACCTCACAGAGTGTTTGTTGTGGGGGAGGAAGGGAAAGGAGATTGTTGGCCACTTTGAGACTCCTTAAAGGGAGTGAAAGGTGGGATATCAGATCCAAACTCCGCTTTTTCTTCTTCTTCTTCTTCTTGCAGGGGATTGGACTAGATGACCCTCATGGTCCCTTTCATCTCTACAATTCTATGATTCTAAATCTGAAGTACAATCTGATCCCCACATTAGTCCAGGAAGTGTGGCTCCAAGTCAATTCACATTAGAAGTCACAGGAATTTATTTCTTCAAGCATCCCTACTTCACAGAAGGCCACACAAATGGTTTTATGTGTATTTATGTGTATTTAGCTTTTTGTTGGATTGTGATCTTAGGGGCAGTAAGAATGGTTGATAATTTGACATAACCAAAGCTAACCAAAAGGAATTGGATGTGCAATTTATACTAACCAACTGTAGTTCTATTTATAGTCCTTTGAATGTGTCTTATGCTATGCATGATAATGCAAATTCATTTTGCTTGATATAAGAAGTGGGTAGCATAAGAAGTAGCCTCGATTAATGATATCACTTGCAACATGTTATTAATTTGGGGCATTCTCCACCAATGTTAAGCACAAGCCTCAATTATTTCCATGGAAAAGATTTAAGTACTTTCCCATTACAAATAATGGGAGTTAAAATGCTTAAATTTGATCCTAGAGCATATAATTTATCCATGGGAGATTACCAAAGGAAACTTGAATGGCTCAAATACACTGAGCACTGCTTCGGGAACATGGCATTAGTTTTCAGCTGAATCAGTACATGCTGCGCCTCCATTACATTTCCCCCAAAATATTTAGGAATGCTTTTAAAAAAACACTGACAAAAGTCTGCCCAAGGTCTGCTGTGATGAGAGATTATGAACCATCTCATTAACCTTCCATTTTTTAAGGTACAGTAGAATGTTCACAGATGTTTTGTTTTAAAAAATGGATTATGAAATAAAAATGAAACATTAGTTTAATATCAGCAGACCTTACAATTTTAATGTTCATATAATTGTCAAAGACCCTAAGTAGTAAGCACTAAAAGGCAATATTGGATTGTGTTTTTGTTTTTATGTGAAATTACTTCACATTTCCCTGGGGAGGTGTTAGAGGTTTGCTATTGTATTCCATTTGAACAGAATCACAGATGAGAGCATAATATTAAAACATGAAAAAATGAGAACATCTAGCGACATGGTGTCTGCCAATATCTTGTTTTCTACTAATTTGTTGCCAGACTTCTTAAGATGTTTTCTTCCCAGTATGTCTCAGTTACCAAACACCTGGAAAAACAGTGCAGTCTTAATTAAAGAAATCTTTTGGCCTCAGAAGCTTTTCGTCTTTGTTTGAAGATTCTAGAAGTACAACATGCTTAGAACTGCTTGCCCCCAGGAGCCGTGACCGATCACCTCAGCTTTTACACTACTTAAACCATTATTTACAAAATATAGGTGCTTAATCATGTGTTCTATATATAAAAAGTTTTAGTCAAACATTACTTTTTAAGGTAGGGACGCAGGTGACGCTGTAGATTAAACCACAGAGCCTAGGGCTTGCTGATTGGAAGGTCGGTGGTTCGAATCCCTGTGACAGGGTGAGCTCCCGTTGCTCGGTCCCAGCTCCTGCCAACCTAGCAGTTCGAAAGCACGTCAAAGTGCAAGTAGATAAACAGGTACCATTCCGGCGGGAAGGTAAATGGTGTTTCCGTGGGCTGCTCTGGTTCACCAGAAGCTGCTTAGTCATGCTGGCCACATGACCCGGAAGCTGTACGCCGGCTCCCTCGGCCAGTAAGGCGAGATGAGCGCCGCAACCCCAGAGTCAGCCACGACTGAACCTAATGGTCAGTAGTCCCTTTACCTTTACCTTACTTTTTAAGGTACATGCCTTAGAATACACCAAAGAGCAGGATGACACACAGGGCTGGCTTAAGATGTTTTGCTGCTTGAGGCAAAGCACAAGATGGCACCTCCCTCCATCTCATGTACAAATGCTGACCAGACTAGCACTTAAATCTTACTTTGGCACTTGGAAAAGGACAGCATCCTCCACTATATGGGGTATATGACAGCAAGCTCAGGGGCTCTCATCTCAAACTGTTGGCTATGGCATCCAGTACCAATTTTGAGCCACTGCAGTTTATTGAAACATCATAGGTTTTCAATACTGCTCCACAACACACTTCACTAATTTACTCTGGCTACTTTTCTCTCTGTATCTTGGCAAATGCTTTGTTATGAACATGTTTTACACTCCTGTCCATTATTTTAAACCATGCACATATGGCTCTATCATGTTTATATATACTTACAATATTCATGCCAACCTTTCCTTTGGTTGCTTAGTTGTTCCTGTTTTTTCCTTCTCTTTTTTTTCTCTTACCCAATGCTGCATACCTGTTGAAATCCAATTATTATTATTTTTTTAATCATTTTTATTCTAGAAGCCTGCTTGCTTTCTGTGAAATGTTTAGAACTTTCATTCTTATCATTTATTAACACCCCTTCTCCACCTTCTAGGATGGTTTCCCAAAGCTCTTCTAATAGTGAACTTTTACAAGACCAATACTCCTTTGCTCTGCTTTCATTAGCCTGGCTGCGAAACCCCTTGAGGCACAGAGATAATCAATCTTTCCTAGTATAAGTTAAATGGGGTACAGACAAAAAAGGGAAAAGGTGCAGCGTGATGAATTGTTTAGCATATCCCTCATCCCTTGCTCTTTTATCATAGGCTTAATAGTGTCTTTCTTTAAATAGCTTTCTCTGCCTGGAAGTCTATATTTATCCTTATCTAATCTAAGCTATGGCAGAGAAAACTGTAAATTAACTATCATAAGATTATAGAATCCACTAATGAAATTAGTCAACAAGTTCAAATTCCACTTTCAAAGTCCTCCTTAGACAAGATGGGTCCAAGTTGCTGAACACAGGAGCAAGTTCATGTGAACAATACAACTAGTTGTAATGAAGGAGCTTTCATGGCTACAGCTACACAGGGCTGAATTAAAACTCTGAGGTCCTGTGTCAAGGTTAAGAGGCCCCATAATATTACTGCCCACAAAAATGTGTTACTCTAATCGAGAGGACAATGAAAACAATAAAGTCTGTTTTACAAACTGTTTCCTCTGTTTTCTTTTTTAACTAATTATGAAACTTGAAATTTAGTTGAATATATATATAATTGTATTTAGAGCTGAGGTCCTAAACTGTAGTTTACTTAATCTGTGCTTAAATCTGGCACTGAGCTGTACCCACAAAAACTTCCACGGAACACAGAATGCTAGTTGTTCAGGGTTCTGGGTGGCATAGCAGTCTTCTTGTGTACAACTCTATCAGTACAGTGGGCCACGTAGTCTGTGTGAAAGCTACTTGGCACATCCCCATTTGTTATGTCCAGCAATATGGAAGCAAAATCATTTGAATAGGCTATAGTGAAATGGATCAACGATAGACTTATAAACATTTATTTTCTTCATATGCTCATTCTTTAGCCAACTGCTATCTTTAGCTATCCTATTAGATTGCAGTGCATTCTCTAAACTAGACTTAGAAATAATGGTCACTGTTAGGAAATGCCCCATGTCTATAAACAATTTGATGATGATAATCAGAATTTCATATCTATCAGATGAGAATGTCCATTGCTTTAGTAAAACTGTTAGAATTATTAGGTCAAAGAAAACATGCTATGAGAAAACCGCAGGCAGTGCTGGTCTCTGCTGTTTTGCTTGTTGGGAAGTTGCCTTGATGGCCATTACAGCTCAGAGACACCCTGTTATTTTACAAAATAATCATATACTTCTACCTCTGCCCTTCTCATTTTCTTCCAGCTCTGCTTCCCCATTTCAGCCACAAAAGAAATAGGACATTCTTCTCTGTAGATCCTTGCTTGAATGTACCTTTCATCGCAGTGCGGTCTCCCTGTATCCAAGCAAAAGAAAACAAGAATCCACTATATGATTGTGACAGGTAGCTTTCACAAGTAGTTAAAAATGCTTCCTATCACTGTTAAGATATATAGGGTGATTGATGATATCATTAGTCAATGCAGTGATTTCCATATGCTAATTATCTCATCCATTAGTTTAGTGAGAAGCTGCTTCCACATGTATTATAACACAACACAGGAGCATCATTTACCTGTTTTTGAGCAGGGCAGAAGGTGAGAGGTGGCTGTGGCGTATTCCTCACCATACTGGCAAATTGTGGTTGAATGGGAAAAAGACTATTCATTGTGAACTACTCTCAGTGCTGCAGAGCAGAGGGGAAAGGGAGGGGGGAAAAACCACTCTTAACTCCAGGAATCAGTAGCAAAGCTGATAATTTTGAAGTTTCCTTGTCCTGGAATTGAAGAGAATATTCACTGTATGAGATTGTTCTTATGCATGCTTACATAGAAATAAGCCCCACTGAGTTATTTGGTGCTTACTCTGTGTATAGTATTATGGCAAAATCATAGACTCACAGAATCTCCGAATTGTAGAGTTGGAAGGGGTTCCGAGGGTCATCTAGTCCAACCCTCTGCAATGCAGGAATCTCAACTAAAGCATTAGTGATAGATGGTCATCTGCTTAAAGGCTGAAGTTATAACAGTTCTGTGGAACCTGTGGTCCTACAGGTGCTGTCCAGCTCCCATCCTCCCAAGCCAGCATGGCTGATGTTCAGAACTCATTGGAGGCATAGTCAAACAATTTCTGGAAGGCCGCAGGTTTCTCAGCCTGGAATTATATACAATATTACTTTGGTGTGAACCCTACTGAACACAGAGGGACCCATGTCCAAATAAACATCCATAGGTTTGTGCTGCAAATGTGTCGGCAACTGTAAGTATTTTGAAGTTACATCCCCCCCCCCTCACCCCAGATTTTTAAAAACTTGATATGCATTTGGAATCTTTTTTTCCAAAAAGATCATCCAGCATTTTGGTTCCAAGTTAGCAGCATGCATGCCTCCGTTGGGTTTGCAAGTCATCTGTTGACATTTCAAGTATTGAATATAATATTTCCTTTTCCTTTAATCATACAGATGGTTATGGCAGAAGACTAGAAGGTGAAACCTATAAGCTATATTTGGAAACTGGATTTTTGGTTTAAGAGTTAGGATTGCAGATTTCCTGTTTGGTCATGAACTACTTCTAGAAATGTGTATGGAAGTGTGTTTGTGTGTAGGAAGACAAATTGAAAGAACTAAAAGTAACAAACCTGAGTAACAAGCATTTATCAAAAAGCATCGCATGGCACTGTGTCACTATTTATACAGCACTTAGCCTTGAAATTGAACAATGCTATTGCATAGATGTGTACAGAAAAGATTGCCTTCATTGCATGAATTTCCATTAAAAGAAGCAAAGGAAACTGGATTGTCTTGCTTTTAGTCACAAAAGGTCAGCAGAAACATAGACCTGGCAGTGCTAAACATCGCTCTTGCAATGTGCTTTGCCTCTCTAAACCTTACATGAACACAAATAGCATGCATGGTGACTGATCAATTGCCAATGAAGTACATAACAGTATAAATTCACACTCTGCCTTTTTACATGTGTCAGTTCAATGTGCTGGTGTTTAGAGTTTCAGAAAAGTCACCAGTCTTAGAATTCTGAATTGTCATCTACGAACCTGAAGCAGTCAGATAAACCCCTGGTTTTGTAAAAGATTCTAGACTTGGAAAAGGGTCTTGTTTTTTAATACAGCTGGGATGGGGAACCTCAGGTCCAAACCAAGGGACAGTATTCTGCACTTGGGAGTAGCAAGTTAGCTTAGGAAGTGCCTGGCAGATTGTGTAGCACACATAGCTCTGTCTGCCACATTCCCTTCAGCATCTGGAACCTGAGGCTGTCACCTTCTGGTCCAATGGTAGGGCCAGGCTAGTTTAAGATAGATTAATGGAAGAGTCAGGTAATCAGACAGAGGCATGACTTCTGGTAGGTTTTTGAACATCATCCCAATAGTGCAGCAGAGTACTTTAATCCACTTTAATTCTTTAATTACACAAGCTTTAATGTCCCAGTAAGTACTTGTATTATTATTATTATTATTATTATTATTATTATTATACTCTGTCCATCTGGCTGGGTTTCTCCAGCCACTCTGGCACATAAAAAAAATGTAAAACATCAACATTAAAAATTTCCCAATACAGGGTTGCCTTCAGATGTCTTCTAAAAGTCAGACAGCTATTTCCTTGACATCTGATGGGAGGGCATTCCACAGGACAGGCACTACTACCGAAAAGGCCCTCTGCCTGGTTCCCTGTAACCTCATTTCTCGCAGTGAGGGAACCTCCAGAAGGCCCTTGGCGCTGGACCTCAGTGTCCAGGTAGAACGATGGAGGTGGAGATGCTCCTTCAGGTATACTAGACCAAGGCCGTTTAGGGCTTTAAAGGTAAGCACCAACACTTTGAATTGTGCTCAGAAACGTACTGGGAGCCAATGTAGGTCTTTCTGAACTGGTGTTATATGGTCTTGGTGGCCACTCCCAGTCACCATTCTGGATTAGTTGTAGTTTCTGGGTCATCTTCAAAGGTAGCCCCACGTAGAGCACATTGCAGAGTCCAGTACCCCTCCTGCAAAATACTGGCAGTCCAGAGACTCTTACAGGGTAAAAAAAAAAAATCAAATGGGGCAAAGCTATATGATAGCCCCGTTGCCCAATTTAAGATGCTCTTTTACTCAAAGCAGTAAAAGCCTCTTATGCTCCTGAAGATAAAAACAGTAATATAGGGCCAGGCCTAAAGTCAATATATCACTTTCATGACTATGTTGACTGAAGAAGTAAAAGGTAACTGCATTTGCAGCTGATAGAAAACCAGAAGGAACTGCCAAAGCTTTTAGCTCAAGAGGTAGATAGTCATAGTGTTTATGGTGTCTATTTATGCTTGTTCTGTATGCATGAACATGAAACATTTTTAAAAGCCAGTAGGAGGAGGGGGTGGTGTGCTGGGCGAGAGGAGTCATGGGATCCATCTTTCAAATCAGCATCCCAATCCTAAATGCATTAGTATTAGTGTGTTTCACTCACTTTGCATAAACTCAGGGACACAAATGAGAATCTCAGTAACTTTGTGTTTCTAAATTGGATTTGTTTTATTTGGGGGATGGATGTATCAAACAATACCAACTGCAATTAGAATCTTCCGTGTTTTGGTTTAATTCTCAGCAGAAATAACAAGCCACTGTGCTCACACTAAAATTAGATTTACCTGTTAATGCTCTAGTGGGCAAAATCTTATTCAAATGTAAATTGAGTAAGAACAAGTTCGGGGGTGGTGGGTGGTGGGGGGAGCTTTGCTGCCCTATTTTTTTTCCCCCCAGATGATGTATGGTGCTCTGCACACCTATCCTTCCTGTTAGGAATTCCTTTCTTTTAGCTTGTATTGCTGAAGATAAGCATGACAAGAATGTTTTAGATGGATGGATTTCTTTAGCTTTAGAACACACCTATCAAACATTTATACAGTGTCTCTAGTCTAGCACTCCATCTTTCAGGTACAACATGTGTTTTCTCCTATTTCCTTCCCATTTCAAAGCCTACCTTGGTGGCAGAGTGTCTGCTTTGGGTGCAAATGCTTCAATCCATCCCTGCTGTCTTGCAGTAGAGTTGGAAAAGACTGTTGTCTGAAACTGTATCGAGCCACTGTCTGCAAGTGTAGACAGTACTGAGGCAGATGAACCAATGGTCTGACTTGGTATAAGGCACATTCCTATGTTCCATATTTTCTCCTGAATACAGATAAACCAGTTCATAAAACTATAGCTTCTTGCTTCCCTTTTTAATGTTCTCCTCCTGCTGCTGACTGTATCCAGCTTCATAGTGATAATGGGAGGGTGGTACATAGTTGGAATAGTTTGATGGAGAAAGGACTGAAGCCTGAGAAGGGCTGCTTGAATGTAGAGTCTGGTAGGTGAGATACAGATGGAAGGGCATAAACAAGGAACTCAGTATGCATGGACCATTGGAATCAGAACTGGCTTTGACTTGATGAAAGGCCCAGAAGCATTTCCTCTGATTGAGAAGTGACCACATGGTGAGATATCTTTCCATCTATAGCTCTGCATATACCCACCTTATAATGAAAAGGCATTAATGCAGATATTGGTTAATGTGTATCAACATTAGAATGGTCTTCATTTAGTTAAACTAACAAGTACATGAAATGGACTGAGGTTTAGTGCCCAGACTGCATACCACTGACTGTCCTTTTTTTAAAGGCATCAGAAGCAAAGGCACCAGAAACTAACTGATGGAGCAAAATCTGGTTTATATATACAAGTGGTGCTGGATTTATGTATAAGCAAAACAAGCTATAGCTTAGGGCCCCACTCTCTTGGGGGCCCCCCAAAAAATTAAAGATAAACAAACTGGATGTACATTTCCAAAATATAAGATAAAAAACAAATAAAATAAAACCTACATACAGCAACAGTGTTTTGTATTGTATAGGCTCCTATTTGTTATGTGCAAATGGCTTTAGATACCTACTAGGTCCATAAACTGCCAACCTAGCAGTTCGAAAGCACTCCCGGGTGCAAGTAGATAAATAGGGACCGCTTACTAGCGGGAAGGTAAACGGCGTTTCCGTGTGCGGCTCTGGCTCGCCAGAGCAGCGATGTCACGCTGGCCACGTGACCCGGAAGTGTCTGCGGACAGCGCTGGCCCCCGGCCTCTTAAGTGAGATGGGCGCACAACCCTAGAGTCTGTCAAGACTGGCCCGTACGGCCAGGGGTACCTTTACCTTTACCTTTAGGTCCATAAATGACCATACCATATAGCATATATTCAACACAAAAACAGTGACAATTTGTTGTTGACAAGGGACAGCTGGACATATAAAGGGCCCCATTACCTTCAGTAGCTTAGGGCCTCATCAAACCTAAACCCAGCCCTTTATACAAGATGTGGTGAAAATTATTCCACAGATCTACAAAGAACCTCTTCATTTTTGTAGCAAAGGCCAGGATCACACTTTGTGGGGTGTGTGAGCAGGGCCAGCCCAAGACATTTTGGCACCTGAGGCAGACCCCAAAATGGTGCCCCCTCCCTGCCAGGAAAGAAGGGATGAGGGAAGAATTACATCAGGAACAAAGGGTAGGGGAGGAGATCTACATTGGAATCTGGTGCCGCTATGGATCCTGCCACCTGAGGCGGCAGCCTCACCTTGCCTTATGGGTGGGCCAGCCCTATACAGTGGTACCTCGGGTTACATACGCTTCAGGTTACATACGCTTCAGGTTACATACTCTGCTAACCCAGAAATAGTACCTCGGGTTAAGAACTTTGCTTCAGTATAAGAACAGAAATTGTGCTCCGGTGGCATGGCGGCAGCAGGAGGCCCCATTAGCTAAAGTGGTGCTTCAGGTTAAGAACGGACCTCCAGAACGAATTAAGTACTTAACCCGAGGTACCACTGTATGTGAGACTATAGTTCGGTTGTTGACGGAGGTGGAATAGAACCATCTCAGATACAAAAACCTTAATCTTGAAATCTATAAGAAGAAGCGGGTATCTTTTTCTGTGAGCTTCATGGACTATTCATCTTCTGAAATAATTTGTCTTGCTACAATTATAATAAAGTAGGACAAGAACCCTCATTATATTGTTTACTTGCTTTCCTGTGATCTCATAGTGAGAGTGGTGAGGAGGAATATTGATTGCTCCTCTCGTTTTGCAGCAAGTTCCTCAGTTGTAGGAACGGTTTCCCACCTCTTGTTACCTTTCATTCATTCCACGAACTACAAAACTATAGTCCGTAAGGCTGTTGTGTCTTTGGCATTCTTTCCTCTTTTGCAGGGAGCTGACTTCTAGTGGCTTTATAGACTTCTTCATCAAGACTTGTCAGTGCCATATTTTGCTGTCACATTGCCTTTTGTCTACAGAAATGATTTTTTAAAAAATAATTTTTACATTTGACCCGACAAGTCTCGTGCTTTATATGTGGCAACAGGGTGCTGACAAGTTCAGTGCCTTGAAGGGATTTGTGTGCCTCCTTGCTGTCATTTTCCAGGCTTGCCACAGCTGGTGCAATGGCTGCTGTCTCCAGCAAAGAGTCCATTCCCTTGGTTTTGAACATTTTTTTCTAATACAGCAAGTGACCACTTGTAATGGTGGTTCCTGAACTGAATATAGGCCAAATGAACTATAATTTCCTTTGCATTTTTATAGAATACATCATCATTATATATTTTATAAAGCATTGTCATTATTATTATTTTAATGAGGTTCAGTGAGGCAGTTGACTCAGGGCATCAGGCTCAGGACAGCTGCGCAGGGCAACAGATCTGGGCTCACGAGGAGCCTACAGCCTCTTTTTTCTCCCCTTTTCCTCATTATTGCCAGCAGGGGAAGAGGGAGCAGCAGAGGAGCTGGGGGGGGGTTCAGTTGGAGTGGCGGCAAAGTCAACACATCAAGCTCTCAAGACAACTCATAAGCTCTATCCCAGAAGATTCATCTTGTCCCATAAGTCCTCCTATTCTGCTGTGCCTTGTTTCCTTGAAACTGGTTAAAAGTGTGTGATAGCACCTTCTGATGTTAACTTGTGTTCCCAGTAGATATTTATTTTTATTTCCCTGTATAATAGCAGGACATTTTTTGCCTGATAATTTCTGGTTGAGCCAACGGTTTGGTAACCATGACAAATAGGACGGGTGATAAGTTCACTCTCCAGAGAGACCAAGAGAATGTTTTTGCTGTTGCTATTGCTACATACATTCTGGAATAGAGAACTAACACCCATGTTCAAATTCTGGGGCCTAGTCCAAAGGCACCTAATGCACTTTTGAGAAATCTTCCAACTGACAGATGCTTCTTCTGTATATAATAGTAAAAACAAATGAGGTTCGTTATATGATTCTGCCAAGAATGTTGGGGTCCTCTCACTGACATTTAAAGCATTAAAATGTATTATTAAATGTGTATGTGTTCTATCATGCAAAGTTCTCTGAAATTATCATATTTTTTCTTCAGCACTGAAGAACACCACTGTAGAATACAACGTCAAACCTGCCAAAAATAAAATAAAAAATTCTTTGTCTCCAAAATTCAGACACCCTCCCTATTCCCTCCCATGAATAGCACAGGCTGGGCAAATCCTATGTTCCTGTTACTTTGGTGGCTGCTAACATCAGAATTCAGTTGTTATAACGTGTGCATGTGAGTGTGTGAATGTGTAGCCAAGACAGGAAAAACTCTGGAGAGACTATGTTAGGGTAGAAGATATGGACCAATGGCCTCTGACTCAGCATAAGATAGATTCACTTCTCTCCAAAATTCCTTGTGACATGGGGGTAACACTCCTGGGGTTTTCATATCACCACTGGATAGCTAAGCTCCCTTGTCTAGCAATAACCATCATGGCATCCTCTGATGTTTATAGACTCTGACTCCCATCAGTCCCAATCAGCATGGCCAATGGACAGGGATGATGAGAGCTGTGGTCCAATAACATCCAAAAGCTATGCCTTGACTTTCCTACTGTACAGAATTTTTTAAATCTTTCTTTTAATTTGTTAATATTTTGTTTCATGGTTATTGTTGCACTTTTGCCTAGATAAGAAAGATCAGTTGCTATGCATGATCAGGGCTCTTCAGTGAATGAGAAAATTCAAACCTATTGTTTTCTTGCTTGTCAAATGGAAGGACTCATCTGAATTTGGTCTTACATTTTTCTGCTGCTATCATGACTAGACTCACTTGCATGACCAATTACATGTGGGAATTAGCCATAGTGACTCATTGCCCAATTGGCTCAAGAGAGTATCAGGGTTGTCACAGAAAATGCTAATAGCTAAATCACGTTCCTTCTTCTGACCTAAACCTTTGCTTATCAAATTGTACTTACCTAAGAGTGGATTAATACATTCATAGAGATACATGACACAACCACTCTACACCAGGAGACCTTAAATGAAGCCTGCTTCCAGACACATATACTTTCAACAGAGTACATTCAAACAGAAAATACCACCTATTCCATCTGAAATACCCACTGTCACATGGACAGCTATTCCTTATGCTTACCTGATCATTAGAGGCAGGGAAAATAACTGTATTCTTCAAATAAAGTAACACCACTTCAATCTTTTGTTCAGTACTGCATTTTACCACCAGAATAACTATCAGTTTTCACTAAGAAGATAAATGACTGTGTATCTGTTTTTAATCCAGCAGGATGCAAGTGACTTGGAGCAGAGAGAGAGAGAGGGAGAGGGAGGGAGAGAGAGAGAGAGATGTCATGTGTTTTGGTGCACATGTTCGAATTAGCCTGCCATACTCCAAAAGTTCGGCACTATCATAGAATTTCTAATATATTGTAAAATTCTGTTTTGTGTTAAAATCTCTGACATCACATAGCCTCATTCAGAAACAGATGGCCATCCCAGGAAGGTGAAACACAAAGAGAACACCTTTGTGGGTTTCAAAATTTGCATATTTTTCTTCTATTGTGCTAAATGTGGCCTCTATGCAATGCAAATCTTTTGGGAGTCCTGGTGTCAAGAGCAGTTTTAAGATGGAAAGGTTTCCTCTCCTCACCACAGCCTAAAATGCTCTCTCTCTCTCTCTCTCTCTCTCTCTCTCTGGTGTTCTGTAGCCAGCTGCTTGGGCTTCCAAACAGATGCAGAATCGTTTTCATCTTCAGTTCAATTTCTTTTTCCAAAAGCTTGTCAAAAATATGCAGGGTGTCAGTGATATTCTCAAATGTTGCTGGTGGGCTGTGTTTTAGTGAAGCCAAATTATAAAGATTATAACAGTACTTTTATGTGTGAAAAAGTGCATCATGTGGCAACTCTTCGTATCAACTAAATTTTGATGCAGCTGAGAGCAAAAAAGTACTCTCATAACTGCAATAATCAAAGCCCAGGTTGAATACCTTATTTGCTTTGTCCAAGATTTAACCAAGCAATTAGAAAGGTACCTTAGTCTGATACTTCAGCTATTTATTTCTTGTAATCCTTATTTTATATTCTTATTTTAAAAGCAACATTTTTCCTATACATAGATTGTTCCATATTTAATGATAATGATAATAATGTATATTATTTTTAAAAGAATAATAAATAAGCAAGAAAGACAAACAAATTATCAGCACTTTAGGTCACATTAAGATAAATGAAATGTACAGCTGGGTATTATCTTGATATGTCAAATTCCAATCATTTATAAACAAATTGAAACTTCCAATAAGTCTGCTGTCAATAAGATTTACTTCTGAGTAGAGATGGTTAGGATCACACAGTTATGATGATACTTCAGGTATTGATGGATTGATTGTATTTCTAAGATGTCTTTCACACATAGAAACCTGCAAAGAAAAAAGCCACAACGGGGCTTACAACAAAAAACGAAATGCAGAAATAAATAAAACAAATATCACTAGAAGCAGCAAAATATATAAACTGTATGTGAAATCATAAATCTAGCTGTTGAAAACCCAAACAGAAAAGCAGCAGATTTTTGGATAATTTATAACTCACACTTGTTGTCTCAAAAGAGGCACTCAAAGCAGCTTACATCCTTCAATAAATACAAAACTATCCCCTTTCAATATATAGCTAATTTAAAAATCAGAACCATACTCTTTCCACACTGTGAACCCCCACTTGAATGTAATTAAGACAATCTCCAATGCTATTAAAAGCTAATAAAAGCAGGAGAATGGATTTTCCATGGTGCCTAACAGTAGTAAGAAAAAGAAGAGAAAAGGTGTCACATGAACCTGCCTGAGAAGAATTACGTGGCTTGAGTTCCACCACTGAAAAGGCTCTCTGTTTGGTGGCCACGTGTCTAATCTACACAGGGCAACAGCATACAGAGATGGGTTTCTGAGGCAGAGGAGTCCATGTGAGAGTGAAAGTGTGTTTTAGGAGCCTCCCATCAAATAGCTTCCCCTCAACCCTCACAGCCTAACAACAGTTATGACCTATTATAATACCAAGTCTCTCCGCTAACTCTGTTGTTGCATTTGTTCCTTAGAGACACTCCAGATGTATAGCAACTGAAGAATCTGAAGTCTGAAGTCTGCCTATCTCCTGACTATCATAGGAATGAGAAGCTAGGTATACCCTTTTTGCATCAAAATGAGAGTTTCGTGCTTTGATGAGGCATGTCTGTATGTTCAACATTTGTTTACCCTGTTCTCATAAGAAGGGGGCATACTTTTTACACAAAGAGGGGTGTATTGGTTGACTCATTTTTGGTCTTGTTTTCTAGGCTGCTTCTAGGCTGCTGTGGTCACTTAAGAACTGAACCAGAGTTTGGTTTCAGGAAGCCATGATGATCCCTTATGCCTAGGCTGGTGAGGAGGCTGGCAAAGTGCAAACACACTGGCAGAGTCAGTCCAGCGCTCTTGTCAGGGTGTTTGCACCACACTGACCTTGCTGGCACCCCACCCCTCTCCATCCTGTTATGCAGCAGAGATTCAGCTGGCTGGAGGCCAGATAACTGCCACCACCATCCCTTCTGGTCATTGTTGTATTTTTACTGTCAGATGGGGACATGACACTTTGGGGATCTTGTGCCTCGTCTGCCCCAATAACTTGGCTGTTTCGGAGTCTTATGCATCTTGGTTTGGGCGACGTGGGTGGTGAGGAGAATCTGTTGCTCTGCCTCAGGCGGAAATTTATTTTGGACCAGCCCTGTAGAGTGAAAGTTAAGGTGATGTCTGGTTTGGGGGAATTCAGGGTAGCTGAGAAACTCAGGATAAACACAATGATTGTTATCTTATTCTGCTGCTGAAAATGATAATAGTTAAAATACTGATCTGTAATTAATCTTCAAGGAATCAGGAAATATCTTGGTAATGTTCACTCAGATCCTTCCTGAGTAATGTTATTTTATAAGGAGCAGATAAAGCAAAATTTAAATTAAAAAACAACAACAGGTTCATTGTGCCCTGTTCGTATTTTTGAACAGCCACTATTCCTTGCAGAAGGGCACAATTCCTAAAGCTGCAGTTCTGATTAATGCAGGAGTCAAGGGCATTTCTGTGAGCAGCCTTTGTAAAGCGCGAAGAAGACATTTCATAACTCTTGAAATATATTTCTTCTCTAAGTGGAAGCCTTTTCTTTGCTATTATATTAAAGAGAATTGAGTCTTCAGGAAGACTGATGCATTGGAAGCTGAAGTTGCAGGAAAAAACATCAAAGGAAAAGACAGCTCCCAATAAAGTCATGCCTAGAATGCTTCTTAAAACTTGCCTCCAAGCCTTTATGGAGATGGCTGAGAAAATGAGATGTGAAATAATAAGCAAGAACACACTTTTATTATAATTAATGATTATAATTATTCCTCACTTCTGTAGCACTTTTAATGTACAAATTTCTTTGTAATCTTTTTCTCAGTACCGTTCTCATGACTTTTTAAAGACAACAACAACAACAACAAGAAGAAGTCAGATGGGCAGGCCAATCCTATGTTTCTCCTAGGCCAGTGGTCAATGGTTCGTGACTGCAAGGATATTACAGTGGCATAATGTATCTGCAACACTCTACAATCCTGGCAGTAAACTGTGTGTCTTTGTGTGTGTGAAACAGAAGTCTGAAACAAGGGCTGCCTTTTTGCAAAGCAGGTAGCTGCTGCTATGAAGAAAGCCCCCCTCTCTGAAAGGAGAATGGAAAAGCCGTGAACATGCTCACATCCTATTAAAGTGGGAACTGGATTGTGGTACAGTTTGCACGAAATTGTCCCAGAAAGAGGAGTGGTCCCCTTAGGTAGGGAAATCACTTTTCACTGCCACAACATGATCCTTCCTTGTCCCTTTTGTGGACAAAGAGCTTTCAAAAAGAGGGGGGGGGTCACTCCAGATGCTGCATACTGAATTAACTCCTTCATAGTAGTTCCAAAGGAGACTATATAGAGTGCAATACTTCCCTTCTCTTGACAAGCTGCAGTGGACAATAGCCACCTCCCACAAAGGGAAAAAAGTGACTTCCTAATTTGGCTTTGACTAAGGATGCTGTAGAGGGATGCAGGTGGCACTGTGGGTTAAACCACAGAGCCTAGGACTTGCCGATCAGAAGGTCAGCGGTTCGAATCCCCGTGCCGGAGTGAGCTCCCGTTGCTCGGTCCCTGCTCCTGCCAACCTAGCAGTTCAAAAGCATGTCAAAGTGTAAGTAGATAAATAGGTACCGCTCCGGCGGGAAGGTAAACAGCATTTCCGTGCACTGCTCTGGTTCGCCAGAAGCAGCTTAGTCATGCTGGCCACGTGACCCAGAAGCTGTACGCCGGCTCCCTCGGCCAATAAAGCGAGATGAGCGCTGCAACCCCAGAGTCGGTCACGACTGGACCTAATAGTCAGGGGTCCCTTTACCCTTTACCTTTAAGGATGCTGTGCAGCTGGGTGGCTCCCAGTACAGTACAATATTACTGGACTACAGGTTGTGGGACCCAAGAATGGGCAAGAATTATGCTGATAATAAGCTAGGTACTTATATTGTTTTATTTTGATCCTGCCGGCCATAATTCCTCAGGCATAACTTCTTGTCCAAAGTGTGAAAGCTACACACAGAAATAGCATTCACATACTAATTTATCTAAACAGAATATTAATGAAACTATTATTATTATTAAATTGCTTTTAGAAATCTAATAGGTAGCTTATTTTTTCCTTTTTTTAAAAGATGAAGTTGACTTTTGTCTTTAATGTTTTGATTTTGTGTCCAATCCCATTATCTGCAGCCCAGTAATTAGTAGTGTATGTTTGACTTCCATTAGGAGCCAGCGAGGTTGCTGAAGAAAATATATTTGCGAATTTGGCCTGTCTCACACAGATCAAAGATCATATATATTCATGCCTGTAATGAGTAGGTGATGCACTTATGTTCTGAACTTTGTTTTTGCAAAGCCCTTTGATGTTTCACTAATTGGTTTTAGCACCATGGAAAAGGTGCTGAAATCAGAAGGCAAGAAATTGTCAGTAGTAGGTGGAGAAGGGATAATTTTGATTCTCACCATATGCTGGAAACATTAAATCGTTACAACACAGGAGGAGGGGGAATTGGGACTTGTTGCTTTTTTATTTTTAAATCAGACTCATTACGAATTCTCTGTGACATCCAAAAATATGCTTAACTCTAATCATCAGAAATCTCAGTTTCACAGTTTTTATTTTTATTTTTGTGCAAACAACTTTCCACCCTGCCTGTTTGCAATGTGCTGTGTATCCTTCAACCAAATGTGTGGGGAAGAATGTAGTAACAAGGAAAATGGATAGGAATAGCATATGCTAATTGCCACTCTTTTAATTCTCTTCAGATGATACTTTCAAAGACAGGAGACCATGGATCTGGCCAAGAAACCATCTGCAGTGGGGAGGGGGCTGCAGGGTTCTGTGGTCATTCCCTCCTTAGATGGTGAATTGTATGCACAAGTGGGTTGCGGGTGGCACTGTGGTCTAAAGCACTGAGCCTAAGGCTTGCCGATCAGAAGGTCGGTGGTTCGAATCCCCGCGACGGGGTGAGCTCCCGTTGCTCGGTCCCAGCTCCTGCCAACGTAGCAGTTCGAGAGCACGTCAAAGTGCAAGTAGATAAATAGGTACCGCTCTGGTAGGGTCCTCAGTTCCTTTGATAAGGCCCCAATAAAGGGTAAAAGGTAAAGGGACCCCTGACCATTAGGTCCAGTCGTGACCGACTCTGGGGTCGGGATTCGAACCTCCGACCTTCTGATCAGCAAGTCCTAGGCTCTGAGGTTTAACCCACAGCGCCACCTGCGTCCCAATACCAATACCCTTTACAAGTTCAGTTTATTGAAAGAACACATGTTGGCAAAGTGAAGACTAAAGTCATTCCTGCTTTGTCACAGATGCTATTGATTCAAGTGTGTCCCTGCCTCCTACTGATATTTGTGGTGCTTTATAAGTGCTGCTTTTGCTGATTCTCCCCTTTGGCGCATGTCATTAATTTAAGTGGAGTCTTCATCCATTTTTCACATAATTTCTTCCCAGTTGATCTTGATCCCTTTTATCTCCATATCCATGCAGGGCACTCTCACATCAAACAAACCTTAGCAGATGCATATTTTATCATCACTCCCCAATGTGAATTTAGGCATTTAAACATAATGCTCAACCTTTACTCTTTAAACACCCTCGACTGCCTGAGTCCCTTTGAAACTTGTTTTTAATCTTCTGTGTTAGTGTTATCCATGCACTTTGACAAATTTCATGTTTATAGGAGATTTTGGGGGATCTGACTGATATAAATGTTACTGGTTTGCACTACTGATATGAATCGTGGGACCAAGTCTGAGCGCTGCAGTTACAGATTGTGGAAATCACATAAATATTTATGTCACTCTAATTCATAAGCTATAAGGTTTTCATAAATGTACTTCATCTCTGTTCCTGACAATGTAAATCCCATGTTCTGTGGTGCAATTATTTATCTTAATGAACTAAAATATTTGTATACCACCTGTGAAGGAATAGGACTTGCGTCCGTCTTGTGTTTGGTTTTTGGTTGTAAAACTTGGTTTGTAAATATGCTTGTATTTTGCCCAGAAGAGTCAAGGGCTCACAGAAAATACAAGGGGGTGCTTTTACTCAGGAAGCTTTGCATAGGCAAGTCAAAAGAACCTGGCACTTAAGGGGAAATAGAAACTTAACCACTGTTATGGGACATACCCAGAAGACTGTTGTGAACATGATGAGATTAGCAATGATGCTCCACATGCATCACTTTTGATGCCTTCAAAGGTGCACAGGCACATCCCTGGATGGAGCATTTGCTTTGCAGATATAATATTGTAAAGTTGTAGACTGGAGTTCCGAAGGGGTTGTTCATATCCCGCTACTGTTAGTACTGCTGCTGCAAAAGAGAAAGATCCCAACCTATGATTGACAGTTGGCTATCTCCTAGACACCAGCTGGGTGGAGTCACATGCTGTGAGCTTGAGAGGCAGTGGCATGAGATAGCTGTGCCTGCAGTTTCATGTCTCCATTCCTTTGATCCTTATGGGAGGGTCTTAGGACCACTGACATGTGATCCACATGGGCACATGTAATGCATCAGTCAACTTACTCAGCAGGATACAGCCAATAAGTACGAGAGCTGGGAACACCGTCAGTGAGGGCTTAGCATAGACCAGGAGCTCTTGAGAGGGTACTATGCACCAGATAACTTTTAGAATTCTTGCTCCATGATTGCAGTCATGGGATTGTTGTCTATCACATGATGGTGTATGTTTTGACTCCACAGAGTGGGAAGTGGCAGAGACAGGATGTTTATGTTACTGTGTTCCGTGAAGTGGGACTATTGTCCTTTGTTCTTTCTTCTTCTTCTTCTTCTTTTTGCTGTCTGATGCTAGAGAGAGGGAGCCGTGCAGTGCTCCGTGTGTGTTTATGTAAATAAAGTAGATTAGCCAAAATGCTGAGTTGCTGAGGTCTGTTACGCCAACTGTGAACACTCTGCAGATCCCTAAGTGTGC